>NW_012267288.1:10890377-10912337 GCF_000151885.1 Dipodomys ordii | reverse complement strand
ACAATGCTTGATAAGAAATTTACTAATTATCTTGACCATGTAATTGTAACCCCTCTGTACAGATTTATTCCACCTAAGAAAAGGTCATGTCTCAGATTACGCCACTCTAGGTGGAAAAAAATAGGTTATTCTTTCAAGAAGCCATTGTTAAGATTAAAGTACAGAGATATAGAGACATATAGCTACTAAATATTTGGGTTTTTTGTTCTGTTTTTTTGGTCAGTCGTGGGGCCTGAACTCTGCGCCTAGGTGCTGTCCCTGAGCTCTTCAGCACAAGGTGAGCTTTCTACCACTTGAGCCATAGCGCCACTTCCAATATTTGGGGTTTATTATGATTAAATATTTCCTATCTTCCACATCTCTCAACAACTCAAATAATGTTCTACTTAGCTAAGGATAGATCAAACTAATAAGAGTAGCAAGACTGCTCCCATGTTCTGAAGAGGATGACCTTACGAGATACTGACTTTAATATATGCCCACAAATTAATTGAATTGCTTTGGAGATTTCTAACTGTAGCTGGGCTGATATTTATTACGGTGCTAGGTGGGGCTGGGAAGGTGGCTCAGGGGTAGAGTGCCTGCCTTGCATGCAGAAGGGCCCTCCCTATCCTTGTCTGGTGAATCTTGACCCACAGACTTACCTCGAACCCCCTGCGTAGCCAATGCCATCCTTACCAATGTAATCCTGTTAAAACAACCTTTACAGAGGAGGGAAAAGGATAACTAACTGGAAGGTGGGTCTGCCATTAAAACAAAAAAAAGGGGGAATCTGCAGAGCACATGGGCAGCAAAGATGGCTCTGAGAGGGAGTAGAGCGGGCAGAGCCTGATTTACTGTAGAGCACATGGGCAGCAAAGATGGCGCTGAGAGGGTAGAGTGGGCAGAGCCCAATTTGCTTTAGGTTCAGTGTGTAACCAGCCCGTGAAGGCTTAGGTGCATGATAGGGTGTGACCTTGACAGTGATTGGTTCCTCTTCCTCCCCTGCCATGCCACCTGCTCTTTTTTGCTTTAAAAGGGCTGCTCTGTGTTAATAAATGAGTTTCGTCCTGCTTTTAAAAAAAAAGAGTAGCAAGACAGAGATTCTATTACAAAGGATTTTTTTGTGAGGAGTTAGCTAAAAATGCAGCCCAGCTTCTTACCCACACAAAATCTCACACTAACAGTCTACAAGAAAAATAAGAACAACTGGAACAAGTAGAAAATATGGTAGGTATTATTCCAACCATATCTAGAGGACATTAAATGTGAATGGTCTTAAAAAGAAATAAGAGTGTCAGAATTGATCACTTTTCTGGTTTTTAATAGATCATTTTTGTGTTGTCCATAAAGTAATCGGAATTTTCCCACTAAGATCAATGATGAATAAGAATTTTTAAAAGTGAAATAAAAGATACATATTTAAAAGTGAAAATTGAAACAGAGACATTATGTCCCTTGCAGAAAATTCCTGAAAATTAACAAAAAATGTTGGAACAAATCAATGATATTGTAGTTTTCTTATAATGTTATCAGTATAATACTGTATCAGGACACCAATTTTATGTAAAAATAAGTTGGTCTCCTTTAGACCTCTTGTGATGAATTGAAATTTGAGAGTAAGAGAATCCAGTGTCATGAACAATAGCAGAAAATAAAATACATAGAAATCTAAACAAAGAATATAGTAGATTTGTATGCTAAAAATTGTAAAACTTTTCTATTTATAATTGCTTCAGCTCTCCTTTTGTCTTATTGTTCTGGCTAGAAATTGAAACACTATATTGGCTCTGGAGTGAATACAGTGGATACCTTTCTCTTATCTCTAATTTTAGAGAAAATGCTTTTAGTTATTCCCCATTAGGATAGTATTATGTTTTATGTGTACAACATATATCTTCCATATTTGCATGTATCTTTATCATGGTCCAGAGTTTTCTTTCGTGGCTCTGTCCTTACCAGGTTTTGGTATTAGGAATATCCTGATAGCATTCATTCTCATAGTTCACGGAACATTTTTTTGTTATCTCCTTTTTAAATTATAAACCTATTCAGTGTTTGCTTTTCTTCTCATCACTGGGAGACTCCTTTTTTTTAAAAAAAAAACTGAATTGTTTATATCTTCTTGATTAAATTTTGATGTAATATATATGTGTCTGAAATTTATCTAGTTCTTCTAGATTTTCCAGTTTATTACAATGTAAGTTCTCTGAATATTTCCTAGTGAAGCCCTCTGGTCTTCATTGGCATTGGTTAAAATATTATCTCTAAAAACCTCATATAGTATTAATTTGAGTCTTCATTCTGTTTCTTTTGGTTAGTTTAGTTAAGGGAATTTTCATCTTGCTTATCTTTTGACAGAACCAAGTACTTATTTAATTGATCCTTTGTTCTCTGACCTTCATTATTTTAAAACTACAAGAATAAGAGAACAAGGTAAGAATACTGAACACTACAAGAGAAGAATGCCAAGTTCCTTATATAGGCAAACTCAACAGAATTTCATCAAGCCTCACAGCAAACACCTGAGCAGGCAAAAGAGCATTGAATGATGTATTTTAAGCGCTGAGAGGAAGTAACTGCCAATTAAGATAGCTACATCCAGCAAAGAGATAATTATAAATGATGGTGAAAAACAGCTTTTCAAGTAAGGAAGCACCGATGGTTATCAATATTTGTGAACTTATTTTTAGGCTTTCAGAATTCATAAAAGCAAGAAATTGAACATAACCTTGTATATCCAGAAAATATCTTTACAGTTATTTTACCCATTTTTCTAATATAGTTTCTGCACTTTGCTGCATTATTGAGGATAATTTGTATTATATGTCTTATTTTGGTTCGGCTCCATTATTTTCATAGCATTCTATCTTTGTAACATTTTTGGCCTTATAACTCCTCCTGTTGACTTCCCCTCTCAAATTTAACCCTGATGATAGAATTGTATATAGGACTATACACTAGGCTGTATTGGATTTTTGCCACTGATCTAAGTTTTTCCTTTATTTCCCCACAGAGTATTTTAAAAATACATATGATTTTATCCTTTTGGTGTCCTCTTGCAATGCAGTGCTTTACTCAGGTGATGTCAAACACACACATATATTTATACACACACATTCACACCCATAGTCCTTTGACAGACAGATGGAAAATGTCGACTAAAATAATATCACTTTTCAGTGTTAATTGGACTGTGGTCTCACTGTATAATAAGCTTCCATTTCAAAGCTTCTGCTGTGTAAGGTGTCTTTGGAACACTGAATTTTAGATTAGAACCTAATTGAAAATATAGTCTGCTGCCTTAAAAAGTACAATTACCACCCTTTAAATGAACAACACAAATGGCTGGGTAATCTGGCACATGAGCATTCATGAGGAACTTGCGTTGCAGTCGGGAGCCATGTGAGGAGAAAGAACAACATACAGGCTTCTGTGCTTTTTCCATATCTTTTGGAACTTGTTTTTAATACAATTTATGAGTTCTATGAGCTTTGCAATAGTTATTTCTTCCACATTGGGTGATATGTACATTTCTTTTGTTTTGCATAGCGTCAGCTGTTCCCTCTTTCCTGCCTGTTCCCTCCCTCCCATTGCTGCCATTGAGTTGCTTAGTTCATTTTGGTCAATGTCCAGTGCAGTTGATGGGTCCCACTGGTATGTTTTTCCCTGATTCCCTCTAGTTCTGTGTCGTCCTCCTGGTTTACCTCCAGTGTGCACATATATACCATACGTGTGATCAGCAGCATGGGGTTATTTAGTAGTGATTCGACCAGGTGAGTGGAAGTCCTTTGTTTCTTAAGTCCTGTTAATTTTGTCGTATCATCTAACATTTTGGATTTAACATTCACTTTCCAGGGAGACCATGTGCCATTTGTCTCTTTGCACTTGGCTTACCTTACTCAACATGATTTCTTCTAGCTCCATCCATTTCCCTGCAAATGCCATTATTTTGTCCTTTCTAATGGCTGTATAACATTCCATTGTGTATAAATACCACAATTTTTTGATCCATTCATCTGTAGTGGGACATCTGGGTTGTTTCCATATCCTGGCTATTGTGAACAGTGCTGCAATAAACGTGGAGGTGCATGTGTCCTTGTATACTGGTTCCTGTTGTTCAGGATAGATGCCTAGAAGTGGTATGACTGGGTCATAAGGTCAATATTTAGCTTTCTGAGGACTTTTGGAACTTTTAACGATTGTCATTGATATATAGTTTTAAGGATTTTTTCCTTGGAAGTGGCTCAAGTGGTAGAGCACTGGCCTTGAGCTGAGGAGCTCAGAGATAGTGCTCAGGCCCAGAGTTTGAGCCCCATGACTGACAAAAAATTAAAAAAAAGAATGTTTTCCTTTTAATGCTTCCTACATAGATGGGATGCCAGGAATATGCCACTATGTCCAGCTATTGGTTGAAATGGTAACTCATCATTCTACTAAAACTAGCTTCAAATGTCCATCATCCTGATCTCTGTCATCCAACTAACCATACTTAACAAATGTAAGACACAAGTGTTCAACTGTGGTGGTTTATTACCATAGCAAGATGGCTATTAATGAAACGAAGTTCATAATGACTTCATCTGAAAATTATGGGGATTTACATGAGATTTCATTTGGTCAGTAGAGTGATCCTTCCCTTCTTCCCTCCCTCCCTTCCTCCCTTCATCCCTCCCTTCCTCCCTTCATCCCTCCCTTCCTTCCTTCCTCCCTCCCTTCCTTCCTGCCTTCCTTTTTGCCTGCCTTCCTTCCTGCCTTCCTTCTTTCCTTCCTGCCTTCCTTCTTTCCTTCCTTCCTTCTTTCCTTCCTGCCTTCCTGCCTTCCTTCCTGCCTTCCTGCCTTCTTTCCTTCTTTGAGGTACAGGGGTTTGAACTCAGAACCTCATGTTTTCTAAACAGCTACTTGAGCCCCAATTTCAGCATCTTTTTGCTTCAGTTAGGTTCCCAGTAGGGTCTTGTGTTTCTGTCACAGCCCATCCTCAGACCAAGATTCTCCCACTTATGGTCCAATGTGGCTGAGACCACAGACACACACCACCATGCCCAATTTTGTTGGAATTTCACTAACTTTGCCTTGGGCTCTCCTCCAACCATGATTCTCCCAATATAAACCTCTTGAATAGCTAGGATTATTAAGCGTGCACCACTATGCCTAGCAAGAGGGTAATTATTTATAAGTACAAGTCACCTGGAAGGAATCATCTTCATAACCTAAAATGTATTTTATCTGTTATCACATATCGATTGAATATATTGATTGCATTCAGTGTGATATTTCCATACATGCATATAGGAGACACTGATCATATGTAATAAACTCCCTTCCCACACATACTCACCTCTAAATCTTTCCTGCCACCCTTCTTCTAGGAATCACTATTCTACTTTCAAGTCAACTTTTCAATTGTCATATATGAAAGAGAAAATACAGCTACATCTACGTTCCAGTTGCCCCTCATTCACTGGAAAGAAACATGGCTGAAACAAAAATCCCTGGATGTTGCCCTACCCTAGCTAAGAACAGCTACAAGAGGCCCTGTATATGAACATATGCATTGTTATAAATATATACACAAATATACACACATATGTATGTGTTTGCACATATACCCATATACATTAGTTTTAATATGTATTCCTGTGTCTGATTTATTTCCCTTAACATAATACCCTCCAATTGCATCCATTTTGCTGCAACTGACAGAAGTTAATTTTTCTTTATGGCTAAACAATATTCCATACTGTTGGAGACAGAGAGATGTGCTGACTCTGTTGGCCAGGGTGGCACTATTCTAGTATTTCAGTCATGGGTTGCATAGACATCGTATGGCTACTCCTTCTATGGGACTTGTGGCCCTCTTGACTGTGGCCCCTCAGCATTGTTGATATTGACTGAGTTATTTGTAGGGGTCTCTGCCCAGGCTGCACCAGTAGTGGTAAGGGTCTTGAATCATTTGCCCTCCAGATAGATAAAGAAGACTGGTGAAGACCCAGGCTGCTCACACAGAGAGATGGTGGCAGCAATGATAGCACATTTTATATGCCACTCGTATCCAGTGCAGAAGGCGGATCAAGTAGTATGTGTGGAGCAGAAGTGGAAGTCCTGAATGTGTGCAGGTACCTCAGGTCACCTGTATCTGTTCTTATGTGGGATGGGGCAGCATGCAAGGAAATTTTTCAGTTATATTTCCTGCCAGGGGAAGAGGAATAATAGAACATAGCTGGTGCTGGGAAAATTTCTCTCTGGATCTCTTCAGTTTAGTTTTATTAATAATGCATGTAACATTGTTGGTTAGTATTTATTGTTAAAATAACTATATATAAAACTGGTGCTGTAACCATTTATATTGGAAGCCACTCCATCAATTTAACATCCAATTTCCTTACATGCTCATGTATTAATTTCTATAACAGATTGAATGTATATAATAGATTATTTATGCTATTATATATGTTTCGAGAAATATCAAGATTACAAAAATTTGAAAAACATTCAAAATGTTTTAATTTCTTTTAAAAGAAAGTTGTTGATTAGTTACTCAATTGCTTCCTAATTTCTTCCTATACTTCATATTAACAGGAATCTCTTCTCACTAAGCTCAATGGAATCAGACTGCCTTTCTCACTCATATTTTCACCTTATCTTCTTTCCCTATATTGGCTTAATTATTAGGAACTATGGGTATTAGTCCCTTAACTGATTTAAGATATCTCTGTCCTTGACTTTAGAAAAAAACAACATGTATCTCCAAGATCTCTAAAGTGTCTTAAGAGGTAATATGTCACCTGACTGAACCTGGAAAGGGAAAGGACACCCTCTTAGAGATTAGTTTGATGATTACTTAGTACAGGTATTGCTCTGTTCATGATCTGATGTTCATTCCAGATATCACTTTCCCCCTTTCCTGGTCTGATCTCAATTCTACTAGTCTCCTTCTTCCATGATAACCAAAAGCAGTAACTACCTAGCCATTACTTAAGAACGAATTGAAAGTCTACAAATGAAAAGAATAATGAGGCTTAGGCTATTTTCTTTTCTCTTAAGATATATTTGATCATAAAGGAGTGATTTTTTGGCTCTTGTTTAAATATCCCAAATCTTGTAAACTTAGTATGTCTCTAAATTCCATGAAAACTAACCACCACATCACCTAAATATGAACCTCCCTTGAGTTTGTCTCCTTCGGGTAGCAAATCATAGCGGGATCTCTGGCTTTCTGTTAGAGATAAATATTTGTGTCCATCTATTGTGATATTAGTAAACTTTGAGTCAGTTAACTTTTAATTAGTCCATGTTTTTCTTTCCTCCAGTATGTGAGAAAATAATTGCCTTAGGACATTAGGAAAATCTGGGGCAAATTGTTGTGTGCTATATAATTTTTCAAAATATTTCCAAGGATATAAGAAGGGCTCAGATTGTAATTTACCTGTTTAACAGCTACCTGGTGTAAGCTGATGCACAATACTCATTCCATGGATATTTTCCTCTTCACCTTCGGCAAGATGTTAAATGTTTTTACATAGCAATTCTGTACTGCTTTATTGGTGTTAACAGAATTATTATTGCTGTTGCTGGCCATCTTTATGTCCCCTTGATGGTTTATTTCCATAGCATGTACTTCTGGCTACCAGAAATGCCATTGATCATAGTTGTAAGCATCTTCAGCTGATAAAATTGGTGATATCATTGAATGGCAGATTCAAAAGTATCATAAAAATTCTCTCAAACAGATGGCAAATATACCACTGTTTACATTCTTTAAATGAATGTTACAGATGGTAAGAAATTATTCCACTATGCTTAATAGGAAAATTCCACAGCATTTCTACAAAGGCACTTTTCTTTTTATTGCAAGAAAATATATTCAGTAATTTAGTTACCAGCCACTCTTTTGCATTCCAAATTATATATTGGAAGCATATGGCAAAGAAATCTAAAACCCGGTATGCATTTTTGCTTTTATGTGTCCTTAAATTTATTGAGTAGTAAAAATAAATTGGGATGAGAAAGGTGTATTGAAGTGCTTATTCTTTAGAGAAATCATAATTTTAAAGACTTTTAAGTAATTTGCTCTCTCAATTAGAAAATTTTCATTATTAATATTTAACTAAAAAATAAAATTTAAATGTCAAGTGATACAAGACTGAAGTATTTCATATGCATGTGTAACAATATTCAAAAAGAAGGGAGAATACAAGGATGATTTTGATCAAAAAACATTATATATTTGCACTGAAATTTCACAATGTAACTTTGGTGTATAATTAATAAACATTATTAAAAAGAAGAAAAACTCATATGTTAACATTCTAAAGAAAATAATTTTAACTGTATAATGGGTCCCCTTTGTATTTTATACTAATTTATGCTTATCTTATAAAAAGATGCCATATCAGAATGGTATAAGTAATGAGAATGTTATGAGATGATAATATATGGGAATTGTTTAATAAGAATTTCTATAAATTGAGTAAATATTTAACCACAAATATAAATCTGTTTGATTACATATCTAGTTATAGTCATAGCAGCAGATAATTTTACTTAAACAATCCATAGCTTGAAACATGTACTTATGTTCTCTTAATATTATACAAATATATTTCAAATATGGATAAAGTCATTTCTATAATCAAACTCACTTTATTCCATTTATTCTAAACATCAGAACTTTAATTACAACAGTGAAATCTCTATTTAAACTTCAATGTCCTTCACATTTGTTTCAAATGATGTATGGATAAAGAATATATGGTATAGTACAATGTGCAGAAGTATTCATCTGTAAAGATTGAAGTCCTATCATTGAAATGAAGTGGGTGGAATGGATGACTACATTTAGAAAAATAAGCCAGACAGAGAAAGAAAAATACTTGTCTTTCATATGTATTAAAACAAATATGGCCAGAAGTTGTAAGAATAGTAGCTAGAGATGTGAATGGTGTTAGTATGGAGAAATAAAGGCAGAAGAAAAGTGATAGACATGATCAAAACAAAATGTATGCTGCAGGGAAGTATCTCAGTGATCTTTATTAATATATTAATGTGTTATTGTTTATGAAGAAGAAAGGGAGAAGAAGCAGAAGCAGAAGGTGTGGGAGGAGGTAGAGAAGGAGGAGGTAGAGGAGGAGGAGGAGGAATAACTATTGCCATTTCTATTTCAGGCAGTAATTTGAAGCTAGACAAAGAAATACAAAGTACTGACAAAAATTTTAAAAATATGCAAAAAGCATTGTCTATAGTACAAGAATTTGATTTCTATATATTTGTAAAGAATTTAAGCTATTTAGTAGATTTTCAAACATAACATTATAGATTATAGTTGATAAAATTGTATTTCAGAATGGACATATAATTTCATAGCTAGCAAATGAAAATTCCTACTACTAAAAATAATTTACAAATTGTTTAAATAGGGATACAGGTGGACCCATTGCAACAATGAGATGTATAAGACGTTATGTCGAAAAATAAACTTTACAACTTTGGCAGGGTTGGGGGGGTTGGGGGGTGGAGGGAAAGATGGAGGGCAGGGATGGTAAGGGGAAACAAAGGAGGAGGCAACAATGCTTGATGCTTGATAAGAAATGTACTCATTACCTTGTTCATGTAATTGTAACCCCTCTGTATGGTATTTTCACAATAAAAAATAATTTACGTGATTTTAAATGAATGATGATGTCAACTTATTTACATCTTTATTATATATAGAATTCCCGTATACATGGAAAACATATATTACTTTAAAGTGTGTGAAAAATAGAATAGTTTTGATAGATCTTTTGGGAAGAGTACCATTTATACAATTGCCTAATAATAGTATTAAATTAAGTTGTTAACATTAACATAATTTATATCACATGGAAATCTTCATATAATGATATAGCATTGTTATCTCTTGTACATAGGAAACTGATAGACAGGTATAAATAGATAAATGGGATAAATACAGAAATTGTTTCCTCAAACTCATCACAATGTGAAAGGCATACACAAGACAAAAATTGGTCCATTATTCCAATAATTGTTCTTCCTACCAACTTTCTACCTAAATGTAAAAAAATCAAGTATAGATATTATTATACTGATTTTTTCCTGCACATCACCAGTGCCACACAAATTCTTCTTGAAGATCTCTTTTAGGTCTCATAAAACCAACATCAGATCATAATTCTCTATCAGTGACTGACTGAAACCATCAAACACTTCCTTTTTCATACTCTGAAATCTTTTTTGTAAGCTTGAATTGTCCTTCTGTAATTAGTTCAGGTCACTCTTCCAGCTTTTGTTAAAATATTATTAGTGAAGCGCCAGTGGATTTGATGTCATTAAATCTAAAGTAGTTAAGTTCTTATTTGTGACTGATGAAACTCGGCAGCAAATTATCTCTGAATTCATTGCAAGGTTTAACACTCATAATCACCTTTTTCTTAAATGAAGTCAAAATTAGTTTGGTCAAAAAGTGATCAAATATTTTTATTTGATGAAAATGTTGCCATTGGCTATAATAAGAAGACGAGCATTGGAACCACCAAGGCTATTTGCAGAGTGACAGCTACCCTCTCACATTTCCCTGTCTTAAAGGACATTACAATCAACCTTCATTTTAATACCTCAATACTGGCAGAGCTCAAATGCACACAGACATCAAGAAACCTCATGAAACCTTCTGAATTGAGGGAAAAAATATGAGCATGGAGGTTGTCAACCTTTTTTCCTTAAATACTAGAAAGGCGATATGATTATTTATCAATTTTTCCATTTGACTCAGAAACACAACCTTGTTAGACTTCTATTACATGGTTTATTGAAATGTAAGACAGCTTCAATACCTTAAAACAAAAACAAAGTAAAAACAACAAATGCAACTTGAAAGAAAAAGAAAAGAAACTTTCCGCTTCTTCTAAATACTTAAAAATATCTTTGGGTCACAAGATTGATATTATATCTTTTTATTAGGTAAATAGATATTTAATTTACTTTCAATATTTTCATATGAGACATTAGACATCAACCTCTAATAAGTAGAAAATGTTTCAAGCTATCTTATTCTATTTTACCATTCCAGAAACTTGTAGTTAGTATTTGCTATACATCTACTGGTCTGAGTAATCACATATAAAATATTATTCCTTCTTTTGTACTACCTCTAAAAAGTTCTTTTAAACCTTATCTCAAACCTGGAGACAAGTATCATGCTGAGACTTATGTCGAAATTCAGTATTATCTATACTCTGTATCAGGCTGAAGAGTGAGGAAACCATGCAGTTTTTACTTTTCATTTCTATTAGCATTACTTAACCCTGTAAAGAGGTTTCACCATGATAGGTATAAGCATATCTATAATGTACTTTGATCACATTCACCTCTTTTTAAAAACTGTTCGTAGGTTTTATGTTATCTTCATATATAAACGCATATATATGATGTACTTACGTAATAATCACTCCTCCACTGCCACCTTCTCTTGAAGAATATATATTTTTTAAATATTGGCTCCTTTTTACAAAGAGTATATTACTTATAGAAAGTGAAAAATATAAAGGCTGGGATGGTGGCTCAGTGGTAGAGTGCTTGCCATGCATGTATGAGGCCCTGGATTCGATTCCTCAGCACCACATAAGCAGAAAAGGCCAGAAGTAGCACTCTGTGGCTCAAGTAGTAGAGCACTATAGCCTTGAGCTAAAGAGCTGAGGGACAGCACCCAGGCCCAGAGTTCAGACCCCACAACCAACAACAAAAAAAAAGAAAGTGAAAAATATAAAATTGATGAACATCTGTTATAAAGCCACCTGAAAATTATCCTTAAAAGTAATGGTAGCAGATGTTCATAAAAATTGAACAAAACAACACTTGGTGAAGGCTTGTGACCGAGGAGCTGGCAACAGACCTGTATAACACAATGGAATGAAGTGAGAAGTAACTATTCTCCAGAATGGGAGAAGACTTTTCTCTACTTAGTATTAATCATAGTACTGTTCACAACATTTTAGGTAGTAGAGAATAGAAATGCATAATATACTTAATCTCACTTTTTGAAAATTGTGCCATCAAAGGGTACCCAAAATGAAAGATTTTAGAATGCAGTGTTCTCCTTTGAAATATTAAAGAATGTTGTCCATTTGAATATCAAAACAATCATGTCCAATTCATCAGAATCAAGGTATTTTATCGACAAAATTTATTTGGTAACTGCTTTTATAAAATCAAGGTTCATGTGTTTCTGCACAAATGCAATTCATCTAAGGTTCATTGCTGAGCTGGTAACATCAATTACTTTTTTCTTGGTTGCACAGTATTTGGCAGGAAGTCTTCTGTTGCTGCAACATTTAGGTTTTACAAGCAGATCTGTTTTACAAGAAGTGGTAGTATTTTAAAGGAGAAGCCATGTAATACATTTCTGAGCCTCTGAAATTGAAGATTTATTGCATACAATGATGCCAAGAATAAATAGCATGGGCTAGCCTTCTATACAAAGATGAACAGACATGCTCAAGAAGCAATAGGGAAATACTATCATGGCCCCTGAGCTCAAACTCCTAATAAATTGTCTAAACATGAAGCAGATTCCTAAAATGTGAGTGACGTGTAAACAAACCCTGTTAATTTTGTAATATATAACTTTTTCATAAAAATTGCCTAATTCATGAAGTTTAATTATGGAATGATATTCTCATTTTATTTTGATTCTCAGAATTTTATTTAGTTACCATGTATAGAATATTTGCTTGAATAGCTTTTGATAATTATCTTAGAGTTGATGGTATCTACATTAGACTTATCAGTCTGTTAGAAACCTTTCAGATTAAAAAAGTGATTTGCCATAATGGCTAAGGTAATTTGATCATAGAGCAAACTAACTTTCCTGCCAGAAAGATTAATATTGTTTGTGAACATGTATTTGGGAAACAAAAAATGTAACTTTAAGTATTTTAATAAGAATTTATATTCCTCAATGTATAGGAAAAGTTAGCATTATCTGACATAAGTTAGGAAAGACTTAATGTTCCTTATTGCTTTTGCTTAGAAAAGTGAATATTATTGTATATGATTTTAATAAAGTTTTATCTTTGAGAGAAGTGTCATTTCCTACCTCTGAAATAAAAATCTCATGTGAATATGAAGATATTAAGTATGGCGTTTGAGCATGACTGAAATAAATTACTTGTCATATTAATGACCCAGTTAATCAAAGAAAGTGTCATAAAAGTATGAAGACTATTCTGTGAGTCTTAACTAGACATGATAGTACAGAATTCTGTGAAAACTAGAATATATATTCCAGAATATCTTACATTATTCTGCCTTTATTGGGAATGTTATTTTTATAAATGGACTACGCAGTGAGTAAGTAAAATGAACCAATTAACAAAGGAATTCCACTAATAAGTTTGCAACTTCATTAAACTGTATTTTGAAGGTGTGTTCCTACCAGTTTCCATGTCTTCATAGTACTTGAACACTCACTGATTTCCAGCATGGATTCAAATTCTCCTGGCCCAACAGGGAACGGCTGAACATAGCAAAAGCCTGTCCTCCAATTTTAGACAACATCAGTTAACTTTCAAATTAACCACATAAGGACCCATTAACTGCTAAGCATTATGTTTTGATATTAATTAGCTACTAAATAACTACTTTAGTACCTTTAGCTAGGTGCACAAATGGGGTGACAATTCAACATGGCAGTCTACAAGTACAATGAATCTTGATCAATGTCTCCCCTTCTATCATTCATTCTATCTCTCTCAACACTACCCATCCCCATTAATTTTTCTAAATCCATGTTCACAAATGTTCATTCAATATCAGGCATTAAATATCATGCATTTTCCCATCTTTCTTCTCTCCATTAATGTACCTGACTTCCTTTGACCTCAAGACCTCATCTTCCCCCACCACTCAAGTTCCAGCTTCCAGATACTCAGTTTGTTATACTGTAAGTTCAAAGAAGTTACACTATGTGAATCCTCCCCTGCAATGTACCTTAGTTAATACATTTGTGTATATATGCATATGACCCTATCTTACATGCTTACATATATATTATTGCTTGACATGTAAGTGCCTCTAGTGTATTTAATTCATTTAAATTCCAAATGTTATCGATGAACTTTTCATAATGATAACATTGTGGTTGGGTTTATAACTGTGCACTATACTAACTGAAAAACAATAAAAGTCAGACTGGGAAGGTGGCTCAATGGTAGAGTACTTGCCTTGCATGCATAAGGCCCTGGGTTCGATTCCTTAGTACCAAATAAGCAGAAAAAGCTGGAAGTGGCGCTGTGTCTCAAGTGGTAGAGTGCTAGCCTTGAGCTGAAAAGCTGAGGGACAGCACCCAGGCCCAGAGTTCAGGCCCCACAACCAAAAACCAAACAAAAAAACCAATAAAAGTAAAGTCATATGTTAGGTTTCATTGTGTTAAATTATGTTGACTTTAGAAATACGTGTTAACAAACTTAAAAGTATGTCTTCAATCTACTGATGGCATATAGTTAAATATCTAGCACAAAAAACAATGCTATGGTTATTCTCTTTTTTTTTCAAATTTTATTTTATTTTATTATTTTTTTGGGGGGTCCGGTCGTGGGGCCTGAACTCTGGGACTGGACACTGTCCCTTAGCTCTTCAGCTTAAGGCTAGCGCTCTACCACTTGAGCCACAGCGCCACTTCCGGCTTTTTTCTTTTTGCTTATGTGGTGCTGGGGAATTGAACCCAGGGCCTCATGCATGCAAGCGCTCTACCACTGAGCCACCTTCCCAGCCCTATGGTTATTCTCATTGCAAACATTCATCTCTATCTCAAATAAGAAGGAGACAATATAATTCAATATCACATTATGCCATAATTTGGTTAGTTGGAATAGTTTATAGGCAGAGCATATGTCTACCTCATAATATGTCAAACTTATTTAATTCCATATGACAAATTTCATAGCCCTTACAGTGTTAGAAAAGTATAGAGTTATTTTTAGATAAAATACATAAAAGAAAATGACATATTTTGAGGAATATTTTGTTTAGTTTTTAAATGAAATCATGTTTGTAAACTCCAGTACCATATTAGGGATGCAGGAAATAATCAACTTATTCCAAATTTTCAGGTTTTTTTTTATTGTGAAAATACTGTACAGAGGGGTTACAATTACATGGGCAAGGTAATGAAAACATTTCTTTTCAAGCATTGTAGCCTCCTCCTTTGTTTCCCCTTCCCATCCCTTCCCATCCTCCCTCCCCCCCCATTCTCCCTGCTCCCACCAAAGTTTTAAAATTCACTTTCGACATGAAGACTTGTACATCTCATTGTTGCAATGGGTCCACCTATATCCCTATTTAAACGATTTGTTTTTCCCCTTCCCCTCCACAAATTATACTGACATCAAATACAGTGAAAGCACGGGTTATACTGTGGGGGAGGGACATACAAAGCAACAAAGAAATAATCTTATAAATACATTGGAAACAATAGCATGAAAGAAAAAACATTTGAATACTTATCTTGGGGTTCATTTCACCTAACATCAACTTATCTGACCTTTTCTGCTTGTCTCAGACATATACTAGATATTGCAAATAAGGGAAGAGAGATGTTTTTTGAAAAAATGATGCATACATAAACAATAACATACATAAACAATGAACTAGTTTTACATTTCTGTATCAAACAAATCAAAACTGATAGCTTACAAGAATTTCTAAAAGAATTCAATATGACAGCACAAATATAATGAAGATTATTTCATATACTAAGCTGGTGAATAATAAGATAAAATTATCAACAGAAAAATGTGGAATAAGAGATAGTAGATAAGTAATTGCATGTATTATTTGCATATGAAAATTTTACAAAATGCATTTGTACTAAAACAGAAATGACAAAATGAGAGAGACAAATTATTTGGAATTATGAATGATTTAGAGCACAAGAGAAAACGTAAAAAAGGCATATAAAAGTCAGGAGAAGTCTTTTGATTAATTGAGATGCAATGGGTGTAAAAAGTTGAAGAGGAGGCAGATTTCAAATATCACCCAATAAACCAAACAGAATTGAAAAAAATAAAATGCATTTATGTTTGTGTCTCATATACAATAGAAATTCAATGGATAGATTTACTTGGTGAATTCAAAATAACATAACGATATTGAATCTTTTCTTCTTTTCTTTTTGCAGTCCTGGGGTTTGAACTCAAGGCATCACAGTTACTAAACAGGCACTCTATCATTTGATCCATGCCCCTCCACTCCTTTTTGTTTAGTTATTTTTCAGATAAGAACTTAAATTGAGCCACTCTCTAGCATCAAGTTTCCTACTCGTTCCTCCTACAAAGCTGAGATTACAGAAATGAACCACCACACACAGTTTGTTGGGATGGGTTTTGGTAACATTTTACTCAGACTGACCTTGAGTTGCTATCCTTTAGCTTGCCACCCTTTCTTGGACAGCTAGGATAATAGGAATAAGCAACACACCCAGCAAACAAGAGTGTTTCTACAGAAGTTCAACTATTATGACTTAATCTCACTGGATAGATCTCAATAGATATTTTGAGGAAATATGAAAATTGATGGAAAAATATTTAAAACAAAAAATACATGGTATTCTTAGTATAGTTACAATTTAAATTAGACCACCAGATCTTATTCATATTAAACTGAAAGTTGGTACCCTTTGTTCAATTTTCTTCATTTCCCTCTCAGCTTCTGATAACCAAATATTTGAAGAATATATATGTATATAATATTTTGAATATCATCTACACATCTATACATATTTTGAAAATCTCTGCATATCTACATATCTCTATCTTTTTATCTTTATTTCCAAGTATATCTACCACTCTTGCTTTATCAATATGAAAGCGCTTCAGTTTTCAAACTGCATTTTTCTGTAAGTCTAAGATTTCTTTCATCCCAGTTAATTGTCCATATAATATAGGCTATCAAGTTCTGAACTTTTCTAATGAAGCATCTCGTTAAGAGTCCTAAACATATTAATAAACACTGTCAAAAACTTGGGCAACCACTTAATGAAGCCCAGATCTTAATGAATGTATTGCTTCTTGATCAGAAGCAATGCTATACTGAGCAAAATGATGGTGAATAAGGCATTTTCTAGCTCTATGAATAGATGTTTGGCAGAAATGTTTTGTGCTTGGAGGGTACATCTATATAAAGAGCAAGGGTCTCCTGCAATAAGGACAATGTATAGCATGTTTATAGTGGAAGTCATCCAAGGTGATCAATCTACCTTCAGGCATCTGGCATGTCACTCTGGGCAATGCTTCATTAACTGGGATTCAGAATTGGTCTCTTCTACCCCTACCCACAGATCTGGCACTCTATAGTAGCTGTGAACAGGTTGGCATTTGAAGTTAAAGTACACATTGCTGAACCTACCATGCAACTTCTGTCCTTGCAACCATGGTTACCTTCTTCATTAACCCTCCATGCAGTAAGAGAAGTGGCTAGGGAAAGGAGTGGACTGGGTTTACAAAATACAACTTGCTTGTTTAAAAGCCCTCTCCTAAAATCATCCTTTTGTGAGAATTGAACATGATTTATGCCACTGGTCCAGCCCAAATTATATCTGGAATACTTGTTACTTGATGACTGGTTCTAATCAGCCTGTAATCCTCTGGAAAGCAGAAATGACCAATGTCTATGTACTAAATCATTACAGATTTAGATTTTGCCTGTTGCGGAGACGGATCAGTAAAGTCTATATCTGTCAGGGACGACTGAAGAGAAACTAATTGGGATGGTACTCCCTGTCAGGCATAAAGACAAAGCATTTTCCTGAATGACAGCTGTGTATCAGACATCATGGCGTGTTCTGATTTGCAGAAGCAAGGGAAAGCACATATGGAATTACAGCTGAATTTGAGCCACCACTTAGTTGCATTGGTCTACCAGAAGATGCATCATTTTTCAAAGAAAAATCTCTCTTCCCTTATTTGCAATATCTAGTATATGTCTGAGACAAGCAGAAAAGGTCAGATAAGTTGATGTTAGGTGAAATGAACCCCAAGATAAGTATTCAAATGTTTTTTCTCTCATGTGATTGTTTCTAACATATTTATAAGATGATTTCTTTATTGCTTTGTATGTCCCTCCCCCACAATATAAGCCCTGCTTTCACTGTATTTGATGTTGGTATAATGTGTGGAGGAGAAGGGAAAAAACAAATCATTTAAATAGGGATACAGGTGGGCCCATTGAAACAATGAGATGTACAAGTCACTATATCGAAAAATGAACTTTACAACTTTGGCTGGGGGGGGGGCAGTAGGGGGACAAGGGAGAGGAACAAAGGAGGAGGCTATAATGCTTGATAAGAAATGTACTCATTATCTTGCCCATGTAATTGTAACCCCTCTACACGGTATTTTACTCAAAAAAAAACCTCTCTCATTCTGCACAGGTTGAATGGAAATGTTAAGAGGACAATGAAGCCTGCATCTTTCAAGTACTTTATGGTGGTATGAATCTCTGAAATCTGTCTAGAAATATGTTATTAGTTTGACTAGTGCTCTACCGCTTGAGCCAGAGCTCTACTTCTGGCTGTGTTGAATAATTGGAGATAAGAATCTCACAGAATTTTCTGCCTGGTGATGGCTTCAAACTGTGATTCTCAGATCCCAGCCTCCCAAGTAGTAATGTTTACAGGCATGAACTACTGGTGTCCAGCTTTGCTTACATCTTTGCAAGTAAAAAATATTTCTACGGGCCTTCACTGGCCAATTTTTGCCATAATAATTTTCATTCCACATGGCAGAATACCAGTGGGAAGATCCTGACTCAATCCACTTAGATCCTGGTTCCTTCCTGATGTTAAAGACAACTCCAGAAGTTCTGGAGCTAAAAAAGTTAAAGGTTTCTCTCACATCATATAAACATTAAGATCATGTATAAGGAATTTTCACTGGACATTGAAGGGTTTAACTACTTATTTTCCCATTTTCCCCAATCATTTCATTGGCCTCTTTAGCCTGATTTAAATATGTTGAAATACCAATAATATATGGCCGCCTTGAACATTGTCTTTTATAAGTATCTGATTAATACTGTCTTATAGCAAAAATTTACATATATCTATGACCATAGCATGTTGTGAAATACAAGTGCCCTCTTTGCCAATAAAAATTGAGTTAAAATGCCTTTAAAATTAAGGGAAAGTGCCTTTAAATATTATCAGATTAGAGAATCAATAACAAAAGACTTAAAACGAATTCAGAAAACTCATCCTAAGATCTTTCTTGAACTTTGTCTCTTACCACAACTTGTACTAAAGTTCAATTAGACAGAAGAGTAGGAGATATATACTGAGATATATTTTGACAAATGGCAATCAAGAGATTTTTTATAAAAAGTGGCAATAAATTAGATTTCTTGCAAGAATGCAATTATAGGAGGCTTATAAAGCAAGACCAGTATCTGTACCAGATCAAGAATGGTGCTTAGAACACTTTGAGACATATTCAAGCTCCTGTTCATAGAGCAGCTGTTCTTCTTTCTGTTACTCTAATTAAAAAGGTCCATTCAAAATTTCTAGAATAGTCCGTTTTCCTAAAAGTCAAACAATTGGGAACTTTTAACTGATACTCATAAAACAAAACAAAAAAATCAAAGGACAATTATCTGGCTCCAATTCATACACCATAAAGGAGAGGCCAGACCTAGTACTTCTGAGCTATGGCATTAAATTATATCCCATGAGACTAAGTGTACCTTCAGCAGTAAAAATATAAAGGCCTTTCTCCTCAGCTGATAAAGTGAGGTGACTCAGTTACACCGAACACAGAAACTGTAGACAAAGAGGCTTATGCCACTTAATTGGGATAGCTCTCATAGTGGAAACCAACCACAATATGTATTCCTGAGCAGGGAATACTGTGAAATCAACCCCACAAAGACTTGCCATGCAGAGGGATGCTGCTGATGCCCCACAGAGAGCTGGCCAATCCTCTCCAGCCTCCTCAACCATCATGACTAGGGAAGTAAAGCCAGGACATTTTGTCCCATGTAGAGGAAAGTCTAGACTCTTTTTGTTTGTTTGTGAATTGGGATGAATTAGGCTTTTAAGCATTTGTCAATGAGGAAAAATGTATGAAATTTACTGGAATTTTTTATCCATTGACACTCATACACAGGAAAAACCAAATGAAGATATCTTTCTCTCTCTCTCTCTCTCTCATAATTATCTTCTAATAGTTGTACAAAGGTATTTCAGTTTCCAGGTGCATTTTATAGGTGTAAAGCATCTTGATCAATGTCATTTTCACTTTAAAAATGAGCTTGTTTCTACTTAGGCTTAACCACTTCTAGCTCATTCTGTAAAAAAGCTAACCTGAATTCCCATATCTAGCCTAGCATGGTGACATAAAGATTCCCATTTCCTTATATTCTAAAAAATATTAGGGTTAACAATCATACAATTAAATGGCTAAATCTAAGATCTGTAGAAAGATAAAAAGTATTTATTTGTATGAAAAATTAACCCCACATACTGAAATTACAAACCTACTTACCAGGACTAAATGTTAAGACTGAAGGCTTAAGGATACCATTCTTAAACATTTAGATATCCAGATGGGTAAGTAACTGGTCTAACATATTACCAATCATTACCAATTTTAGATACTATGAATTAGAGGATAAAAATGGCAAAATTACAAGTTTGAGGCTAAGTCCAGTTCATTTCTACATGTACAGTTACTTAAAATAATTACTATAAAGACATATATGCATATATAAATACTTCTTAATATTGCTCATGCTATCATAGACTCTTTAACCACTTCATACATCCTTCACGTAATTTTCATTCTGTGTGGTCTCTGAATTAATATGGTATGAGACTAGTGAACATTTTATTCCTATGAATTATGCAAGGCCACACTAAATAGAAGATATCAACCATTTTCAATTCTGGCCAGAGGGTTGACATTTATTTATAAGGTAATGAAGAATTTGGGTGTCAGAAAGGATCTTTATAAGTCTTACTTCTAATCATTGAGCTGAATAGCAAAGACCAGGGCACTATTGTTTCCCAGATGTAACTGCTCTGGCTAGAGAGTGGTTTCAGCCCACATAATTGCCCCAAGCTTTTAATTTCTGAGGAAAGTTTATCATTACTGACAAATACACTTCAACTAACAAGGTAAGAATTCCCAAGTAAATTGTGATGTATTTTTTCAGGCACTAAATACGTTGTAAAAGATAGATCTTTCTTTTTTAGACGTTATCTAGGTAGGAATTAGGTGTACTTTCTAAATGTGAGCCAACTTTCCTACAGATACACAGTGCTTATGATCAGGAAAATTAAAGGGAAAGCTGACATTTTGCAGATAATTTGATAAAGATCCTTATTTTGGTAAAATTTAGGAATATAATGAATCCCTTGGATTCTTTTTTTTTTCTTTTTTGGTCAGTCATGGGGCTTGAACTCGGACTGGGCGCTGTCCCTCAGCTCTTCAGCTCAAGGCTAGTGCTCTACCACTTGAGCCACAGCGCCACTTCTGGTTTTTTTCTGTGGTGCTGGGGAATCGAACCCAGAGCCTCATGAATGCAAGGCAAGTACTCTACCACTGAGCCACCTACCCAGCCCACATGAATCCCTTGGATTGTTAATCATGAAGAAAGAACAATCCTACTTCCAACATAAATATAAACCTTTGAGGATATTCTAGTAGATTTTGAGATTGTTTTGACATTAGATCAAACTATATAAAGGTAACTTTTGGGGCTGGAAGGTAGCTCAGTGGCAAAGCATTTCACTAGCAAGGGCAATGTCTTAGGGTTTGATTCCCCAGTACCAAAAAAAGAAGAGACAAAAACCACAACTTTTTTTTTTTAATTTTATTTTATTTTATTTGTGAACAAACTGTACAGAGGGGTTACAATTGCATGGGCAGGATAATGCGTACATTTCTTACCAAGCATTGCAGCCTCCTCCTTTGTTTACCCTTCCCATCCCTT
>NW_012267288.1:10872144-10877907 GCF_000151885.1 Dipodomys ordii | reverse complement strand
GGCACACTTGGTGTGTTTCTCTGGCTTAGGACTGTTCACTGGAACTCTAAAACTGCTTTCTATGCGAGAGCTTGTTCAGCTTCCAGCTTCTCCTCCGCCATCTTGTCCCGATCTCCATCCACAACTTTTTTACTTAGGGGAAAAAGTCAAATATTCATAATTTTATCCAATTCATTCTAAGCATTGCATAGTTTTAGCTCTTTATCATTGCATAGTTGATTATACCTGGTTAACTTTTTATATCAGTGTGTGTGTGTGTGTGTGTGTGTGTGTGTGATTCCTAGGGCTTGAGCTTGGCTTCGGGTCTGGTCAGTCTCTGAAAATCTTTAGCTCAAGGCTAGAGCTCTATCACTTGAGCTGCAGCTCCATTTCTGTTTTTTTTTTTATGTCTAATTAGAGATAAGAGTCTTATGGACCTTCTGATCTTCAGATCTCAGCCTCCTGAATAGCAAGGATTACAGACATAAACCATTGGCACCCAGCACTTTGTAATAGCATTTTTGATTAAAAGGTTTTTTTTTCCTACAGAAGCTTGTGTTATGTTAAAATGATCATATTTATTGTTATAGAAGAGTAATATAGAAGTATAGAAGAGTAATACTGAAACGTTTCCTTTTATTTATTTATTTTATTTTTATTTTTTATTGTGAAAATACTATACAGAGGGGTTACAATTACATGGGCAAGGTAATGAGTACATTTATCAAGCATTGTTGCCTTCTCCTTTGTTTCCCTTTTCCATCCCTTCACATATTACCCCCCCAAAGTTGTAAAGTTTGTTTTTCGACATAGTGACTTGTACATCTCCTTGCTACAATAGGTCCACCTGTATCCCCATTTAAATGTTTTGTGAAACTTTTCCTTTTAAATGACTCAATTTGATCTATATTTGGTGTCAATAATTAGTTTTTGCTGGAGAAAAGTAAAAGGACACAAAACACACAAACAAAACATAGCACACAACTGATGAATGACCCACAGGATAGAAATGGTCAGCTACTGTGGCTTTAGTTTAGGAATTTTCTGATAAACAAATAGGCCCACAATGTTGCTTTTGTTTCTAGCAATGAGGGGTTTTCAAATGGAAAGATATGAGAATGAACATTACTTTTAGAAATATTTTAGAGAAAATCTTGTGCTTTTTTCTTTTCTTTCCCTTTCTCTCTTCCTTTCTCTCTTTCTCCCTCCATCTCTCCCTTCCTCTCTCCCTCCCTTCTTCCTTCATTCCTTCCTTCTTTCTTTCTTTTTCTCTTTCTCTCTCTCCTTTCTCTCTATTTCTTTCTTTCCTTTCTTTCTTTCTTTCTTTCTTTCTCTTTCTCTCTCTCTCTCTCTTTCTTTCTTTCTTTCTTTTGTGCTGCTCCTGGGGCTTGAACTCAAGGCTTGGGCATTATCACTCTGTGTGTGTGTGTGTGAGAGTGTGTGTGTGTGTGTGTTTGCTCAAGGCTAGCACTCTACCACTTGAGTCCTAGCTACATTTCTAACTTTTTGGTGATTAATTGAGGATAAGAGTCTCATGGACTTTCCTGCCTGGGCTACCTTTGAACATGATTCTCAAATCTCAGCTTCCTGATTATCAAGGATTGTGAGCATGAACCACCAGCTCCTGGCTGTGTTTTCAATTCAGTCCTTTATTTCCTATTGTTAACAAATGAAATAGCTTACCTCAGCTTGTCCTTGACATTCTCCAGTATACAGTGAATAGCCTTTCACAAAATCATTTATTGAAACATCTATTAATGTCAGTCTCCTTGGGTGACAATCCCTGTCAAAATGACATGCAGTGGACATGGCGATGTGCCTGTGTTCTGACAACTCATGATTGGAGGCTTAGTTTGTCCTTTGATCCTTCTATCTGATGAGTCCCTGCTGAACCTGAATGAGTGACTGAAAATGACAGCAAGAGTAAGGCAGTGCTTTGCATCCCAATGGAAAGTTGTCCACCACCTTGGTGCAGGAGCTTTTGTGCTGTTAAGAATTTTGATGTGATGTTGGCTGGAGCCTGCCACAACCTGTGCTCACCTTTCTTTGATATGGTTTTCAAATTCCTGACTTATCACCTTGACATTAGACAGAATTGAGGAAATAAAGAGCAAAATTCAATGACAGCTAACAACGTTCTCTTCTCTCAAAGATGTTTAAGGTTGCCTGAGGAAAGCTCACTCTCAGTTATTTGGCTGCTAATTAGAACTGTAACATGAGCACCATAGAATCAAACCAAACACAATCTGGTTTATGTCATCTCATACTTATTCTGGTAGGACAAATCATCAATTTATTGCAATTAATGAATAACTGTCTCCATGACTATGGGTATTATTTGCCTCAAAGAAGACTTTAAATACCCTTTAATTACATATAAGTTTTGACACTACAGGGTAGTAATACATAAAAATATTATTTACTTATGCAAACCCAGGTGTAATGTTCTAAATGTTTACGTCTCCTGAACACATATGAAATACTAACCATAAGGTGCTAAGAGACAAGGCAAGGTGATTAGGTCTTTTGCATTAAAAGTAGACTCCAGATAGGTACCTCACCACTTCTACTAGTGGAAATGGAATGTAGAAAGGTGAACTCTCATGGCCACTAAACTTCTGTGCATTGATCTTGGCTGCTCATTTGTCCTAGAACTCCAGCAAATAAATGTCTCTTCCTTATAAACCACCCAATATTTGGCATTTTGTAATGGCAATTCAAATGGACAAAGACACCAGATTCTTCTCAGGTTTCCATCAAGCATCACTTATGTTGACATGAAAACCACTGATTTGATGACTTTTATTAATATTTGAGTGGTTTTGCAATATGAAGTTTTTCCCACAATTCAACCTCTCAGTATGTGAGTACAATGAATCTTGATCAATGTCACCCTTTCTATCATTCTCTCCAACCAGTCCCATCCCCACATATCCCTTCAAGTTACTTGATTCCATTTTCCCCTATGTGCATTGGATATTATGACTGTATTCTCCTATTACAGAACATCCTTTGTATTGAAGGCAAACATGGAAACAATGAACAGGATTTGGTTTGCTGACATTGGGTAAATATGGGTGTTTTTTGATCACATGAAGAAGTTAACACCTTCTTTGATATTTTCCTAGCTCCTTTGTTAGAGAATCAATCATGATGAAGACTGCATTTGCGTATTAATTCACATTTAAACAGGCAGCTATCATTGGTATGAAAATCTCCATCATAAGAGAAATCTTCAGAATGATCCAGGCTCACATGAAGATAATTAAACAGATACTGTGTCAACACTGCTGGAAATTACTACAGAGTATATTTCTATAGATGTGTGTGTGTGTGTGTGTCTGTGTTACTAGGGCCTCTAGACAGGTACTGCCCTCACTGAGCCAAGCCATCAGCCTTTCTGTGTGCTTTTAGATACTTAATTTTCAGGTCTCTCCATTAGCCCAGGGATATCCTAGGACCATTATCTTCCCATATATTCGCTCTGCCTAGCTGAAATTATAGGTGCATACCACCATGAACAGATTATTTAATGATGCGAAGTTTTATTAAGTTTGTGTCTTAGGTGTTCTTGAAGTGTAATTCACTTGATTTCTGCCTCTTGAGTAACTGGAATTGCAAGCATGTGCTCCTTTAGACTTTCTAATGGTAATTTTATCTTATTCAAATAATTTTATGGGGGGGCATATAGTTTTTTTGTTGTTGTTGATGGTTCATGATACATTAAGTGATTGTGTGTCCTGACTCTTTCTATTGTTTACCAATTGAATTTTCTTATTTCTTTACTTTACAACTAACTTTACTATCAAAAATACAGTCAGGCACTTTTAAAAGAGCACAGGCATAAAATGTCCCTTTTTAGTCATTCATTTGTTAGTACTGCTCACGGTATGCATAAACAATATGAGAGCCTCTTATTTGAGATACATTATTTGTTATCCTGACATACTGAATTCATTCACTCAATATTGCAGTTTAACATATATAGTGACCCTTTTCAATATGTTTCTACTTTTTAGCTGTCTCCCTTTGTCAACTTCTCTAGTAACAACTGTCAGCTACAGATACATACACCTTACAAAGTGCCCTGATGCTATAGCTCCTTTTATTTATCTCATAGTCCGGGGAGAATGTAGAGTGATAGTCTCTGTTCCATGGATTTTAGGCAAAGAAAGGTTAATTTACTTACACAGGACCAGAGTTTTAACCCCAAACTATTAGTCCTTGACTAATGTCAAGGTACTGCTCTGAATCCTTGTACATTCTGAGCTACAGTGGTGTTAGACTCACTTGGCTCATTGTCTAACACACTAGGGATCCATCCACTGGGGATATCAAAATACAAGTCTATTTTTCCTGTCCCCTCCTGCACATAGAAGTGACACATCTCTCAAGATGACTTCTTTCACTGTTTCCTATTAACATAAAAAAATGACAAAACCTCTGTTTTATCGCAATTTATGGGAAAAAGGGGTAATTCATTTTTATTTACAAACAATTACTCAGTTTAAATTGGATCTGTAATGGAAAGAATTCAGGCAGGTCTTGGAAAAGAACATTGTATATGGAATCTTTGAACAAATATTATATTATATTGACAACTTCAGTTTTATAATAGAAATTTACACATTTCATCTTCCCATCTCCCTGCTTTTACCAAAATAGTAACAGAAAAATAAATGTTTGTTCAGATATTTAGCAAAACATAAAAAATATTATGATATCCTTCCCCTCAAAAAGCCAGAAGTGAATCTGTGTCTCAAGTGGTAGATCACTAGCTTTGAGCAAAAAGCAGCTAAGGGAAAGCACCCAGACCCTGAGTTCAATCCTCAGGACCAGCCCACAGACATTTAACTAACTTCTGACCAGAAGTTGTTTATAAGAACTAAAATAAATACGTACATGCAATAAAAGAGGGGAGAGAAAATGCTAAATAAGGACTATGCTCTCTTCCTTTTATTCTATATACTCATTTAATCAGTGCTCTCCTACAGCTTACCATGTGCTGTGATGATCACATCTACTGCTTCATACAGGAATTTACATATTAACATTTTGTTTTATTCTATTCTTGCCAAATCCAGGAAGCCCTGGTCTATTATCTCCTGTTACCTTGATTCTAGCAATATATTCTTTATTCATTTCCTGCTTATAGCCTATCAAATCTTCAATCAATTGCTAAACATGCTAGCCATAAATTACCTTTCTAAACACAAAGATGTTATTATGTCACTAAGCTCAAAAATGAAGTCCAAACTCCTCAGTAACAGTGTTACAGAGATAAAAGACCAGGGAATTAAAAGGGTAGATAAAGACATGAAGGTGGTGGATAACAATTTGCTCTTTCATTAAAATCTGCTATGAAAAGTGGTCATTTCAATAAGGAGGATTATGAATATTACTTCTGCATCTCTAGAAACAGTCAAAAGAGATACTGAGAACATTGACTATCAAGGTTGACTTTTCCAGCCCATCTTTTCAGAGACTTACTTGGGAAAAGAATATTGGCTATGTAACAGCTATAGAAGTATATGACATAATTAACCACAAGAACATGGAACACTGAGAGATAAAAAAAGAGACATGAGGGCTGGGAAGGTGGCTCAGTGGTAGAGCGCTTACCTTGCATGCATGAGGCCCTGGGTTCGATTCCTCAGCACCACATAAGCAAAAAGAAAAAAACCAGAAGTGGCTCTGTGGCTCAAGTGGTAGAGAGCTAGCCTTGAGCTGAAGAGCTGAGGGACAGGGCCCAGGCCCAGAGTTCAGGGTCCACGACTGGACCCC
>NW_012267288.1:10846835-10870824 GCF_000151885.1 Dipodomys ordii | reverse complement strand
TCTGTGCATACATTTCTCATCCACAAACTAAGTGTGCATCATATTACAGCCTACACAATAGTTTTAAACACATTACTTCATTTGATTATTTTAACAAACCCTGATACAGATGTGATTATTCTTGGTTTACAGCCAAGAATTTGTACTCTAAGAATTGACTTGCCCATAGTTATATCACAAATAAATGGCCAGACTACTTGTTACACTTGTCTTCAAAGTCCAAATGGCAAAGGGATTTTCACTATACAACAGAAAAATAGAATCATGACTAGACATATCAAAATCAAACTTCTGGGAATCAAATATAAAAAAAATCTTGAAATCTTTGAAAAGAAAAATGGTATATTATAAGGAGAAAATCAACAATGGAGTTATGACTTTCACATCAGAAAATCCTCATCGCAATAGATTCAGAAAATGGTTTTGATGAAATCCATCATCATTTCATAATAATGATACAAAAGAAACTAGGAGTAGAATGAATGTACCTCCATATAATAGATTTTTATATGACAAACCTAGAGCAAACATACTAGAGAGGGAAACCTAAAACCATTTCTTCTAAAGTTAGAAATGAGATAGACATCCACTTTCCTCACCTTAGTCAAGATACTACTTCAACTCCTAGGCAAAGCAATAAAGTTAGAGAAAGAAATAAAATAGATTCAAATAGAGAAGAAAGAAACCCAATTATCCTTTTCTTTTTCCAGATGATATGATTCTACACCAAATAAAATCCTGAAGAATAATCTCAAGCAATGTAGGAAGCAAAATCAACACCAAAAACAGTTCAAGAAACGTTGATGTTTTAAGGGACTCCTATTGTTAAAGGAAAAAACAATGTTTTACAATATAAATAATTATGTTTGTTGTGTTATAGAAAGATGCATATCTCTCTTTATAAACTACATATAGTAGCTTTCTCTACATTTAATATTGTCTTGTAAGAATTATCTACCTATGTAGAAACATTTGTTTTCTGTAACCTTTGTTTCATTTGTAAGTTTATCTCTTTGGGGATGGGTAAAGTGGACACAGAAATGAAATGGAGGTGAGATGAAGGGTGAACAAATGCAGCAGTGATATTCACTAGACACTGTGATGAAAATGGATTATACAATTTGTGAGGGAGGGCAGGAGAGAAAATGGAGAGAGAAAATGGAAAGAGTGAGGGAAAGGTGACACTTCAAAAATATTCTCTTTACTTGACTGATGTAACTATAACCACTCTGTACAACACCTTTACAGTAACAATATATACATATATATTTTGCAAAATAAAATAAAAATTAAGAAACTAAGTTATCCTCATTAATAGAAATTAAATAAAGAACCTATGAAGTTAGTTTTATTGATAGCTAATGAATTATCATAAATAAAACACAGATGGATTCTTTCATACAGATGAGAGGCAAAGAATCTGAAAGGAAACAATATCAATGTCAATCTTGTATAACCTACATCTTAAATCTTTGATTCAGTATGAAACCCTTAAACTTTCCTTATTTCACTAAACAGAAATAAGGATGAAAATCATGTCTCAAGTTTAAACTTTCCTCCTTAACTGCCATTGCTTTTACACACTAGCTGTAGCTCTGGTCCTAGTGTTTGTGTGGCATATGCTCTGTACATTATACCCAATGTTGGCTGTATCAAATACAACCCAACTTGCTTTGTGCTTGTGATTTCAGAAATCAACGTAATGTTTAAAAATATTGCTATAAGCAGAATTAAAAATTAGCCTTATGTCTCCCTATAACTGTTCAATCTATATTTGATTCATTTTTTATGAATAGAAAATGAGTTTTTTCTTCTTTTTTATTTTATTGTGAGAATACCGTACAGAGGAGTTACAATTACATGGGCAAGATAACGAGTACATTTCTTATCAAGCATTGTTGCCTCCTCTTTGTTTCCCCTTCCCATCCCTTCCCATACTCCTCCCCTCCTCCCACCCAAAGTTGTTAAGTTCGTTTTTCTACATAACAACTTGTTCATCTCATTGTTGGAATGGGTCCACCTGATCCCTAGTTAAACGATTTGTTTTTTCCCTTCCCCTCCACAAATTATACCAACATCAACTACAGTGAAAGCATGGGTTGTATATACCGTGGGGGAGGGACATACAAAGCAACATAAAAATCATCTTATAAATATGTTAGAAACAATTGCATGCTCCCTCACTGTATAACCCCTGCTTTCACTGTATTTGATGTCGGTATAATTTGTGGAGGGGAAGGGAAAAAACCAAATCGTTTAAATAGGGATACAGGTGGACCCATTGCAACAATGAGATGTACAAGTCGTTATGTCAGAAATGAACTTTACAACTTTGGTGGGGAGGGGGGAGGAGGATTGGGTGGGGGGACGAGGAAGGATGCGAAGGGATGGTATGGAGAAACAAAGGAGGAGGCTACAATGCTTGATAAGAAAAGTACTCATTATCTTGCCCATGTAATTGTAACCCCTCAGTATAGTATTTTCACAATAATAAAAAAACAGTTTGAATACTTATCTTGGGGTTCATTCCCCTAACATCACCTTATCTGAGCTTTTCTGCTTGACTCAGACATATACTAGTAATTGCAAATAAGAGAAACCATGGAACCTATGTTTCTTTGGGTCTGGCTTACTTCACTTAATATAATTTTTTCCAAGTCTTTCCATTTCCTAACAAAAGGGGCAATATCATTCTTTCTGATGGAGGCATAGAATTCCATTCTGTTATATACCACATTTTCTTGATCCATTCATCTACTGAGGGGCATCTGGGTTGGTTCCATATTTTAGCTATGGTAAATAATACTGCGCTGATAGCTTTAGTATGGTCTTGTTTGTGATCATTCAGGTAAATGCCCAAAAGTAGGATTGCTGGGTCATAGGGGAGCTCTATGTGTAGTTTTTTGAGGAACCTCCATACTGCTTTACAAAGTAGTTGAACAAGTTTACACTCCCACCAACAATGTAGTAAGGTTCCCTTCTGTCCACATCCCCTCCAGCATCTGTTGTTATTAGAGTTCTTGATTATAGCCATTCTAACTTGGGTGAGGTGGTATCTCAATGTTGTTTTGATTTGCATTTCTTTTATACCAAATTTCAAACTCTACTACAAAGCCATAGTAATCAAAACAGCTTGGTACTGGCACAAGATCAGACCCTAGGACCAATGGAATAGAATTGAAAACCCAGAAATGAATCTACAGACCTATAGCCATCTAATCTTCAATAAGAGAGCTGAAAAAATAGAATGGAAGAAAGACAGCCTCTTCAGTAAATGGTGCTGGCAAAATTGGTTAACTACTTCTAGAAAACAAAAGCTAGATTCCTGTATATCACCTTGCACCAGAATCAACTCTAAATGGATCAAAGACCTTGGAGTCAAAGCAGATACTCTGAAAACATTACAGGATGGAATAGGAGAAACCCTAGGTCTTGTTGGCACAGGCCGAAATTTTCTTAATAGAGACCCAGAAACACAAGAAATCAAAGAAAGTTTGGACAAATGGGATTACATGAAATTGCAGAGCTTCTGCATGGCAAAGGACATAGCTAGAAAAATCATTTTTAAGTATACAGAGACAAAAAGAAATCTTAGAAAGCAAAGGCATCATTAGTCCTTAAGGCATTTGATTTTAGACGACATTTAACTGTGTTTTAATGTACTTTGTAGACATGATTATTTTACATTTGAGGAAAAGTTGAGCTTATTTTTTAAATTTGTCTTTCAATTATTGCCAACAGCTAGAAAATAGCTTAATGTTTCAAATTAAGAGATTTTATTTGGCTTTAATTGCTTTATATTTTTTGCTTCTGGGAATTTGTTATCTCTATCTATCCCTGGTCTAGTTCAAACACATTCCATCTTCTATCAGTTCTGGAGTCAGGCCCTACCTTTGTGTAGAAGTCTACCTGTCAGCCAGCAGAGTGGATGTGGGAGGTAGTTCATTTAATTGAGTTACTTAGTATGAAATTACCGTCTTTGCAGAGTTAATTTGCACTTTAGGAATTTAATTTGCACTATTTATTTGTGTACTTGCTACTCTATTGATTTTAAGGTATAATTTTATTGCAACACAATTTTTCCTGTACTCCTGGGAAATTATCCACCATGTAAATCCAGTTGGACCTTTATCTAAATATTCAATCATTCATTCCATACTTAATTATATTGTGAAGCCTCAATGATGCAATCTTGAAATGTTGATGGCTCCCTTGGTATTTACATTTAATTTTCCAAAGTCAGCTAAAATGACTCAAGTCTTTTGGACAATCCTAAAATGGTATATTATATTATATGAAAGAAAATAGAGTGTTCCCAAAAGAACAGCCAGTTGAAAGTGAATCTTTCTGAGTCTTATTTATGAACTCATTGTCTTTACTCAACTATATTTTTCTTTTTTCCAACACCATTTTTTTGCTCTTCCTTATCAGTTTTACATTACAATGTATGGTTAACAGTCAACTCAGTAATGGTTATTGTGTACCAACATTCATTACACATTAATCCTGGCACAGGGTTTACAAAGAGAAGTCTGGATTATAGAGCCAGAGTGATTGGGCAGATAAGAAAGTAACTCAATGTTAAAAGCTGTCATTGTGGTATAGCCTGAGACAACCAGGAATAAAGATGTCTAGAAGCTGTTTTAGGAAACAGTGATATTGAGCTAGTTAGTCCTGACATGAACAACAAATGCTGTTACCTGTCTTTTGTTTTATATTGTTTTCATCAAGTTTCCATAGGCCAGTGTTTTCAGAAATATTATTCAAAGATTACAGAGTCAAATTCACCAGTGGTCATTAAAAATGTACAAGAATGAAGGCAGAACCTATTGTTTTAGAATTTCCCAGATAAATTTTAGCATGGTAAGTTTTGCCATCACAACTGCAAAAAGGACTTTCTTTTACATCATAGTTACTATTATAAAAAATCATTTTATCACCTATATATAATCATATTTGTCATCATTATCTCCAAATTATGTTCACAATTTCATTCAGTTATATGTTATGCACAAAATGCCTGGTTTGCTTAAAGATACATCACACACAATGAGCCAAGGGCTGTGGGGTTGGTAGCATTTTATAGTGGGGGAAAGCAGTTCAAGTACTCATTAAATGCCATTTGTGATAAGTTATGGAATGCTTCTCAGACATATGCCTTGTCTTTGCTCTCTTTGTGGACTGTATTTCAACCATCACCTTCCTCTCTGATGTTTGTTCATACTTTACACCCAAAGACCACATCACACAGCCATCCATAAGTGACTGCCGCCAGCAAGAACAGCGTGCTCTTCTGCTGTGATATCACCAGACAATTGTGCTGATAAACCTGATTCTTGCTATCTTGCAAAATGTCATTGTCAGGTGACCTGCACTCCTTGAAAGTAGAAACATTATTATTAATCTATCATTGGTCTAATGCAGAGCCCAAGGTACTCAAATATGTTTACATTTGTTTGGAAATAGGGTTTTAAGAAATTAAAAACTTTGCTTCTTTAATTGTTTTCAGTGGTAATAAAGTTTAAACTAAAGCTCTTGTATTTGCTAGGCAGGCAAACTCTACCACTTGAGCCCTATCTCCAGCCAGTTTTTGCTTCAGTTATTTTTCAGATAGGAACTCATGTTTCTGCCAGGGGCAGCCTCTTCTACAGGGATGATGTATGTGAACTATTATGCTAGGTTTAGTCCTTGAAATGGGGATTTCCTTCACATTGTTTGCTCAGGCTGTAATCCTCCTGATCTCTAGGTAGCTGGTATTGCAGATCTGACCACCACGCCATGTTAAAAACAATATGTTGGGCTGGGAAGGTGGCTCAGTGGTAGAGTGCTTGCCTTGCATGCACAAGGCCCTGGGTTCGATTCCTCAGCACCACATAAGCAGAAAAAGCCATAAGTGGGGCTGTGGCTCAAGTGGTAGAGTGTTAGCCTTGAGCTGAAGAGCTGAGGGACAGTGCCCAGGCCCAGAGTTTAAGCCCCACAACGGACAAAAAACAAAAAACAACAAACAATATGCTATGCAAGCAGATATTGTCATAAAAATACAGATGAAAAATTTTCTCACACAAAAGACCAAATGTTAAAAATAGTATCAACTTTTTCAGAGTTAAAAATATTAGAACTTGGTTTTGTGACTAAAATGGAAAAAATAATAATCCTATAGAAAAGATAAAAATTTATGCCTAAGTAAGAAGAAAGTTAAATTCTGTTTTTTAAATTTTGTTCAAAGGCGTATGAAGGAATTATTTTTAATTAGCTTACTTGGGTTATACGGGTGCGTACATTGCCATATTTTCACATGGTTACAAAGCACTCCATTCCTCCATCCCTCTCCTACACCCTTAATGAAATTCCTTTATTAACTGAAAAAATCAGATTGTGAATATGCTTAACTTTCCCTTCAACATTAGAATGCAGAATTTGTTTCCAAATCAAAGATAATTAAGTATTAGAAAATATTTTCATTTTTCATGTAAAATATTATTGCCATCATCTTTTAGTTTATTGTATATGATTATAACAGGTAGTATATGGAATTTAGTCTGGAGATTTCATTGTAGGACCATTTTCAAAGCAGTAAAATAGGAAAAATAACCCCAAGGAGTATATTAATGTCCTTACTGACAGGGTTTTCTTGTAAGAACATTCCACTTCATGGAGTTTATCCAAAACTGCTTTAAATTTTCTTTGTCTTAGTCCCTCAGGTAAAAGCAGTATCATTTCCCCCACAGTATTCCATTGACAACCAAATAAACATTCTTATTACATTTACTAAGTTGTGTTCTTTTAATTTGGCACCTTGGTGCAAATACTCAAGATCGTCTGAAGAACATAATTATAAAATATTTGCAACAAAAATACATGCAATCTGAGATGAACTTTAAAAACAGAAAGTTCATATGTAGGTGGTCATAAATTAATTCTGCATTGATGAGCCAGAATTAACATTCAAAGTATTAGTTGTGTATTGTTCATGTTGTATGAGACTGATGTCAGAAAAATGATTACAATAAGATAACAATTGACCAAGTGCTTCAAAATAAATAATGAGCTAAGCCTGTGCAAGTCTAGGAAAGACAGAGGTTGAGTTTGAAAAGCTGATAATGAGACAGTGAGACAGCTAATCCCTATCTGATTCATTATCCAGGTACAAAAACTCCTGTGGCAAGCCCATTATAAATCAATAAATATTGTATTTCCTCCTCCACAAATCTGCCTTCTGAGAAACAACTAAGGGCATCACAATTTGATTAAAAGGAAAAGAAAAAGAAAAAAGGACAACAAACATGTTTTGAAAAAAACAATTTTGAAAAAAGAAACAAACACAAAAGCAAGTTGCCAAATGAGGTCCTACACATCCTTAAACTGGCATATTCAGAATGTGTAGGTTTGGTTCTTTGGACTCTTCTGGCACACTCTCCTTCCCCTATTCCTTATCATCCTCATTGTTCCTGAACTTCTTCTCACTAATCTGGGACACTCAATGTTTTCTTGTTTTTGGAATCGTGTGAAAAAATGAAACTCCCAACCTTCATCTTGAGTGAGAAAAGGGAGACAGTAAAGTTACTCAAACTTGATCAAGTATTAAAATATGGTCATTTGCAATGATGTATCAGTAAAATTGGCAGATAATAAGTTCTAAAGTCTTCCTTCATTGTCATTCGTTTTTTTCTGGGAAAGTATTTGATATTTGTCTTCCATGGTATTAACTCTAGCTTCCTTAAATCAAGTAAAATCATGGGATGGTCTTTCTTCAGTAGGGGTGATTGTCAGATATGCTCTGCCATATAATTTGATTGTCTTTCCTCAGCCACATATGTTGTCTGGTCAAGGCTACACAGCCTTTCTCCACACTCAGGGTGACTTCTGACAAACAGGTAGACAAGTAGAGGCTGGAGGGAGCTTGCCAGCTCCTGAGCCTCTATTATGGGTTCTGATCCACCCACAGCTTGGCATTTGATGGAAGCAAGGGTGAAAAGGCCACTCACTGGCAGGTTCTCACTTCACCCTCAACTTGTGTCCCGTTCCTACTTTATTTCACCTACTAGTTTATAAACACTGCTAGGGGGACCCCCAGATCTGATACCCTGCATCTCCCTGCCACTCTGGGAAAGCCAGCTACATAGGAAGGCAGGGGACAAGTACATTTTACACATTGTTGGTATCCTACCAGAGAAATTTTTGCTTTGCTGAATTCCTTTATGAAACTAAGAGACTCACTGACTGATCGAACCAAATGCCCTACATTTAAAAATAGAAAAGAGTTAATTTTTACTGCCATGCCTATACATTAAACATGCCTTGTTCAAGGATATATGCTATGTGGTCTTGAAGAAGCATAATTAAAACATAATACAGGTTGACCCATTGTAACAATGAGATGTACAAGGTACTGTTGAACAATGAACTTTACAATTTAGGTGGGGATGGGGGGTGGGGAGGTAGGGACTAACTGTAGTTGTGGAGGTGGGAGGGAAGGGATGGTAGGGGAAAAACAAAGGAGGAGGCAACAATGCTTGATAAGAAATGTACTCATTACCTTGCTCATGTAACTGTAACCCCTCTGTAAGGTATTTTCACAATAAAAAACTTATAAAAAACATAATACATAAAATAACATATAAAATTTAAAAAACAATTTTTTATTGCCATGCATGCTCAGTTGATACAGAGAACTCAGTCAGTCTTGTGTCAGGGTCATCTATGTTTAAGTCATTGTGTCACCTGTTTAGAGCTTGACCCTAATTGTGTGAAAATATGCTCCATGCCATGCAAATGGTGGTCCAGAACCAAGGTCAAATTTATGTGCTTACAAATAATAAAATGAGTATTTTAGATTTGCAGAAAGGCTGCATCTCTTCAGTGGAATTTTGGTGGCATTGTGAAGAAAAGGAATTTAAAAATCCTCAGTACAATGCTGTGTACCTTTATCCATCCTGATCATTTATAATTGTTCCTCCTTGGAACCAAATCCCCATGGATAACCAAAATAATTTTAAGGAAAGGAAGAAATAGAATTTCCTGGTTCAAATGATGGATAAAAGAAACTGGATTGTTCCAAGTTGGTCCATGGCAGAGAATTTAGTTCTCATATGTCTAGGTGCCCTTCAAATTGATTCATACATTGCATCATGCAAAGATACTGGATTTCTCTTGAATCTTGACTTCTTACAGTGCATGATTGACAATCAGTACTTTTCAGTTTCGTAAAATAGTTCATAAAAACGATAAAAGAGTTCTAATATCTTTATATTCATTATTAGAAAATGTTAACTTGATTATCTATAGTTATATGAATCACTCATTTAAAAAAACAAAAAACTACAAACTGTATGTGTAACTTACAAAGGAACTTCATTAGAAATCCCCTAGAGGATTTCTAGGTAAAGCCTTTGTCTGGTTTTAAGACTTGAAATCAGTCTCACCTGGGGAAGTTGGGTTTTGCGGGAAGGTATGTTTTTACCAGGGCAGGGTTAGGAACTGTGTTTCAGTGCTATTCTTAATTTTCATAGGGAATTGTAGCACACATTGCTGCTGATATGTTTTATCACTTCTCTGCTCCATTTTTTTCTTTCAAATCATTCCTGAGACTCCTGTGTCTATAACCCTTGGGCTACTGAGTTCCTCTGTCAGACAAGAGCAAAAAGCATTTGGGAAATCACATTTCACTCTTCTTGCAATCATCCCTAGGGCTTTGTTCGCAACGGTGAGCTTATGAAAGCTCATCTCTCTCACGTGTGGTATGTGGTGGCAAGTCTGAGAAGTGGTCCACATAGCAGAGTTGTGCTGACTTCAAGTAAAGCTACTCTCTGCATCCTGCCAGCCACATCCATGCTAGCATCCACACCTATTGCTGGCAGCTCCCCCGCATGCTTTCCACACTGGCTTAGATGTTTCTCCAGGAAGACTTTAGTAACTCACTTGCAGTATGTAATATTCTGTGTGTGTGTGTGTGTGTGTGTGTGCGCATGCATGCACGTGCCTGTGTGTGTGTATCAGTTCTGGGGCTTGAATTAGGAGGAGAGAAGTCTTTGTACATCCTGTACCCTGTTAGGCAACCTGGTCTAAGTAACCATGCCATTTCTGGAAAAAGTAGTTTGCTATTCTAGTTTGTGCTCATTGAAATTTTACGTTGTATCTGGAAGCTGGTGGCTCATGCCTGCAATCCTAGCTACTCAAGAGAGCAACTTCTGAGGATCACAGTTCAAGCCGGCCCAGGCAGGACAGTACATGAGACTTTTCTTTTTTCTTCTTCTTTTTCTTTTTTTTAACATGAGATTCATCTCCAATTAAGAACTCAAAAATCTGTAAGTTGATCTGTGCCTTAAGTGGTAATGTGCTAGTTTTGAGCCCAAAAGCTCTTGGACAGCATCCAGGCCCTGAGTTCAAGCCCCAAGATTGGCACAAAACAAAACAACTTTAATTTGTGTATGATAATCATAATAAGTACTATGCCATTGAAGAAGAGAAACCTCCATTAGCCCATAAATTCATCTTAAATGTCTACCGCAGAAGAGTTACTTGTAGTAGTTTTGTCCTTAAAGAAATAGAATGGTTAAAATGCTCTCACACTAAATCATGTAGTTTAGAAAGTCAAAAATCTCTGTTGTAGCTGCTGCTTGGTTGGCATTTCTTTTGACACATTTCGAGGTGATGCTCAGATAATTTGCTTTTTTGCTCAATCTGGCTTGACAACTGGAAGGTATTTTATGGTGGTCTTTCAATGAAAAGCCTTGTGTCCACTTCAATAGCTCCAAAATGAATAAGTTCAGCTTCCGGCTATGAATGATTCATGGGATCTTATCATCCTCATGCTGGCTGCTCTGGCTCTCAATCCACTAATAGAATAATTTCTAAATACTGAGTCCAGATGTTCCTGTGGGATAAGCAGGGCAGAGAGCACAGGTGTGTGGAAGCATGAAGAAGTTTTTATTTTGAATTTTTAATTTAAAAATGTATTGATGGTTTATAGTCAGACCAGGCCATTGCCTTTAAAGCAATATTGTAGACAGCCTCATTCTCTCAAAGCACATAACTATCTACCTTTAGCTATGCATTTGGGCCCCTGCATTATGTAGGCAATAAATAAAGTCTATTCAGCCAGCTGACAATGTAGCCAGATTTAGAATATGACCTTACACCTGTCTAAAATTTCAGAAGATTGAGAAGTCTTGCCCCCACTAGTTAATGAAAAAACCAAGAGGCATTAAATAAAAAGTAGTAATCCTATGCTAGATTGAGTGGCCTTTTATGCTTACTGACTGTGGTGTGAGTTGTAACCACTGATAGGGACTAGTGACCTTCTCTTAATGTCAAGTATGCATGAAGGTTACCTCTTTAGTTTCTAGGAATTTTTATCTTGTGTATTTTAACTTAAGTTACCATTATGGTAATGTTTATTGAAAGTATTTTTATCTATAGTAATTTCAACCTAATATGCTTTAAGTTGGATCAGCATTAATGACATATATAAACATATATATATGAATATATATGTCTATATGTGTTTATATATATGTTTAAAAATACTAACAGTCATAATACAAGTATACATATATATGTATATATGCATAATATACACACATACATATACATATGCATATATGTATAAAATATATATAGTATACACACATACATATGTATATATGTATAAAATATATATGCATATATGTTTAAAAATACTAATAGTTAAAAAAAACTCATGCTTTTTAGGCACCAGTGACTAATGCTTGTAATCCTAGCTCCTCAAGAGGTTGAAATATGAGGATCTTGGTTCAAAGCCTCTCTGGGTGGGAAATTCTGTGACAGTCTTATCTCTAATTAACCACCAAGGAGCCAGAAGTTAGAGCTATATGGATTAAGTGGTAAAGCACCAACCTTGAGCAGGAAAGTGAAGGGACAGCACCCAGGTCCTGAGAGCAAATCCCAGTAAGTAGAAACACACACCAACATACACCAACACACACCAACACACACACACACACACACACACACACACACGTACACATATACCAAGAGGGAAAGAAAGAAAGAGAAAAGGGAAGGGAAGAAGAAAAGAGAAACCAAAGCTCATGTTAGAAAGTTAACCAAGCTCTAAATTCTCATTGCATTATCAGCCAACCATTTAGATAGCAGAACAAAACAGAAGAGCCATACTGTTCATATAAATACATAAAGATGAGAAACTGGGAATTCATTATTTTTCTTCTGGGATATTTTCTGTCTCAACTGTAATACAATTTATACAATTTTTAAACCAAGCAGATGTAGCTTTCATTTTATTTAAAGGCCACCAAATCTGGGTCCTGGAAGAATTAGATAAGAGACAGCTCTTGTGTCAAAACTGCATCTCCTGCTCTCTCTCCTCAGTTACGTAGACTGCTATAAAGGCATAAAGAGAAGGTGAAAGTCAGATCTCTACCTACATTTTAGAACTTCTCAAGTGGTGTGGTATGTTTGCTGGACAAGAAGTATGCCCCAGTTAAGTAACTTTCAGGGCTGCATACAGAAGATGGAGATTGATCTGGATTATTTTCTAAACTCCAGCAAGATCTAATCCAACAAAATGTGTTAACTACTCTTAAAAATAGCAAGAGCTCAATCTTTCAAAGAATGTATGTGCTTCCACATACAAAGAAACCCAAAGATATATGATGTCACACTAAATTCTTTTGAAAGCAGATTCACAATCTATATATCATATATAAGTCTCTTTTCTATTTTCTTTTATTTTCTGGTGCTGGAGATTGAACCCATAACCCTGTGTTCGCTAAGCACCTGCTTTGCAACTGAGCTCTACCCTTAGCACCTGTATTGGTAAGTATTTGAAGATGTAGCTTTGTTTTTATATAACAACTTTTGGCTTACGTTGAGGCAGATCATCATGGCAAGGAGTGAGCAGAGGAGCAAAATCACTGATCTTATTGCTTGGCAGCAGAAAAGTGGATTCTTAACCTGATGATTTCAACATCCTTGAGATACCTGAATCTGGTTACAATGGTTTGCTTCTCTGTCCTTTCAAATTATGCTTTTAGGTATTTTTAGTGTGCCATATAATTTGATAAGAGAAATATAGGAAGTAGATCTTAGGCAGTGTTTTGATGTAAAGTGGTGGACGAAAGGGGAAGGGAAGTAGTCAATAGTTTGCAAATTATTACCAAGCTCATCCCTCTGGATTGTGACTTTCACCAATACTTCTGTGTGTTTTTCTCTGTTAGGTGAGAAAAGGCTATCTATTCTTATAAATATACTTATCTGTATATATCTATCTATAACTACATCTATATGTCTATATGATTATCTGTCTATCTGTCTACCTACCTACCTACCTACCTACCTATTTTATTGTTGTTCTGGTCCCCTGATCTGTTGGCCTAATCCTGTGCTAGAAATAATTTGTCTTAGTAACCTAACAAACTTGATATCTGGTAGTAATTATTCTAAATCTGTCCTTTTATAAAAATTGAGTGAATCTTGAATAGGTATATCTATATCGACATCCTTAGAGACAAGAGACAAGCAAATCCTTATTAGTTAATTCTATTTTTAACACAGCAATATAATATAATTATCGGCACTATATGAAGATAAAGGACTGATAAATCTTTTTCTCTTTATTGTAAAGATGCTGTACAGAGGGGTTACAGTTACATTAGTAAGTTAATGAGTACAGTACTTATTGAACATTGTTACCCCACTCCTTTGTTTTTTTCCTACTATTCCTTACCTCCACCAACTCATTTCCCCTTCTCCTCTCCCTCAACTACCTTCCCCTTTCCCATCTCCCCCACCCCAAAGTTGTAAAGATCATTTCTAACATAGTGTCTTGTGAGTATCAATGTTGCAATGGGTCATCCTGTGAAGGACTGATAAATCTTTTTTTTTTAATTTTTTTTTTTTTGGTCCGGTTGTGGGCCCTGAACTCTGGGCCTGGGCGCTGTTCCTCAGCTCTTCAGCTCAACGCTAGCACTCTACCACTTGAGCCACAGCACCACTTCCGGCTTTTTTCTTTTTGCTTATGTGGTGCTGAGGAATCGAACCCAGGGCCTCAGGAATGTAAGGCAAGTGCACTCTACCACTGAGCTACCTTCCCAGCCCAGGACTGATAAATCTTAAAGAAACATTCTGACTACTCATCCATTTAATATAGTTTTAGTAGTTTCTTAGCATGAAGCTTTCTGTCTGTCATTAACAAATGCATTTTTATCAGTCTTGATGGTAATTGGGCTTTCTATCAGGCCATGATCTTGAAATTTTGGACATGATTGATTATTGATTAAAAAAATTCAATCTCTTCCAGAAGCTGTTGGCTCAAACTTGTAATTCTAGCTACTGAGATATGCGATTGAGAGGTAAGTCCAGCAGAGAACTTCTGAAGACTACCTCAATGGATGATTGGGCACAGTGACTCACATCTATCAGGCCAGCTAAGAGGAAAGCACAATTGCTGAGCACACTGGTATTTGCCTGCCATCCCCAGCATGGGGAAGCTCAAAATGGCCAGAGCATAAAGCAAGAAGCTACATTAAAAAATGGAAACAATGAAGATCAAAATCAAAATCAACAACTCATAAGCCAGGCACTAGTGGCTTACATGTGTAATTCCGGCTACTCTGGAGGCTGAGACCTGAGGATTGCCATTCAAAGCTAGTCCATGACGTAAATAAAGTCTGTAAGACTCATCTCCAATAAAACTACTCAGACAGTGCCCGATGTGGCACTGTAGCACAAATAGTAGAGTGCTAGCCTTGAGCAAAACAAAGCTCAGGAACAACACCCAGGCCCTAAATTCAAGCCCCAGGAGTAGCACCAAAAGCACAACAAAAATAAACTAAAAAACCAGAGACCAACTCACAAAAGGGGATGGAGATATGGCTTAGGTAAATGTCTATGTAAAATGCTCAAGGTGCTGAGTTCAATTCTCAGTACTGCCAAGAAAAAAATTCTCTGTTAACTTGTATTACAACTCACTTGTATCAAATTGACATCTTTCTAGATGATCGAATTATTAGTATTTTTACTTTAAAGGGTTAATGTAGAAAAAGCAAATGAATTTTTCTAATGTTAAACCTTGCAGAACTGTAAAACTAATTGTTGTGACTACCTGAAGAAATGATCAAATATTCTTTCTCTGCAAAAGTATATAAATCTTAAAGTTGTTAGTATCATTTGAATGATATGAAAATTATTTAACAGTACACAACACATTTAAATCCACTATTACAAAGAATACGTACTATGAACATTTGCTTAAAATTGTTTTCCTGGCAGATCTCACTGGCCCTTAAGGTCTATAGTTCTCAGGGCAAGACTGGATATTAGAAATAGCAGTCCTGATGCCAGGGAAAGAAAGTGTTATTTCACTCCTGTGAGTGAAAACATGCTGCTTTTGCTTGTGAAAATGACAAACCAGGAGAAAGTAAGTGAGAAACATCCACTTTGCTGTAAGTTTGATTTGGTCATATAGCCAGACACATGGAATAGGGCAGAGAAAAGGATTAAGTAAGTTCCTAAAGATATACAGTTAAGAGACTACTTTCTGTGGGTAACCACAGAAAGTAAAAGTCAAGGCAGCTATACAAGCTACCTAAACTTGAACACACTGACAAACACACTAACAGATTCAATGGTAGAAAGTCAAAAGTCTCATAGACACAAAACTTTTGAGTATAGCATCTGTTAAAAGAGTTGACTGATCACTTGTTAATACAGACACAAGATAATTTTATCTAAATACATCAGTTTTTTTCTAAATACATCAGGACAGATCTAGATTCTATGAAATCTTCATTACTTACTAGCTTACATTAATTAAAAATAATTAACAAAAATAATTCTGTATATATTATGTAGACTCATTGTGCAATCAAGAAATTATTGATCAAAGATTATAGAAGACAAGGCAGTTGAGTCTTTAAGTTTTCATGATTGAAACTTTTGGATAATTCAGTCTCTATAAGCAAAATACAGGTGATTCATTGTATAACTGTCTTCACAGATTAAGAATAGAATCTGCTGCAACAGGCCATACTGTCATATAAAGCCATCATTAGTTTGTCAAATGCAAGTATAAATACTAGTTCTACCATCTTAATGATGTGTAAGACTTTACCATGAACAAAGGGACCAATGAGATGTTTTGAACTACACTCACCAGTGGAACTATAGGCATCGTTTCTGTCTTTTTTTGTGTGTTTTTTCAGGTTTCTTTTTTTTCTTTCTTTTCTTATTTTTAGAAATAAGCCATGTAAATACTTGATTTCAAAGAATTTTAATTAGTCTACTATTCAGAATTTCTCTTAGCAACTAGACGATTTAGGATATGAAGTACAACTAGCAGGGAGATTCCTAAATGATGATTATAGTAAATAGTTAACAAATACATATTTTTTACTCATATAATGTATCTTATGGAGTTGTTCAAAAGGAAAATTAAATCAATAGTTTTCCTCAAAATCAATAATTGTCATATTTTCACACATCTCTAATTTTCTTACTCCATAATAGTCATTTTAGGATTTTCAAAATATATATAAAAGTGAAGTTAAAATAACAAATAGATAATCATAGCTCTTATTTGATGGAGAGAACCATAAATTATCCATCAATTTGTTTTAACAGGATGATATAATTACTGTGTCCATAATGTTGATTAATGTAGATCACTTCTGGTAAAGCCTATACTAATTAGAAACAAACTAAATTGAACTCCTAATTAGATGAAATATTTCAGGGCTCCTGTTAATCATATTAAGAGAAAAGAACAACATCACAAGAATTTCTATACAAGTCATAATTGGAAATTTTGGATGAATAAATACTTGCAAGGAACTTTCAGTAGATTCTCTTTCCTTATGCAATATTTTGCTATAGTGATTTCTAAGATGAGAGCTTTGGAAAAGAACATTTTAATGATAAAATTAATGTTTATTGTGGAATTGTATTAGGTACTAGAGTAAGTACATTGGTATATTAAACAAGTGCTTTCTATCAGAAAAAAATATGCAGTTCCTAGGGAAATTAAAATTGACAGTTGGCAAATTTTAGACAATTGTCTGTGTCTGAAATTGAACCTGATTTTTTTATTTGGTTGGTTGGTTGGGTTTTTGACAGAACTGGCCTTGAACTTATATCCTCGGCTTACTTGCTTGTTAATGACTGGTACTTTATCATCACTCTACCAGTTGAGTCATGAGTCCAGCCTGGTTTTTTCCTGTGTCTTCTTAACCACTATCTAACACTATAGCTTTGAAGAAAAAAAATATATACATATACAGGCATTATGGTGGACATACCAAGGGAAAAAATAAATACATCCCTTCAGATGTATTTTAAACAGGAACCAGTTTCCTGTCAAGTAAGAAAATTTAATATAGAAGGCTTTCATCATATTATAATGGCTAAAAATGTTTTCTTATTTCCTTTTTCTTTATGTCCAAAATAAAGTCTATTGATGTTATTAGTAATTTGGGGATGGTGTGACTTAGAATTCTGGCTTATAGCAGTGCTCTTCAGGAATTCTTTCTTGGAAGTTTTAAAGAAACCTGTACAACTATGAGTGATCTATCCTCCTGTGGAAAGAAAGGAAACAATGTAAATGAAGCCTGTCTATCCTTCTAGGGTGATTGGTATTTGGTGCTGCATTTAACACCCACAACAATGCAGACATGCTTGACTGAAAATAAAGAATATTATCAGTATTTAACCACTATTTAAGGAAGAGTCAAGATCAGATTAGTGCACTGTAGAAACAAAAGTGTAGTTTAGATTTCTTTATAACTTCTGGAATTAATTTGAGATTTCTGGTGTAGAGATGATGACATAGATCTACTTTTCTGATCTCATATTGGCTAAGCCTAAGTGCTTAGAACTTCAGATTTCTTATTTTATTGTAATTGAAAGGTATGTGCCAACTTCTCCTTTCTTCATCTTAGAGGATAGCTGGTTTTCGGTGTCAATAATGAATAGTATTTAATTCTTTCTAATTCTAATTTTAACATCTATTTCTATAAGATTTATTCTTTCTTGTTTTCTCATGCACTGCATATCTTTCTTTCTCTTCTAAATGTGCTACACCTATAAGTATCTTCTGTATGCTACAATAGTGATCATGAATTATTTTTGTTTATTTTACTATGGAGGTTTATATTTCTTCTTTGATTTGAAAGGATAACTTTGCTAGATATAGTACTCTTAGCTCGCAGTTATTTTGTTTCAGGGTTTGAACTATACCAATCTGTGCTCTCTTGGCCTTTTAGGTTTTTGCTGACAGGTATGTTGTTATTTTGATAGATTTTGCCTTTGTATGTAACCAGGCACTTCACTTTCAGTTTTTGGCACTTTTTTCTTGGTTCTAAATTCATTTATTATAGCCCATGGACAGATTTTTTCTCAAATAATTTAAAATAACTGGGCCTCTAAGAGCTTCACTTGCATGGAAATTCATTTCTTTCCCCTAGACTTGGAAAAATTTTGGCCATGATTTTATTTAATAGATTTTTCTATGCCTTCACTCTATATCTTGATTCTCTTTTCTATACCACAGAATTATAGATTTTGTCTTTTCATTATTTCCTGGAGATTTTGAATGTGTTTATAATTGCTTATTTTTTTCTTTAACGCTAAGCATAATAATGTCTAAACCTTGTCTTCAATCCCTGATATTTTTTCTTTTACCTATTCTATTAATGACTTTTATTTGATCTATCAATGACTAGAAGGCTGCCTTCAGACTGCAATCCTCAGATTTCTACCTCCAGCATAGTAAGGATTATAGACCTGAGCCACTGGTTCCTCATTTTATTTCTGAGATTACAATTTAAAATAATTCAGAATCTCTAAGTCTTAGTTCAATTTCTCATGCAGAACGGTTACAAAATGCTCTAGTTTTTTTTTAAATATACAAGTATATTTCTATATTTCTATAACAGAAATCCATAGCTGTATGATTTATAAAATGGAAGTTTATTTCCTTAAAATTGTATTTATATACTCTGATAGTATGTGAATAGCCCATTCATACACAATTTAAAAGTATTATCCGTGTCAAATATTTAGACTTATTATTCCCCTATTTTCATGGAAATAGTACAAAGGCTTTTTCTCTTATCATTACTTGTTTGTTACTATTCTCATTTATAAAATACTCAATATAAATATAAGCATATTTGAGAGGAGAAAAAACACCTTGGAACAAATGATAGCTTCCTTGGTCTTATATGATTTATGCAGACTCTAACTTTGCAAATTATTCATGTTGGGTGTGGGGATTGGTGTCATTATTTATAGTCACTGAAATTTCTTAATGATATCTCTGTGTTTCAAGGACACCTCCGGGCATTCAGTAAATACTTATTGACTGGCCTGGTCATTGTTACTCATCTATTATCTTACTAGGATGTATTTGATTCACTTTTGTAATCTTCTCAGGCAGTCATCTTTGGTTCTTTGTTATTCCTCCTTAAAAGTGAAGTTGAATGCAGATTGACAGTGGGAAGATGCAAATCCATACAGAAAGCTTATGAAAGAATTATGAAAAAATAGATAAAAAATGCTGAATGCCACCGCCCAGATTGTTGCCAGTAACATATCACCAAAGAGACCAAAAGGGATATCTTATTTACCTTCTATCACTTTGGCATTTATACTATTTAACTATATTTATTTATTAAATACAATTATTAAATATTTTTATTGTTTAAATACACTAAATGTTCCATTATTTTTTGCTCAAAAAAGAAACACTATACACACACTCATATATATATATATTATCTTTTAGTAAATTTCACTAGATGGTAACACTACTCAATATGCAATATTCACACACATTTGCATATTGAATTCAAATCATTTTATAAAATTATTTTAAGATAATAAGAAAATTTAAAAACCTAGGTTTGAAAAAATCATTAAAATTCAAAGGAACATAATTTTCCTCCACTCAAGAACATTTTTTAAAAATATTTAATTCTGAATAAAATTTAATATCCAAAATTACTGTTTGGAAAACAGAAATGTGCTGATTCAGTGGACACAGTACTTTACTGGTGGCTTCTTACTCTTATTTTTACTCAATAACCAATTGGACAGTTTGCTGTCTAAATGCAAAGTCATTTTAATAGCTTCCATATTTCATTTGTTTTCTTGTTTTATCAGTTTAAAAAGGTCTGGGGTAGTGTCAAGAGAAGAGTGGTCCAACTCATTGAGAGTTCCGATTCCTTAGATCAGTAAAGGTATATTTGCTGGACCTCGATACTTTAACAATTACCTGAAAAGACTATCAGTGTCTTTCTGCAACTGGGAAATCTTCGGATGTGAATGATTAAGTGGTGTATAGATAGAAAAACTGAAATATAAAATCTAATGAAAAATCTATCAACAGAAGTAACCCTGGAAGGAAAGTGATTATTATTTTGGCAATCAAAGCATTAAAGCTACCCTGAAAATAGTAAGGGAGAAAGATTGCAAACCATCTTCCTCATGACCAGTTTCTATTTCTAATAGGGATGTGCTGGCTGTGATATGGATCCAAAATGCCCCACAAAACACCCAGAAGCTTGAAATGAAGCAGGACAGTGATGTGGCTGCACTGAGCTACATCACTTAAGCAAAACGTAATATTTGAATTCAACTCAGAGGCGATCTTTGCTAAAAGAATGTTCCAACAATTCCACTCTGAGCACTTACACAAAAGATTATAAGCAGTAAAGGCACTAGCACAACCATGTTTATTATAGCACTATTTGCCATAGCCAATGCATGGAATCAACTCAGATGCCCCTCAATGGATGCATGGATCAATAAAATGTAGTACACACACACACACACACACACACACACACACACACACACACACACATGCAGTAGAATTTTACTCATCTGTTAGAAAGAATGATACTGTACCATTTGTAAAGAAAGGGAAAGGCCTGGAAAAAATTATGTTAAGTGAAGTAAGTCATGCCCAGAGAGACAGAGGGTACATGTTTTCCCCTTGTAAGTGTGGGAGCTATATTTAGCTATAAACTTATAAGTAAACGCATTGAGTGGTATGCAAATGTATACAGATGTATTAACTGAAATAGGGTAGATTCAAGGGAGAAGTCAATTATTGTAATTCCTCAGAAAGGCAAAGTAAAAGTTCAGCAAAGAAAATACCAGGATGTGTTATTTGAAAGGGGAAGGGTGGGTCAAGGTGAAAGTGGTAAATGTTTGAAGAGAGAGAATACAGCCAAGAATCCAGTGTATATCCACAAAAACTGAAGAGTAAGGGAAAGGGTGGGTAGGGGAGGGATAAGTGAGAATGTTGAAAGGAGTGACATTGATCAAGATAAATTGTATTCATAAATGGCTTTGTAAAATTAAAGATAATAAATCTTAAAGAAATAAAGATAATAAAAATAAAAAGAATAGATCAAAAGCTAATGTCTGAGGATCATGGTTTAAAGCAGCCTATACAGGAAAGTCTATTAGACTCTATCAGATTCTATCTAGACTCTAGTCTGATCAGACTTTATCAGACTCTAGCCTCAAACACCAAAAGTAGAACTGTGGCTCAAGTAGGACAATGCTAGCCTTGAATGAACAAGTTCAGGGACAGTATCCAGGTTCTGCGTGCAACTCCCAAGACTAGTACACAGCCCACACATACACACACGCACACACACACACACACACACACACACACACACATACACACACATACACACACACACACAGATAAAAAAATGTTTGATGAAATTCAAGCATCTTTGCTACAATGTTATTAATAACAATAACAACCTGCATGTTACCTGGAACCTGAGAAAAATGTGAAGACTGTTCTGGTTTTACATGCACAGAACTGAATCTTCCGAAATATAGTATAGTGGTGCAGAAAAATTATAAACATTAATATATACATTTCTTTAAAATATTTTATTATCTTTAAGTAGTTGTACAAATGCATTGTTACTCTACAATGAAACCTAATCTATGTCACCTCTTGCAACATTCTTACCCTTCCCTCCAAAACCACCGCTACCTTCATTTCAATCCTTGGAAGCTACCTCATTTTCAGAAAGTGATGGAGATAAACCATAGGACCTGACAAATTATAAGCACGTGTTCCACCACTGAGTTACATCCCAGTGAAGGAATGAGTTCTTTGTGATCCAACAACTTCTAATATTTTCTAATCATACTTACAAATAGATTCCTACAATAGACACTTGGTATATACTTGGTAACCAAGGCTTATTTTTTTCCTTAAGCATTCACCAGAACCATTAGCATTTTGAAATCAAGATGTGCCTATTTCTTAAGATTTCCTGTACAACAAATTAAAATTGTGTCATAACTATTAGCTGTGCTTTGCTAGGGACATTTTCTAAAACATTCATACTATAATTTGACTTCCTTGTCATGGAAATGAACTCTTAAGCTTATTTCTAAACATTGTGCACAATTCACTGGGGGTAATAAGATTTACTCTACTGTCATCTCCCTGATTCTCCATGTTTCTGTGAAGAGTATAATGGATCATTTTAGTAAACAAAAATTGTTACAGGTGAACATTACCTGAAATAAATTAAACTATGGAATTAAAATGGCTTTGTAAATCCACTAATTTAATTTTCAAACTGATGAATGTTTATAGCAATAAAGAGTCCCACATATTTAAACATAAGCTTTTCTTAATTCAGATGTCTATAATCCATAGTTATTAAATTTTTCTTATTACATAAGACTAATTATTTTTTCATATATTTAAGATAATTTTCTCAGTTGTATCTAACAGTTCTTATAACATATTAATATTAGCGATTAGCTAAATAAATCAATATATATTCTTAACATATTATTTATTTATATATCTATATATGATAGTACAGTCATATTATTTATGTATTGACAGAAAACTATATTGTATATATTAACTGATCATATAATTATATATTAAATTATATATAATATATACTCGCAGCATTATGTGAACTCAAATCTCTGTATTCACTACACAATCACTCTATCATTTAAATCATGTCATGGTCCCATCCCTTTCTGCTTTAGTTGTTTTTAAATAGGGTCTCATGCATTTCACCGAGGCCAGTCTCATATCACAATAGTACAGCTGGGATTACAGGCATGCACCACATCTGACATATGTATATTTGCATATATATGTGCATATTTATACATGTCAATGTCCTGATTAGCTATTATTACAGACATGAGAAAACATACACACATATGTAGTTGGGATTTCAATTCAGTGCCTTGGACTTGCTAAGATGCTGCCCTCATGCTGGTCCATGACCTTTCTTTAACTGTCAATTTACTGAAATAGGGTCATAGTCTTACCTAGATGCATGCTTTAACCACAATCTACCTATTATATGTTTACTGTGTAGCTAGGTTGGTTAGCATACAGCACCACACTCCTTTGAAAAGTCTTCTCATGAGTGATAATAACTATTTCACTTACACAATACTTTTAAAGTTTTTATTCTTTTATAATGGGTTTTGTTATGACATTTTGTCTATTTATATAATATACTCTGATCATAAATATTCCCATTGGAAGATGGCAGAGGAGAAGCTGGAATCTGAACAAGCTCTCGCATAGAAAGCAGTTTTAGAGTTCCAGTGAACAGTCCTAAGCCAGAGAATCACACCAAGTGTGCCATCACAGGACAGAGAGTTAAGCAAGAGAGGGGAAGCCAAGGCAAGGAGACACATCTGAGCGCTTGCCAGCAGCCGCCGCAGCGGCGGCAGGATCACGGCGGCAACCGCAGGGCACCCAAACCTGAGCCACAGAGAGTCCGGGACATCACTCCTTCTCAGGGAGCAGAGGAGGGAAGGCCACCCCTCCCCCCAAGCACCGGTGATCTCCATCTTGGATACCGACAAAGCTCGGAGGAGCTGCCAGCTCCAACTCAGGCCTTGGAATAAAACGAGTCATTTAGCAGGTCACAAGAACTTAACTGCGAAGTGACCTGTCAGACTCAGCTCC
>NW_012267288.1:10805629-10845860 GCF_000151885.1 Dipodomys ordii | reverse complement strand
GGATTGCGGAGGAGGGGGGAGGCTGGGAAGGGATGTGAAGGGTAAACAAAGGAGGAGGCTGCAATGCTTGGTAAGAAATGTACGCATTTTCCTGCCCATGTAATTGTAACCCCTCTGTACCTTATGTTCACAAATAAAATTAAATTAAAAAAAATAAATAAATATTCCCATTGTCCTCTGTGATCTCTAAAAGTTAAATGTACACATTTTTGCTACAATATATAATATATATCAATACTTGTATAATATTTGGGATGACTAAATTAAAATACTATTATAATAACAGTACAGAATAGATCAATGAAATAAATGGCTCGCTTTCTGAATAGATAAAATAGACAAATATTTAGACATGCTAACTGTGAAAAAGGAGAGAGAAGTCAAGAAAACAAAATCAGAGATGATCAGGTGACATCACAACTAACACCAGAGAAACACAAAGGTTCAAAGATACAACTAATCTAAATTTATATAGCAAATTATGATATACTAATAAAGGAGCAAGCATAAAAGGAATGAATAAATTCCTGAACACTTAAGTTCAATGAGAAGAAGCAGATAATCTAAACAAACCAATAATGATTAATGAGATTGAAACAATTTTTATTTTTATTTTTTATTGTGAAAATTCTGTACAGAGGGGTTAAAATTACATAGGCAAGATAACAATTACATTTCTTGTCAAGCATTATAGCCTCCTCCTTTGTTTGCCCTTCCCATCCCTTCCCATACCCCCCTGCCCTCCCTACCCGATCCTCTCCCCCTCATCAAAGTTGTAAAGTTTGTTTATTGACAATAATGACTTGTACATCTCATTGTTTCAATGGGTCCACCTATATCCATAGTTAAACGATTTGTTTCTCCCTTCCCCTCCACAAATTATACCAACATCAAATAAAGTGAAAGCAGGGGTTATACTGTGGAGGAGGGACATACAAAGCAACATAGAAATCATCTTATAAATATGTTAGAAACAATCACATGAAAGAAAAAAATCATTTGAATACTTATCTTGGGGTTCATTTCCCTAACATCATTTTCTCTGACCTTTTCTGCTTGACTCAGACATACACTGGTTATTGCAAATAAGGGAAACCATGGGACCTAGGTTTCTTTGGGCCTGGCTTACTTCACTTAATATAATTTTTTCCAAGCCTTTCCATTTCCTAACAAATGGGGCAATGCCATTCTTTCTGATGGAGGCATAGAATTCCATTGTGTATATATAGCACATTTTCTTGATCCATTCATCTACTGAGGGGCATCTGGGTTCGTTCTATATCTTAGCTATGATAAATAATGTTGCAATAAATACAGTTGTGCTGGTAGCTTTAGTGTGGTCCTGTTTGTGATCATTTGGGTAAATGCTGAAAAGTGGGATTGCTGGGTCATAGGGGAGCTCTATGTGGAATCTTTTGAAGAACCAATTTTTAATAGATCTCCCATTCAAAAAACATTCAGTACCTGGTGATCTTACTGCTGAGTGCTACAAAATGCTAAATACAAGATAATTCAACTCATGAGAAATATTATTGCTCTGATCCTCCATCCAGACAAGGATACAGTCAAACACAAACCATAGGGTCATTATAATTTGATAAAAGTAGATGCAAAATTTCTCAATAAAATACTTGTCAAATGAACCAGGTTCCAGGGTCTTACACCTGTAATCTTAGCCACTCAGTAGGCTGGGATCTGGGCATCAGGTATGAATACAATATGAAAAGAAAGATCCATGAGATTTCATTTCTTAAGGAATGATCAAAAAGCCAGGTTGCAGGTATGGCTTGGGTGGTAGAGTGCCAACATAGCAAGCATGGGCAAGCATGTGGCTCAGAGTTCGAATGCCAGAACTGGCAAAAAAAAAAACCCATAGAACAACAAACAATCCCCCCAAAACATAGCAACATAAATTCAATAGCATACCAAAAAGAATTTAACTACTGAAAATGACCTGTAGATTCAATGCAATCTGTTAGGTTTTTAAAAGGAGGTAACCGAGTAAGAACAACACTATGCACGTGGTATTCAGGTAAGGGTTAGGTTTATTTAGTAGACCTGCTGGGACCAGGCAAGGTTGGCACTCCACGCGGCTGGCAAAAGGAGCGTCTGGCCCTGGGTTAGGCCTTATATAGGGCGGGGGGGGGGCAGATGTGACCTCTTCCAGGTGTCCCAGTTGCCTAGGTAATGCAGGTACCGGGTGGGGTCTGCTCGCCATCCAGGAATGGACCTTACACAATTGGCATCAAAATCCCAATGACTTTTCTCCTAAAACCACTAAAAATATGTCCTAGTATTCATATGGAACCAAAGAAAGCTTAAATGGTGCCAATCAAAATCAAACCAAACAAACCATCATGAAAACAGAAAGCTGGCAGCTTCACAGTACCTGATTTCAATATATGATCAAGATACACTGTATTCATAAACTGCTTTATTGAATGGCAACTCCTTTGTACAACTACTTTATGATAATAAAAATATATATTTAAAAAAACCCACAAGGTATAGTAACCAAAGCATGATCGTACCAGCATGGAAACAAGGACACAGATCAATGGTATAGAATCGAGAACCCATAAATTAATCCATTTCAGAGCCACAAATTTTGTAATGAAGGTCCCAGGAACAAGCAGGGTATAAAAGACAATCTTACCAGGTTCTGGTGGCTCACACCTGTAATCTTAGCTACTCAAGAGGCTGAGATCTGAGGATCTTGGTTCAAAGCCAGACCAGGCAGGAAAGTCTGTGAAACTCTTATCTCCAATAAACTACTCAAAAAAGTCAGAAGTAGAGCTGTGGCTCACGTGCTAGAGTACTAGCCTTGAGCAAAAGAAGGTCAGGAACAGTGCCCAGGTCCTTAGTTCAAGCCCCAGTACTGGCTCATGTAACCCTCACCGCCTCCCCACCCCACCCTACCCTAGACAAGCTCTTCAATATATCTTTCTTTTTTCTTTTGGTCCATCATGGGTCTTGAACTCTGGGCCTATGTGCCGTCCATGAACTCTTCAGCTCAAGGTAAACGCTATACCAGAGCCACTTCTGGTTTTCTGGTGGTTAATTGAAGATAAGAGTCTCATGGATGGATCTTATCTTGACTGGCTTTGAACTGTGATCCTCAGATCTCAGCCTCCTGAATAGCTAGGATTATAGGTGTGAGCCTCTGGTGCCCAACAAGACACGATTTTTTAATTGCAAAAGTCATGTAAGACTTTTGAAAGTTATTTTTATTGTTTTTATTTATATCCAAGCTTTAAAACTTGAAATAATGACAAATGTCTACTTTACATTGTGTAGCAAAAAGTTACATATAAAACTCTGAAGCAGAAAATGATGCTGAAAATACTGTTAGCTTGTAAATAATATAAGCCAAGTTAAATAAAAGTACCTTTTGACAGGAAAAAGTACCAAGACAGGAAGCAATGCCTTTCAATCCTCATGTGTACCTCCCATTGTTAATGTATCTTCTAGTTGATTTTTTTTAATGTTTTGGTTGATTTGTGAATCGAAGTATACTGCAAAGGTCAGAGGTTCAGTTCTGCCATAAAAATCCTCATTTTGGACACTTCTTTTAGCACAGGTGTAGCCTTTTCTTATTAATATGACTCAGCAGGAGTCATCTTTATTGTAATGATCTTTAGAATGTGACAATTTACTCCATAATATATGTGTTATTACAATTCCCACTAAGCTATCTGTTGCATGATTGCCATTTAGTAGAATGAAAGCAGGAGACCCCTGGGGTCTCATACAATTTTTTAAAGCCATTAAATAGTAGATATTGCTCACTGAACTGAAACATGAGAAATCGAAGTTTTCAAGATGGAGAATGATAGTATTCAAAGTAAAGAGTGGTTGAAAATGAATGCAACTATATTATAGTCTCATTTTCTCCCCCTTAACTCTACATGGATTTATTTTAGAATCATTATCAATTTAAAAAATATGATCTTCATCTTAAGTGTCTATTTATTAAAATTTATGCTTTGAGCATAGATGCCAAATTTTAACTCTACATGATTCTAAAAACGAATTAAAATGCATCTTGGGGCAAAATTCAGTTTGCCCAATACAAACTGGTTAAATTAACTGGAAATGGGAGAATTGGTATTTCGTTATTGAGAACTAATGCTCCAGTGATAGGATTAATAAATAAGAAATTAAAATTATGGTGGGTAATGTAGGAGTACTTTTATTTCTCACTTAAAAAAAACCTACACTCATGTAATTGCAATGTTTTGACAAAAGGGTGGTTTTAATTTGAATTGGGAAATCTACCAACATCCACTTTCCTGAAATCTATTCCACATTGAGAATGCAACTTATTTTTCAGTATTGGTGGGAAAAGGAAATTAGATGAAGAATATTAAAGTGTCTTCTGTTTCATCAGGCACTTCGCCCATTGGGCACTAGGCTTAGAGAAGATTCTGAAATTCTGGTGACCATATCACTCTTTTTGACTTTTACGGAACTGAATCAGATACTTTCAGCCTGCCTACTACCAAACCGAGAAGCTCTGCTTTTTCATATTGCCCTTTTAAAATTTCAGTCAAGCCCAGATTTATTAGTGCTCACTGACTGCTGAGCATGTCTGTGGCTGTGTATAATGCAGACAGGAATGTGGCAGGGCTCTCCTCCCTACTGCCTTTCAACCTCTTTGTTACATAACCAGTGCTTTTAAAATTGTTTGATCAAAATTCTACCCCTGGGTGAGAATTGTGATTATGCACCCAAGGGAGAGGCTCCAGGAGAAAGCACACCCCGGATCAGGAGAACATAAATAGTCCATCTCTTATTGTCCTTGAAAACAGTAGCAAACAGAACTGTTTGTGGTGTTTTAAATGTTATTGTCTATTTTTTTTAATTACTTGAAGCTGGAACCACTGTATTGTCAGAGTAGCAACGATGAAGTCAAGGGGAAGGTATATAGATGAACAAAGGAGGTAGAGTGGATGAAGACAGCCATGATGTTTTCTCTCTCTCTCTTTATATATATATATATATATATATATACATATATATGCATACATAGATTGCTAGATATAGATAGATGTACATATAGGTGTGTTAGTGTGTGTGTGTGTGAAAATGGAACTAGTACAACTGAGGGGATGTTAGGGTTGGGAAAGATGGGAAGAATTATAAAGTGACAGTGATTAAGATATACCTTCAAACTGACAGATTGAGAAGAAACTCCTTTGTAAAACTACTTAAGGACAATAAAATATATAAAAACAATTGTTTCTAAATATTTTTCTCAGTATTTTTTCAAGCTTTTTCATAGTAGTTTTTCTGTTTTTGTTTTACTTCCTGGACAGTTAGATCTCTGCTCAGATTAGTTTTCCAACTTTGACTGCTAACCTAATCAGGCCAATAAGTTAACTTTTTAATGAGATAAAAATATCACTGGACCAAACTGGGTGAAAAGGAAATTGTTTTTCATGGTATGAGCACAGACTGAAAACTTAATACTCCCTACCCCTACAGGGAACTATGACTACTATTGCCTTCTAGCATGTGTCTGTACTTATGGATACAACTGGACTACACAAATATCACAGGATCATAATATCTACTTTATATACATACATTTTAACTATCAGAGACTCACCAGCAGTGTAGATTATTTTTAGGTCATACATACTTAAAGGTAGGAATAAGTAAGTGACTAATTAACCCCTCCCCCTTCAGAAAAGCTTAACAGATACATTTTGAATTATTCTCATCTAAATATCTTGCAAATCCACTTCACTGGCTAACAACTTTCTCATAATTTATCACATTCCCTAAAAATATGTTATGGTTATAAAACACTGGCAAGAACTCTTCCTTTTGCAGTTCTTAAATTCCAAACTAATTTTTGCTCAGTTGAGAAAGAGTTGAGTCACTGCTTCATAGGTCTCCCACACAAGTTCTTCCAGGGTTTTCTCTCCCCATTTCTCACTGGATTCTCTTTTTCCTTTAGTTCATATGAGCATAGTGGGACATACATTTACATACTACATTTTATCTCCATACCTGCGACCAGATAAAAAACAAAAATCTGTCCCATAATTTAGTTGCCTAACATATTTTGTAACCCTCACACCTCTATTTACTCATGAAAATGCCTGGTAAATCTCCCCAGTGCACAGATGATAACATCAAACCTACAGCTTCACAGAACACTCAGGTATTTGAGTAACTGCTTTCCTTGCCATTTGTTGCCTCTGATGTTCAACTTCAAACTGATGAAGCTATTTTTTTTCTAGGTCAAATCATTTTAAAAAAGAAAAATCAGTAGTATAAAAGCAATGGGTAACTCCAAATGGAATGAGTAGTTTGACAGTACAAGTCAAGATTGTGAACATAAAGTGCATCGTTTGTTACCAAAGAAATTTAGGTCATGTCATCTTTCCTTCCCCCAGTGTTAGGGACAGGTCATTAATTCTGGAACTACAAAAATTTCTTCTTTCAAAAAAATGCACACAAACTAAAATAAAAGACTTAGCCGCAAATTGATAAAAATCACTTTATAAATCTATCAACAACACGCTCTTCAATAATATAAAATATGGCATGCCACATCTTCATGTTATTAGCAAATTTAGCTTTAATTAGAACATTGCAGCATATTAAATACTCATTAACAAACCCTGAAATTTTCTGTCAGCAAGCCTTACTGAAATCCCTCCTACTTGCCTAACCACCAGATGGCAGTGTAGCAGCATTCATCCCGTTCTGTCTTTGAAACACTTCAATGATAGTAACATTGAAATGAGATTTCCACCTAGCATAGGTAGAATTATTTGGATTTAAAAAATTATTTTTAAATGTAATTCTCTTGCAACATTAAAATAGCCATGCATATGTTTTCAGAAATTGCTTCCTACCTCGAGAGCTCTGTTGATAGTTTCTTCTCTAATTTTCTAAACTAGAGATACTGACTATACATATTATATAGAGAGAGACACAGAGAGACACAGAGAGAGTGAGACAGAGAGACAGAGAATGAGCCTAATGGTTCTTTGTTGCTTTATGCTTTCCAATAGGAAGCTTTTCTACATCATAGTAGGCAGCACATTATGCATTTATTTGAGCCAGCCCTTTTCAACAATTAGATTAGGCAGGCTTTCCCACAGTTTCCACAGAAGCATATGCCAGCAGACGACAAACCCCTAAGACAAGAATTCTGACATTTCATTTTTTCTTATCTAAAGTTTCCCAGCTGTCATTATGCCATCTGAGACTCGGTTCCAGCTTACAGCATGATGCCACCATATCAAGTCCTTTGTATTTGTACAGTGTTCATTTAACTGGGACAAAAGAACCAATTTCAACATTTGGGGTCAGTTACTCAGGACTTATACTGTACTTAAAGTGTGTGTCTGGGTTCTTCTTTTTAATGGATGGAAATGCAGAGATCTAGGTTATATCATTAGATCCAAAGTCCACTAGGGAGAACAAGACAAAACCTAAAAGCTATAATGTTTGTAATGTTCAAAGTTAGGGCCACTTTAGGCCAAAATACTGTCTACTGTACTAGACAAGGCATTTGTGGATGCTTTCTAAATCCTCTCCAAATCATCTTCTTCTGTAAAGGGAACCAGGGGGAATGTGTTTGCCACTAAGGAACTATGATGCTTACTTGGTAATAAGGAGACAGAGAAGTGTCTCTTCTGAAGATACAGAGGTTAAAATGCAAAACAATGGATGTAAGTGTTGGTAGGTGGAGTTGAAAAATAATTGAAATTCAACTTGCTAACCTTTCTCCTGTAGTCAGTCCACCTCCTTGTCATGATCAACTTGACAGGTTTTATCATCAGGAAAAAGATCAAGCTCCACAACTGGACTAGAAAATGATGCAGTCATGGTCTGTATCAAGCTGTTTAACAACATTGTATTGCTGTTTACTCATGTATAATTCTGTGGAATTTACATTGTAACACTTTGTAACTCAGGATAAAATCAAGTTAAAAATAAACATACACACACACACACACACACACACACACACACACACACGTGTGTGTGTTTGTGTACATTTTCAACCCTGAACTCTGGTTATAGTCCAGAAACTCTTCTCATGTAGTCTAGAAGTAAGGGCTATACATCTTTATATTCAACGTTCTATGGAGTGTTACTTAAGCAGGAAAAAAGTTCTTGATAGGAAGACATTTTGGTATATTGGTGTTTCTTCTATAATTCTTTAAATAAAAGCCTGTGTATATTATTAAACAAAACACTTATAATAACTTATATTGGCCAGATTTCCATTACAATAATGAAGTACCTGAGCCAAGTAATTATTTGTAAAAATAACAGATTATTTTGGCTCCCAGTTCTGGATGTTCCAGGCCATGACCAATGGCATCATTGCTTTGGAACTCCAGCAGGATTAGTCCATCATGGTAGGCACAAATGGTAAAATAAATTGCTCAACTCACAGGCCAGGAAGCAAACAAGGAGAAAAGAGGAAGTGACTGGTATCTCATGATCTCCGTAAAGGTGATCTTTGATGTACCCTAAGACATTTCTACCTTTTCTTGTTATACAAGTGATAACGTGTGCTAAAATAGGAATGTAAAGCCAGGCATGGTGACTCATACCTGCAATCCCAGCTACTCATTCAGAGTTCATGAAACAATCATGATTTGAGATAAACTCAGATACAAAGCTAGCAACAACAACAACATAAGCTAAATGTGATAGTGCACAGCAAGTGATTTTGCACAGTGTAAATAGATTCTCCCATTTTACAAAATTTTATTATTACAAAGTTTAAATATTGGAATAGAATATTTTATTACTGCAGCAGGCTCCAAGAGGTAAATTGGTAAAAGCAAAATGATGAAATATGTTTCAGAATTTTGCTCCATCAAGGGGATAAAATGAAACATTTGTAATAAAAAAATCTATTTTAGGAACTACTCTTATAATGATCTGACATAAACATGAATAAATACCTTCTAGTATTGAATATGAATTAAAGAATCACAATGTGCTAAATATTTCCAGGAGAGAGGGAGGGAGAAATAGAACCAAACAATTTCTTACTACCTTTTGCTTGAGATAACATTAGAAAGGCTTTTGAAAGACCATGGGATTTAATGGGATTTGTTCATTAATAATAAATTCTCAGCTGATCATATCTTTCCAAAACACTGAAAGAAGTGTTTATATTACATTCTTCCCAAGTGGGGTATGTGAAGCAAAATAATAAGTTGTTCCATTGAGGCATAAGCAACTAACTTTAAATGGATAGATAGGTAGATAGATAGATTAGACAGATAGATAGATAGATTGATCAGACAGGACAAAATATCCAAATATATCAAGTGAAACTTCTATTAATTTCTATTTTTTATTATTTGACAAAGATTGCTTTTGTAGTTTTATAAAGGGTATTTATTGATTTAATTCATAAAATTCTATTTCATTTTTTTCCTTAATTATCGTAGGTTTTGTCATTAGTATATTATAATTTGGTCATAGTTTATTTCCACTTATAGTAAGCTCCTTCACAAAATATGAATTGCTATAAGTTTATGTATTTGATCAAACAGCATTTAATTATTATTTGTATGGACATAAACAAATTATCAATGAGAAACAATTGTCAGGAACACCCAAATATCCCACTACAACTTCAATTACTTCACACTTTTTTTGGTCAACAAAAGGACATCAGAAAGTAGCACAGAACATTGTATAATCTTTGTTTTTTACATCTGCTTTTTGAATTTTATATATTTTGACTTAGAGAGAAAGCAGCAACCATCTTCTGAAAAATCTCTAAAAACAACCTGTTTGAGCAACAAAGTAAAACAATGCTTTTTCAGTTCTCTATTCTCTTTTTCTCCTTGAGATAGGGAAAAAAAACAGAGACATTAAGACACACACACACACACACACACACACACACACACACACATGTACATATACACACACAAAGAAGAATTATCTAAGATAAAGGTCATCTCAGCAATTAAACTGCCAAAAGTTTACCCAATTTTTGTTCTTTCAGGAAGATTAAATATTTTAATGTTTGTTGGTATCACTTTAAGCAGCATTTGTCTTCCTGCTAGTGTATTGTGAATATTTTTCACACTAGGTACTTATTCTAGCACTGTTTAGCAACTAGCAGTGGCAGGAGGCCTTTGTACTTTCAGCAAGTACTAAAAGTTTCAGAAGAGATAACTCAGAAGTCACTGGACTACTGTGTAAGAGAAGGGAAGCGATATACAATGGTAACAAAGCAAGGAGATTGCTTAGTAGTGGATTTTCCATAGAACTCAGCAGGAACATGGCAAAGGAAATAAAAAGTGTTCTCAGACCGAGAAAACCACTTAGTGTTAATCTTTTTATGTACAAAAACAAATGGCCTTTCTAAGTAGAGACTATGACCATTTGTTTCAGTTATTACAATTACATAATTTAAAGAAGCACATCAAAATTGAGGAAAGGCTTGGCATTATACTATGAAAACACCACACCAACTCAGTGATTTCAATTGCCATGACTGAAAAGTATTGCTTTTGTGGCAATACAGTTTAACCTCCAAGTTTCTAAACATCTCCCAATCTCTTTTATCATTTTTTGTTGTTGTTACATTTAATTAAATTAGATTTCAAAACACAATAAACGTATCCCCTTGCATTTATTTCCAGTGGTATTATCCTTAGCTTAAATCATCATGATAACTTCAAATGTTAGCGAAAATCTTGCAGGGTGTGAAGTCTGCATAGGAATACCTCACTTATTTCCATGGTTGTTTGTGGTCCCATAGGTGTATATTCTCACAGAACTCACAGGAATTATATACAGCTGGATTACTTTCAATCATTTCACATGTTTCTATAGAATGGAAGCTCATTAGGTGCAGGCAAGGATGTTTGTCTTGTGGACTTTATTATCCTAAGCAGTTCTACCTCACAGATGCTCTTGCATAATTCTTGATGGCATTAATGGAGGATGTCTTTGGAGAGAGGATAGTTCCAAAGAGGTACATAGTGGACCTGCAAGCAGGGTCATCAGTGTTAGAAATTAATTTTTCATTTACTGGACTTCTCCATGAATGCATTTTACTGCTGGGCAACATGAGAAGTTCAAGGTCAAAGAGGTATAATCTTCATTTACACTGATGCTTGGTTAGTATACAAATTACTGTATTCTAATAGCTTAGAGAGGTTAATGTTATCTCCCAGGTTTATATTTTGACTTTGAATCACTTATCAGTTTCTTCATTAAAATGCAGAGAATTAACTAACTGGGATTTCTTTTCCTGAGGATTTAATGGAGTTATATATGCATAGAACCTAGCTGGTGATAGGCACTAAGGAACGTTACTCCTGACATTACTTAACAGATGCTGACATATTAGTCTTTATTCATGAGACTTTTTAAATTCCAAAATAAATCAAAACAAAACAAAAAGAAACAACAGAGAACTCAGAAATTTACTGCTGTGTGGAAAGAAATTATTAGACTAGCGAATAGAACCTGATGAAAGAAAAATTAAACTTTTTACCTTCAAAACTAAGGGGAAAAATTCCTGGAATCTTCCTTATTTCTGACAGTGTGTTAAGGAAGATAGGTGGGAAAAAACCCACAAGAGTCATATCCATGGAAGATGTACAAGATCTGTTATTACTGCAATCCGCTTCCTACATATGAGAACATACAGCCTAATCTCTTCAATTATATTTTGGAAGACAATTATTAGATTTGCAAGAAGCATTTTGTTGAATATCTGAATATGTAAAAAGTTACGAAAACCTGAATGTTGTAATAGGAAAATATAACACTGAATAAAGGAGTGTCCTTAGAGAAGGAAAAATGGGTACCTTTGTAGGATATGTGGGATAATACTTCTACTTAAAACCTAAGTCCTCATGCATAAAATAAAATACCTAAATAGAAAAGTTTGAAGCTATATTGCATACAATAAAATGAGTTTTTTTAACCTTCAGTAGAAAAAAGAACTTTATACATAAATGTAACAACAAGGACTTCTGTCATTCAGATGTGCAACACGTTCAAATGAATTTTGGGTTGCTTCCATGTGGTTCAAATTCCTTCTGTGTAAGTTTATGAAGTTGAGTGTGGATAGAAATTCATGAAAATTATCTACTTTAGTAGATTAACCTTCTGTCATTATATTAATTTGTTTCATTTCTTCTGAGTGTTATTACATGAATTTCTGTTTCATTTCTTCCTAGTGTTATGATATTAATGGGTAGGTAATATAATCTGTCTGACCGGGAATTTTCTCATAGCTAAATGTTATACTGCTGGATGACATACTTCCTCAAAAAAAACTTGGTTTTGTGTGTCTTATCTTAGAGGAAAAGGAGATGCTATTATTTTTTGTGAGATGTAGCACAAGCCAAAAGAAGTAAATAAGATATAAAAGATGCAGGAAGTATATAGTTGATAGAAAGGTTCAGAAACAAGCAATAAGAAATAAATGGAGATATAAAAGAAAAGGTTTCAGCTACAACTCACATAAGTTTCATATTTACTGATTGATTGCATTTGTCAACCCAAGAGATGCCCTGATGATTCTGTTCAATCTCATTTGCTCTAGTTTAAATTTTAACTTCCTCAACATTCTCCATTTGACTCCTTTTAACTACTGTACAAAAAAAAATCTCCCTGAAAGATTTTCTATTCATACGTGTGAATTTATGCTGGGGACTGTCAATGTTCATGGTTCTCTCATTTTTTTCCCACTCCTCTGTGGTAATTGTAATGAAAATAATCAGACTATCTGTCTGCTTGTCATGAAATTGTTTAATAATCCTGACAAAAAATTAGCTTGGAAAGAAATTATTAAACTGATAAAGAAGTCATTTCTTTGGGAAAATGGGTCCATTACCTATTCTTTACATGAAAATGTTAATAGAAATGAGAAAATAAACTCACTAACCATGACAATACAATGAAACTGGATATAATCTTTGTATCCAATATCTTTTTATCTTTGTCCTAAATCTACTGTGTGAGGTGTTTCATTGAATGTAGTTCTGTCAACCAGGATCAAATATTTTCTTCAATTGAGAAGATAAAATCTTCTTAAGATGTTATCACCCTGCACCAGAATCAACTCCAAATATATCAAAGACCTCGGAATCAAAGCAGACACTCTGTAAACATTACAGGATGGAATAGGAGAAACCCTAGGTCTCCTTGGCACAGGCCAAAATTTTCTTAATAGAGAACCAGAAAGACAACAAATCAAAGAAAGGTTGGACACATGGGATTGCATGAAATTGCAGAGCTTCTGCATGGCAAAGGACATAGATAGCAAGATCAATAGAAAGCCCACAGATTGGGAGAAAATCTTCACTAGTCATACAACGGACAAGGGTCTCGTATCTAAAATATACCTGGAACTCAAAAAATTAAATCCCCACAACAAATCCTCAAAGAAACAACTGCCCAATAAATAAGTGGGCTAAAGACTTAAAGAGAAACTTCTCTGAAGAGGAAAGAAGAAGGCCAATAGACACATGAAGAAATGCTCAACCTCCCTAGCCATAAAAGAAATGCAAATCAAAACAACATTGAGATAACACCTAACCCCAGTTAGAATGGCTATAATCAAGAACTCTAATAACAATAGATGCTGGAGGGGATGTGGACAGAAGGAAACCTTACTGCATTGTTGGTGGGAGTGTAAACTTGTTCAACCACTTTGGAAAGCAGTATGGAGGTTCCTAAAAGACTCCACATAGAGCTCCCCTATGACCCAGCAATCCCACTTTTCAGCATTTACCCAAATGTTCACAAACAAGACCACACTAAAGCTACCAGCACAACTATGTTTATTGCAGCATTATTTACCATAGCTAAGATATGGAACCAACCCAGATGCCCCTCAGTAGATGAATGGATCAAGAAAATGTGGTATAGATACACAATGGAATTCTATGCCTCCATCAGGAAGAATGACATTGCCCCATTTGTTAGGAAATGGAAAGGTGTGGAAAAAATTATATTAAGTGAAGTAAGCCAGGCCCAAAGAAACATAGATCCCATGGTTTCCCTTATTTGCAATAACTAGTATATATCTGAGTCAAGCAGAAAAGGTCAGTTAAGTTGATGTTAGGGAAATGAACCCTAAGATATGTATTCAAATGTTTTTTTTTCTTTCATGTGATTGTTTCTAACACATTTATAAGATGATTTCTATGTTGCTTTGTTTGTCCCTCCCCCACGGTATAACCCCTGCTTTCACTGTGTTTGATGTTGTTATAATTTGTTGAGGAGAAGGGAAAAAACAAATCGTTTAAATAGGGATTCAGGTGGACCCATTGCAACAATGAGACTTACAAGTCGTTATGTCAAAAACGAACTTTACAACTTTGGTAGGTGGGGGGAGGAGAATTGGGGGGGGGAGAGGATGGGATGGGAAGGGGAAACAAAGGAGGAGGCTACAATGCTTGATAAGAAATGTACTCATTATCTTGCCCATGTAATTGTAACCCCTCTGTACAGTATTTTCATAATAAAAAGCATATAAAAATAAGAGATGTTTTATTAATTTCATCCTCACAATTTTTACTGTGATCCACTGTACAAATAATGGAGGATCAAGTAGAGAAAAAGATGGCATTTAGAAAGTCTTTGATTCATTTGGCCAGTCACTAGTAGCTCATGGTTGTAATCTAGCCACCCAGGCAGCTTTGATCTGAAGATCATCATTCAAATTCAGATCAGGCAGTAAAATCTGTGAGACTTTCGTCCTCAGAACTAGCAAAAAGCCAGAAGTGGAGATATGGACCAAGCCTTGAGGGAAAAAAGCTAGGTGAGAGTTCAAGCCCCAGTACCCAGAACACACACACACACACACACACACACACACACACACACACACACACACACACACACACACACACACACACACACACACACACCCTACATCTATTCTTAATTTGAAGCCTGGAATATAAGTGGAGGAAGAAAACCTGCCTAGATTACAATTGTTTCTATAAATTTAAGTGCTCAGTAATGTTAATCACAAGTTACACTTTTTTATTTAGTTAACTAACTCTCTCAATTTAGGTCCACATGTGCATTTTCATTTTCTTTTACAGCTATATTGTCTGAATAAACTCAATTCCAACCAATTTATAAAATAAATGTCTACATGTCTACCTTCGGAGAAAATGATAAAAAAGGACTAACTTCTTGAACTTATGATTGATGAGTATACATTAAAACTATGGTTTAATCTGTCTTGGGAACCTATTTGATTGTAAAATGAAGAAATGGAAATTTTCTTACTGGCTTAGCTAAAACTCATCTGAACTGCCAGGTCTACTGGGTACTCTTTGACATTGGCTGCCTAGATGCAGTCTGTACTTAAAAATCCTTCAGAGAAGTAAGCAATCATAAACTAGATTTTGACTATTGTTTGAATGAAAGGGTTCTTTTGCTTAAAAACTTTCAGGCTAATGCTTTGACTTGTAAATTTACTTTGTATTCATTACCTTGCTCATGTAACTGTAACCCCTCTGTACAGTATTTTCACAATAAAAATTTAATTTAAGAAAAGCTTAAAACAAAAAAAAAAGAGTCTCATGCACTTTCCTGTCTGAGCTGGCTCTGAATCATGATCCTCAAATCTCAACCTCCTGAGTAGGTACAGGTATGAACCACTAGTACCTGGCTAAATGGCGAATATTTATAAAGCCACTGAAGTAAGTCTAGGTAGGAGTATGTTTTTGTAATAGCTTGGGTTGTTAAATGTATCTTTACTCATATCTCTTATGATTGGGAACAGAATGCTGTGATGATTTCAGATGATGCTTTGATGATCCGGAAAACACTGAGTGATCTTTAATCATCATAAACTTCTCCAGAAATAATTTCTTATTACTAGAAGAATGACTGGAGAGATTTTTAAAGAATGGCTTATCATATAAAGTAGTTCTGATTAAGGTTGTCAAGTAAGAAAATTCGAATATTCTGATTTTAACTACAATATCTTTCCTATCAGTGAATAAAGATTTATATTGAGCAAGCAGTTACTGAATAAGAGATTAGAGAGAGCTATAAAAATATAACATTCTCTGTTTAAATTTAATGCATTTTTCTTCTCATGTGAAAAATAAATGGAGAAAAATTAAAGTGGAAAGGGAAAAAGAAATCATAAATGAACTTTCCACTTACAAGTTAAAATTTATCTCACTCAATACTTAAGGCCAGTTGCTGAAGGCTGTTTCTGGCACATGTACCTGTAAACATCCAGGTTTTTGCAATTTTTAGTATAATTTTAATATGAATATAATATTGCAAACTATTTCATCTGGGTTTTTCTTTAACATGATTTCTTTTTTCTTAGATATTTTTAGAAAATGTACTTCACTATTCTGCTAATAATTTCTTACAAACAGATTTAATGAATCCTTACCCTATTTTAGCATTTTTTGGAGGGGCATTGTAATCATTTCTTTAAACACACCAAACTTATCTGAGCTCTATGTCATTGAATCAGTATTCTGGTGATTCATATTGCCAAATGCTCTCTGGAATTTTTTGCCAGTATTTTATCTCTTATCATCATTATTAATAAGCTGTGTTAATTGAATATAGATATGTTCTGTTTTGCTAGCATTTATACGTTTTGCTGGCTTTTTAGTAAAAAAATGTCTTTGTATATTATGCTAAATATTTGTTCACTAATCCGTACATCTGTATCCATTAAATATTAAATCTTCATGATATAAAATTTCATTGTGAGTTTTCTATTGCTTCCTTGATTTACAATATAGCACAATCATTGGTATCAATTGTACATTCTTAGATATTGGTATTCTCATTTAAATAATAACAACAAAGTTTCTTGAGGCCCATTAAATGTGCTAAACACAGTACCATAACTAGATATCTAAATTTACTAGTTAATCACATTCATTTCTAACCTTTCTCAAGTGATTATTGCTTTCCTATTATCTAGTTCCCAATCTTCTACTATTGTGGCTTATACCTTAAACTTTAACATTACATAAGTTAACCAAGGTCTTTGGTAAATAGCACCTAGTTTATATTTATCATCTCTTTGCATTTAGTAACCAGATGCTAATTTGCTTTCTGTATGGACCTTGAAATTAATTCACAGGTAGCAGTTGGAAAATATCAAATCTGGTAGTACCTTCTTTTTACCGAAGAATTTAATCCATATATGTGTATTGTTGTCATGAATATTTTTAGAAAATTAGGCTATACAGTATAATTCAGTGTATCCCCTTAAAGTACAAATAGACACAGCAGATCAACATAATTTCTGGTTTGTTTATGTGAACGTAAGTGCTTGTCTATGCTTATGTGTTTGTATTCACATTCTAACATTGTAAATTATTCTTAATTTGTTTTTCTACTTCTTCAAATACACCAATGAGGGAAAGCATCCTTCATTGATATCTCCTTGCATAAAGTATTTACTTTTATGCTTGAGTTCCTTTATGGGTAGTTTGTCTGTTTTGACATTTTTTTTCATAATTGCTATGTTCGTTCACTATACAATGTCCCAGGAATTTTCAATAATTTATTTACATGGCTTCAGGAATATAATGCTTCTTAATTTGTGAGTTGATCATTTTTACCAGTTCAGAAAGTTGCCACCTATTATCTCTATGCATATATTTCTTCTATATTTTATTACCAAGATCTCATTCAGTCCTGTTTATCTCTTATTAATACAAATTATTTTCATTTTCTATACATTTGGTCAGATAAAAACATTCTCTTCTGAGCTTTATCTAAACTCCTGTCATCTCCTCTGCTTTATTCACAACCATGTTTTACTTTTCCTTGGTTTTACTTTTCCTCACTTTTTTTGTTGTTGGTGGTGGTAGTGGTCATTGTGGGGTTTGAACTCTGGGCCTGGGCATTGTTTTTTTCTTTTCTGTACATTGTGAGTAATAATTTTAGCTATTTTACATATTGATAACTTTTCCACTAGGTGAAGAACAATGTATGCACAGGGTAAGCATCCAACTACTGTTAGTAGACATGTTAATTTTTTTTTACAACTTCACTTCTATTTCCGTTTTCAATTTTGTGGCTGATCATCAACATACTGAGTGGATAGTAGTCTCTTACCCAGATGAAACATGAGTTATGGGTTAGGGCTAAGTCATTTTTTATCAACTTAAGAATTTGAAAAGCCAGGTGCTGGTGGGTTCAGGCCTGTCTTCCTAACTACTCAGGAGGCTGAGATCTGAAGCCAGCTAGGGAAGAAAAGTCCCTGTGAGACTCTTTATATCTAATTAACCACTCAAAAAGCAGGAGTTGAGATGTGGCTCAAAGTGGTAGATTAGCTTTGAGCAAAAGAGCTCCACACTGACAAACAGAAGAAGGAAGAGGAGGAGGAGGGAGTGGAGAGAGGGGAGGAAGAAGAAGAAGAAAAAAGAAGTAGAAGAAGAAGAGGAGGAGGAGAAGGAATAATTTGAAGGTATTCTAATCAAAGAGAATGCTTTTAGCATAAGATATGAACCAAGTCTTGGAAAATCATAAATTCAGTGTCTATCACTGCACAAATCAAGTTAAAAACTTATTTCCTAAAGTCCTTTAGTTAAACTAGATGCCCATGTTTTCTGGGCTCTAGTTCCTTTGTTCAGCCTCGGTGCTACCAATTTGAATAAACCAAAACAATTTGGTTGGCATGTTTCATAGAAATTCCATACTTTTGTATTCTCCATGGATGAAAATCTATTTTACAATGGAAATTCATTTTAGTTCAGGAAAGTTTGTAGATATCTACTTTCTAAATGTTTTTCTTTTTCTGAGATTTACAAGTGATTTAGGATGTGGTTTAGGCAGTGATTATAAATAGAACTGTGAAAAGGTTGGTTCAAATGTCCAGGTCTTTCTTTAATTAATACAGTCCTGTTTATAATTAGCTTTAGATTCTATCAGTGACTTTGGGGAAATGATGAGTATTATAAATGATAGATCAACTGATGGTTACTGTGCTATTAGATACTTTAACCCACCAGATGGAAGTGGAAGCAAAACTGTGGCCTGTGTCTCCCCTCCAGGAAAGATACCACAAAGAAAAAGGAGGAGGCTTCATCTGAATCCAGAAATACATGTGATGCCGTCAGGGACTTGTGATAAGTAAGGGTGAGGCAGTTTGCTGCCTGAGTACACCCCAGTCTTCTGGGCAGCCCTGCCATAGTCCACCAAGACATATTCTTAGATGACTTTGTAAGTCTCTTTGCAACTGCATTAGATTTAGGCTCTGCATTAGACAGCAGCCGTTGGCTATAGCTGAATGATTATCCATCCAAATGGAACAGATTCAGGGGAGGGTGTGAAGGAAGGCTTTTCTCCTACAGTGACTCTGCAAGGCAAACTCTTGAGCCATGTGAAGCCAAGAGAGACACAAGCAGCAAGATTTTATGAAGCTGCTTAACTTTTCTAAACTCCTTCTGAGTTTGACAGATGCAAAACATGCCAGCCAGCTGTATGGCGTTGAAAAGAATAACCTCTGACATCAAAAAATGATGTAAGAATAATAAAAGATTCATTTTATTTCACCCTACTTGGCTCTCCTACATAATTTTTGTGCTGATGGATGAATTGTGTTACATTGTACAACTAGATAAGAAATGAGCGAATGTAGGCGCACACCATTCATCACAGTGGACTTGATCTATAGAATATACTTGAGGTGGGTGTGATGGGATTTTTCTAAGGACACTTTTTAGAAATGATTTAATTAAAATGAAAGATTGCACAGCTGGTTCACAGGGTAGCATTTTGAAAAGTTCCCACTCCTGCCTAGTCAACAATTAAATACAGGTAAAGAAAGTTTTCCCCTGCTTCTTCTCCTAACCAGACATTCAGATACTTTTCCTTTTCGATAACAACGCAGTTCTGGATTCCTGTTGCCTGGTTCAAGTTGTACCATCATGATAATAGTAATGTGAGCACAATTTTGGAAATCCACTAAGATAAAGTTCAGTATAGCCTATATTCAAATAAGAACATACAGACTTCTGGAAAAGATACAGGGCAATTCCTAGTTATGTGATTTTAGCTGAAAAGAAAATTTCAAACTATTTCAGAAAGAACGTACTTCAGGCAAATCATTTGGGGCAAATGCTAAATTGAATAGCTAAATTGGTTTCTACTGCATACGGCTTTTCAAAGCCTTCAGTTGTAGGTGCCTAAGGGGAAAATATAGTGAGCATATAGTTGTATGTCTGACTGTGTGTTTTGGGTGAGGGTTAGGGGGAGAGGAGGAGATTTGTTAAAACATATTAGGGAACATGAATATTCCCTTAAATATAATTTGAGAAAATGCTCTACTACTAATACCAATGTATAGGGAGTTTACAATGGAATTGCTTAAATAAAATAGCCTATAGTCCTCAATTATTATAACTATAAACATATTGATAATTGGTGACTCATACTACTCACAAATAATTTTATAAGGTCAAAATTCACTCTGATAAAAAAAATTGTCAATTCAAAGACATTGACCATCTTCTGCAACACATGTATATGGTATCAGAGGTTTCCAGACCTCTAGATGTGTCTCAGAGTACAGACATGGAAAGAGAACTGAATTCATAGAGATTTCTTTGAGAAGGTTGTATCCTAATTATCTGATTTGGTGGAGGGTAGTTGTGGATGTGGGAGGGAAGGGATGGTAGGGGAAAAACAAACGAGGAGGCAACAATGCTCAATAGGAAATGTACTCACCTTGCTGATGTAACTATAACCTCTGTACAGTATTTTTACAATAAAAATGTACAAAAAAGTAAAACCCAAGTGATTTTATTTTTAAATTTTAATTCAAACTTTAAATAGTAATTCAATCTAGAAACACCTTCTCTGTGGTTAGACCTGAATGCTAGTTGGAAACTTCGCACCTTATCAATGAAGAAAGATCATTTTCTGCATTTGCCAGAATGTGTTACTAAGATGGCTTTGTGAGTACATTGATTTTTAGGCTGTGTTATCTGCCATTGGTTATGTAAACAACATTTACCTGGGTTTCATAGATTTAACATTTGTCCAATGAGATTTTGATTATTAATTGTACAGAGGGCTTTATTGTGAAAACTCCATACCTGAACATAATATAATTTGATAATATTCACTCCCTTATATCATCCTTTATAAATTCTCTTTACCCCTTTAAAATTTCAATAGGTATCATTCCTCTTTCTATTCTATACAACATATTTAATGTATTTCAATAACATTTATCCTGGGTTCTATTAATGTCAAGAATCAGACCCATGGAATGCAAAGGATGTGACCCATCGGTCAGATCCATGGAAGTTTTCTTTTCATTTTTTTGGTGGTTGTGGGACTTGAACCTAGGGCCTAGACACTGTACCTGAGCTTTTGGGCTCAACATGATGGCAGTTCCATTTTTTTGGTGGTTCATTGGAGATAAGAATCTCAAGCACTTTCCTGTCTCCTAAGTAGCCAGGATTACAGGCATGAGCCACTAGCACCTGGTGGAAATTTTCTCTTTAAAATTATATTTTTATGAAAGTAGTTGAACAAAGGGGTTACCATCCTCAGTTTATGAATACAATACATCCTGGACAATGTCACCTCTTTCAGCCAACCCCTCTGTGCAAGTTCCCTAGTTTCATAGGTTATGTATTGGCTATTACCATTGCATTCTCCCCACTTCTTTCATTCATTTACCTCTCTCTCCTTGACCCCAACCCCTATGTTTCAGGTGCCAGTTTCTTGATATTTATTTTGTTGGACTATGAATTATTTTTTTCTAAGGAATTTGAATTCTTCTCAGCAAGTACTGTGCTTCAGCTAATACATCTGTCTATTCTGTGCCATATGTATTTACTGATACCTTTACAAATTAGGTCTACTCTCATATGTAAGGGAAGATGTGTGTTCTTTGTCTTTCTAGGCCCACTTCACTTGATACGATTTCTTTTACTCAAACATGTAGGAATACATTAATACTGTTGGTTTTCAAGAAACTGATGCCCCAAATTCTTCTCTTTGTTACCATTGACCATCCTCGTAATTCATTGAATAACCTTAATATTCTGAGGAGCTTCACGTATAATAGGCTTAGCAAGAGTTTCTTCACAGTGCTGCAATAAGTGGACAATGAGAACACATGTTTTATGTATTTAGAATATGACAAAGGAAATAGAGGTGTCAAATTTTTACTCTTAGCTGGGCGCCAGTGGCTCACGCCTATAATCCTAGCTACTCAGTAGGCTGAGATCTGAGGATTGCAGTTCAAAGCCAGCCTGGGCAGGAAATCTGCAAAACTCTTATCTCCAATTAACCACCAGAAAACCAGAAGTGGCACTATAGCTCAAGTAGTAGAGCACTAGCCTTGAGCTGAAGAGCTGAGGGACAGTGCTCAGGCCTGGAGTTCAAACCCCACGACCGACCAAAAAAAATTTTTTTTTACTCTTACCAGTAGTATATTATAATTATCTATCAGCTGACTCCAAATTATTTGCTATTCTACCATTCCACTATTCTACCATTCTACTATTCTACTACTTTGCCATGCATTTTTTTTCCTTTTATGGGTAAGTTTAGCTTTATTTTCATTGAGAAAAGATCACTTGCCAGAGTATGTAGACACTTGGTAGATATGGTTTTCATTAAACAATCAGCAAACCCAGCATTTCAGGACTCAATTAGTGTTGTTTTCATTTATCAACGTAGTTGTTTCCCATTTACACTTGTTGCATAGCTTAGTGTGTAAAAAGTGTTTGTCTTCAATGAAGTACAGACATTGCATGCATGTCGACCACATTTACAAACATGCATTCACATTTCTATTAGCAGACACACCAGACTGACAGATTATTCACACAATTTGGGTGTGTAAACTCCACAGAGTGGCCTCCTAGAGAGCAATCTGGCATGGCTTATTGTAGGAACATCTGAAATCAGATGCAAAAGGTATCTGATGGATTTTTTTGTTATATCATTTAACAATGCAACAGGTGTACAATTCAATTGAATATCTTAGGAACCAGAGGGGACTAGTTACATGATCCCAATGTGCCTCACTTTGTAAGTATGATACTCCAGACTGAGATGGACTGAGAAAACTTCTCTTGCGCATGCCACACTGAAGATATCTCCAGAAGACCAGCAGCTCAATGGAAGTATCTTAGTTGCGATTAATCTAAGGGGAAAACGTTCTTTTTGAATAAACATTTTTTATATCCTCAGTGAATAGTGGTAGCAGACACCCTTAACTGTAGCTGCCTCACTCCAGATGCTGGGAAAAGGTAAAGATGCTGGGAATCCTGCCTCACTGAGATGATCAGCAAGTGGTTAAGTTTCAGTGGCATACTTATTCCACGCCTAATGTCAAGGACAGAATAGCATTGCTGTTTTCACTGAGAAAGCACCAGGCTTAGCAACTTACCCTTTCTGGGTATCACTGAAGCAAGAAAGTTCATTTTGCTTAGGATCATCTTATATGGTCATATGTACATAGCTATTGAGCTATTCTGCTCATCTGCTAAGATTAGCCTAGAATTATACTAATTATCACAAATAAGGGAGACTCTGGGACCTATATTCCTTTGGGTCTGGCTTATTTCACTTAATAAGGTATTTTTCAAGTCCTTCCATTCTTTCTGAAGGAAGCATAGAACTCCATTGTGTGTATGTGAGTGTTTATGTATATATGTATATATATATATATTTATATATATAATTTTCTTGATCTATTCATCTACTGAGGGGCATCTGAGTTGGTTCCATATATTAGCTATGGTAAATTATGAGATAAACATAGTTGTGTTGATAGTTTTACTGTGGCCTTGTTTGTTGATGGGAAGTGAAATGAACTCCAAGACATGGACACAAGAGGTTTTTCTGTGTTGTTGTTGTTTTTAATGTACTATGTGATTTCTTTCTTCTTTAGTGTTTTTCCCCCTCTGGTGTATCACCTGTTGTCACTGCACTTGATTTTGGTCCCCTGGGTATTGTTTACATATTGTTTATCTGAACTAGGGAAGGGAAAGGGAATAACCAAATGGTGAGACAAAGGACAAAGGGGAAACCTAGGCAACAATGATACTCACAAGACAATATGTTTGAAATGATCTGTACAACTGGGGGAGGATGTGGGGGTTAGATAAGAAATGTAATCACTACCTTACTTATGTAACTGTAACCCCTCTCTATATCAGCTTGACAATAATTCTTTAAAAAAAAAAGAAAGTAACTCATTTCTCACCAATTCAGTTTCAAAAAGATGATAAGCTCCAAACTTTTAATGTACATGGGCCTTAAATGGAAAGAAGCTAATAATAGGAGCTTAGATTATGGTGGAGTACACTAAACTTCTCAAATGAGAAAACTATTTGCCTAGAGGAAATTACTTAATGGAATAGAATGATCCCAAGACCTCTGGCTCTCAACAAGGATGGAAATTCCAATATTGCTTCACTCCTGAACTCCTCCAGCATCCTCATGTAATGTTCGCTCTCTTCATATATAGAAACGGGCCAAATTTGTTAAGCCTCATAATGTATGGGCGTTTTTTCCTCTGGATTCTGGGATTTATGTCTTTTCTTACTGTTGCTGACAGACATTCAATAGGGAACAAGTATTCTTCAAGCTAGCCAAATAAAGAGCAATAAATGAGGAAGAGTAGTTCATGGTTAACAGCTAATAATTGTCTTCTACCTCCTGCTTTTTTCTTGTGATAGTATACTAGCTCTTTTGAAAAGAGCTTCCCATTGTAACTCCAGGTAACACCTAGAAAAGATGCTTGTATTTAACATTGTCTCTCATCCTATTATTCTTTAGAGAAACAATCTAAGGTGATGCTAAAGCCTTCTCTACTTTCCTTCAAGATAGTCTTTGTGACATGCTCTTAACTATCCCTGGTGGAGCTAAATCCTAACAATTAACCAGAGTCTCAAAGAATTACAATTCACTGGTGTCCATGTCTGCTTGTTCAAATTGTTCATGAAGGTATGGAATATAGTTCCAACAATTATAATACTCAATTTTATTTTTTTCACTTGTTTAAAAAATTTAGAAGTATACCACGACTTCCATTGAACTCATTCTTTCTCCTCCACGTGCAGAGAGAAATCTAACCATGTTACTGAATATGTCTTAGCAAATGTTTAAGTTATTACTATATGAGTGTATATATTCATAAAGTGCATATTATTATGCTAAATTTTAAAAGAGCCCATCATTATTTAAATGATAAATATTCTGCCTAGAAATGTATCAATGTTGATTGATAGAACTCTAGCTAACTAATACTTTACCATCTGAACAGTGCAATTTTTGCCTTTTCTTCTAGCCATTTCTTTTGTATTTTGCTTATCAATAACTGAATCATGCAAGCAATAATTTAATAAATAGGTTGGTTCATGTCTCATTGTAGACTTATGGAGTGTTTCTGAGAGGTATATGCTAGGAAAGCAAACAGTCCCATGATGTAATGGCTTGCAGTCATTCCTATTTTTTTCCCTTCAGTGCCCTTCTAGATTGTTCCACCAATGATTGTAACAATTCACACAGCTGTCAAGTTATGACAAGAACTTTTTGCAGTAGACAGTCTCAGTGACATTTGTTGTTATCAACTTTGTAATTTTCATGAAGCTGATGGGTAAAAACTAATGCCTTATTGTTTAAATTTGCATTTTATGGATTGCTATTAAAATGAACATCTGCTCAGATGCTTATTAGCCATTTGGATGTTTGAGATTGTGAAAAGCTGTTTAATTTTGCTTTTGTCTTTTTCTAGGGAAATGTTTTCCTTTTCTTATTTTTTGAAGTTCTTTACATATTCTAAACACCTACTCTGTGTTTGCTATTGGTATGGTGGACATGATCAATGAGTCTATGGCTTCCTGATTCATATTGTTCACTATGGATTTTTATCTTTAGCATTTTGATTTTGTGTATTGAACTGGATCAATGTTTTCCTTCTTTGGTTTATTTGTATTATTTAATAAATCCTTCATTATTTATCTCTTTCCTTCTTAGAACTCCTGATAAGAAGGTGAAGGTGAATTAACACTAATTTTTCTTTTCTACTTACTCACCTGCCTAGCACTCTGCTTTTCTGACTGCATAGAGATGTCTGAAAATCTTGTTACTTTCTAGCAGGGAGTGTGGGATGGCTTATGTATTTCATCCAGGAAGTCAATTCTGATCTAAAGATAGTAGCTGCCAATTGGGCTGAGAAAATTCTTTTTTTCTAGATTGGGAAGGGGTACTGTGATTGAAAGCAAAGAAGGGTATACCATGAGTTTCTAAATAATTGCCTAGCAACATATTATAGTTTAGAGTACCCAAAACACACATAAAAGCACATCAAAATAATTCCAATTTGGTGATAAGGATGTGATTCAGCAGCATATTGTATTACCTGCCTCCCAGGTGCCTCTTTCTATGTAGCTTTTCATTTTTAGTTCATTTGTCTTGGTTAGCAAGAGTATGGACTTTGGTATAGGTTTCTACTAACTTTGGTCTTTGTTCTACACCTCATTAACAAAAGTGGTTTGCAGTTTTTACATTTCTTTTGCTGCTTGTATATTTAGACTTGTTATTGCACTATATACCTGGCATCACACTGAATTATTTCCTATTTAATATCATAATTACTGAGAAAAGTCCGGTGAGCTACACATTATGATGTGTATGATCAGATGATACAACTATGCCACTCAAATCCATACTCTTATTTATATCAGTATAAAATATAAAATATGCTAATCTATATTGTCATTCTGTAATGTAACTACTATAGTATTTGAGAAATGTGAAATGCACATTAAAAGAATATTTTTGAATCCTGTTACTTCCTGAACCATATTAATGGAACATATTATAAGAATTTCATATATATATATATCATAATATAATGAATCTTCTGTAAAACAATATTTGGGCCATTTTTCAATGTTACTTGTATATTTTCTATTTGCTAAGATAACTTAATGACTGTAAATTTAATTCTGAGATTTTATTAGTTATGAGCTATGCAGAAAATAAAAGGAATATATTGATCAACTACCTGTCAAGAGACAAATATGCTCTTTTTCTCTCTCTTCTCTCTATCTCTCAAGGTTAATAAGGAAATACAATACAAAGATTAATATTTTTAAGATAATAAATGAACTTTGAAAGAAAAACAGCATTATCCCCAGGTAGAAGAAGGAGACAAAGAATTGGGATTGGGGAAGATTTTTGCTTTTTTATGAACAAACAAAACAATAAAGTAATTAACAAAAATTAATACATTCAATATAAAATACTGGTATTTTAAAGTAGTTAGTTGTCAAAAATTAATGTGGACTTTACAGTGTTAAGGTTTCCAAAGGTTGGAAAATAAAAGAAAATAATAGCAGTTTCTACCACTAATTTGGGGAACATGATCAATGAAAGAATGAAGAATGAAGGACTTGAAATAAATTCTGCCTAAAGGATGTGTTTGGATGTCAGTTATGGCTACTTCAGGAACACCTAGTGTGCCCATGACAAAAACACCTGTGGATGTGAGTTGAATCGCCTACATAGACCTGCCACACCTAGGAGTGACACCTGTCCCCAAACTAATTGGAACTTCCATGGAAATTCAAGACAGTGATTTTAGATGATTAACATAGGCCACTCAGCAATAGTTCTGTTGTCTGGAAGTGCACCTGCAATTGTCTTTAGCGACTTAATTTACCATCAAACTAGCTGACAAAAGAAAAATGTCTCCAGGCTGTAGCTTCAATAACACAAAGAACAGAGATTGGAGAATAAGAATTGTTGGACAATTTTTTACACCTTTCTCCAAAGTGGATAACAAGCTTAACAATGTATGTTATATTTGAAGCATATTGCGACTATTTTCATATGAGATTTTCACGTATGTTATTCTTCTAGGTTGGAATGATTACAAGAATGTTTTTACAAGATGGGCTAGTGAACATAACTTTCTAAAGATAGAAATTTTCCTTCAACTGTCTACTATAGCTAATTAAGCTCCTTGCAGTAGTACCTTCATCAATGAGATTTATAGATGATTATAAGGTTTTAATATGAAAACACTTAATTCTGCCATCCTTATACAAGCTATATTTCTGAAAGTGGCAAAGCCATGGAGATAGATAAGAGCTCAGTGGTTGCCAGGGGCTAGTGAGGGAGAAGGAGGAATAGGAAGAACACAGAGGGCCTCAGCAGACTGAACACATCCTATGCAATAATATGATGGCAGGTATATCTTACTAGGTATTTGTCCAAAGCCCTGTATTCTGAAATAGCAAGATGGAGCTCTCATGTCAACTGTGGACTTTGGAAGACAATGATGAGTTAATAGGCTCATTAATTGGTAAAATACAATTTAAATGGGGGATGGTGAACTGGGGATGTATGGCAATTCTTTTTTTAAAAAATATGTTTTTTTATTGTGAAAAATACTGTACAGAGGAGTTACAGTTACATGGGCAAGGTAACGAGTACATTTCTTATCAAGCATTGTTGCCTCCTCCTTTGTTTTTTCCCTACATCCCTTCCTTCCTACCTCCACAACTACACTCTTCCCTGCCCAATCTGTTTACTTTTGCCTTGAACCTAAAATTGCTCTAGATATAGTATCTACTAAAAGTGATGGTAAGTATGTTCTTCTCCATGGATTTAGTTTTAGTCTAAGGAGTTTTTTTCTTGTGTGAAGCCATGAGGAGAACATTGTTAAAAGCAAAAGAATATGCATATTGTCTATCTCATTTCTAAATCAGAGAATTACATTGAAAATTGGAAGCTTGCTTTGGATTGCTGAATAGAGCCTCATTATTAAGTGAAAGTAGGATACACTCATTTATACAGTCACTTTTAGGGTTAAGAAATTGTCTTAAAAGCATTATACGGCCCCTTTTCAAAAGAATAAAAGTAGAAATTGGTGCTATTCAATCTTGAAGAATAAAAAAAAGATAACTTGGTTAGAAGACTGTACAACCTAAAAGGAAGAAAAGAATTTAAACCACCAAAGTTCAAAGTAATTTAATTACCAAACTGCAGTCCTATCTGACCTTGGCAGCCTCCTTTGGTATTATCTGCCTATCAACTGAATGTAACATGTACCTACTGTTACATTTTAAATCTTGAGCTTTTCCCAAATACCCTTGTGTGAACCAAATACCCTTGTATGAAGGGCTTGGACTCTACCTAAGACACCCTTAGGAGACAGCAGAACCTTTAAACTGTGATGTCTACTGGGAGAAAGTTGCATCTTCAAAGATGTGCTTTTGCAGAGGGTTTGGGGAACAGCTTCCTGTTCTCCTTGCTTTTTGGCTATGAAGAGATGAGCTGCTTCCTCTACCATGTGCTTCCATCACTATGGGCTCTGCTGCCACGTCCCCAACCAACATGGTTGAGTCCATGGACTAAGACTGTGAACCAAAAGCCTGACTCAATTTAGCCTAATTGTTTCAGGCAGTTTTTATAGCAACAGAAATTTGACAAACAGATAAATCTACATTGGCTCCTACTATCTGCCTCTGTTTCTTTGGCCTTTGAAATTTAGGTATTTAGTTTATAGGTTTAGACTCTTAAAATACAAACACCTTAGGAATCAAAACACTAAGAGAGACAAATTTTACTTTTATTTATTCTTTTGTACAGAAATGTGATTCAAATATTTTCCTTGTAGGGAAAACAAGGGCAAAAAAGACAACATGAGCAACTACATATAGCTAACAAAGAGCATTGAGCAATGGACAGATGACTTAAAATCAAGGCAAACGGGTCCAAAACCCAAGAGTGAACTTGATGTTTGTCTGCAGATGAGGTTTCCCAATGACTATCATTTGCTAGCAACTGTAAAAATAATACTTTAAAACAACATATCTAATAATGTATTAAACAAGAAAATAAAGGGGGAAGGAAGGAAGGAAGTGAGGCAGGGAGGGAGGGAGGGAAACTACACACAGAAAAGATGAAAACTAGTAAATAATTTTTTAAAAGATCAGTTAGCCAAACATAGTGACACTTGACTATAATTCTAGCTACATGGAGGCAAAAGGAGGAGGATCACGATCTGAGGCCAACCAGGAAGGAAAAAAAAATATGAGATCCCATCTGAAAAATAAACTAAAACCTAAAAGACTGGAGGTATGACTGAAGTGGTAGAACATTTGATTACTAAGTACTAAGCCCCGAGTATAGTTCCTAGTATTAAGATAAATAAATAATTCAGTTAAGGAGGTCCATGGACCTCTGATGCAACGGATGTCTTTGTATTTTTTTCCTCCAATTTTTTTAGCACATATTAATTACACAGAAGGCTCCATTTGAGTATTTCCACACATGCCTGCAATACTTTCTGATCCAGTTCACCTTCTTAATTACTTTCCTTCTTCTATCTTTCTTCCTTCTCCCCCTTCTTGAGACAATTTTAACAAGTTTTAGTCTGTTCCATATTCACTGTCTAAAAGTAGATTCATCTTATTACTTTAGAGAACTAGAAGCCTTTGGGTGATTATTTTAGCATGTCTTGTTGTTTTTTATCTGTCATGGTTCTTGAACTCTGGCCTGGGCTGTCTTGAACTCTGGGCTGTCCCTCAGCTCTTTAACTCAAGGCTAGCGCTCTACCGCTTGAGTCACAGCACCACTTCTGGTTTTCTGGTGGTTTATTGGAGATAAGAGTCTCACGGACTTTCCTGCTTGGGCTGGCTTTGAACCATGATGCTCAGATCTCAGCCTCCTGAGTAATAGGATTATAGGCATGAGCCATTGGCGCCTTGCTCTTTAATTATATCTATATCTATATATTATAAGATTATTAGATGATTATGAGATGAATAGTTTGCAGAATTTTCCCCTCTCCTTCAGCTTGCCATTCAGTTTTTTAGTTCTCTTACTTTGTAAAAAGTTTCAGAGCTTGATTTTTACTCTTATTTGCCTTTTCAAAAAAAAATTTGCTCTGTGTGTGTGTGTGTGTGTTTTATTTTGTTTAAAGAATTCTTGCCTATTTAGGCCCTAAATGTTTCTCCTCTGATTTTTTGTGTGTTGTTTGTTTCACTTCTCCAGGTGGTTTTACAGTTTCAGGTCTTCATCCCATTTTGATTTGAGATAGATACCAGGTTTTAATTTTCTTCAAGTAAGAAATGGGTTATACCAGCCCATTCATTAGAGATGTTTGTTTTGAGCACTTAATTGAGAATCAGCTAAATATAAACGGATGGGATCATTTCTAGACACTCTTCCATTTCACTTCTCTGTATTTTTTTCTATGACAATGACAAGCCCCTTTGCTATGCAACTTTGTGGTATATTTCAAAGTTAAGTGAGTTATCTTCAGCCTTATTCATATTGCTAATGAAATCTTTGATTATTCTGGGTGTTTTGTTTTCACAGGAATTTTAAAATATTTTTTTCTAATGAATAATTTTAAAAGATGAAAATTTAAATTATGAATGCTAACTATTGATGAACATGTTCATTATCTTGATTATGGTTATTTCTTGTAGCAAAAAAGGCAATGCTCAGTGATGCAAAGGTAAGAAGAGTTATTGTTTTCATTAACTCTACTATTTTAAAAGGAAAGATAAATTGCTTTACCCCATCTTGATCTTCTAGGACTTGGGCCAGTTCATTCATAGGCTGTGTAAGCCACTAGCCTCATAGTTGAACTTGCTCCTCTGACCAGCCCTCACTTGACCCAGTTCATATCCTCTCTAAGCCTCAAAGTAATGACGAGAAGCTTATTGCTGGCCGATATAAACTATTGTTATAACTTTGGTGTCAGGGCTCTCTATCTTATGTAATTTCCTTAATTAATACTCAATTTTTGTTTTCAATTATTTAAATTTAAGGAAAAAGATTTGGAACCAGGCAGTGGAGAGGCAGGAAGAAGGTAAAGAAGGGTAGAAGGCCGGACTGAGTGAGTCATCTGCAGTCCAATACATCCTACAACCACACACAGCTGACTATCTTAGCATTTTATTTTTTTCAAAAAGGGTGGGGGGGATGTTCTAGGTGATTTAACGCATCCTCCAGAGTCGTAATTACAAAATGTAGAAAACACATTTCTGAAAAAGGTTCCTTTACAAAAAAAAATCAGATTACAGAATGCTTTGATGGATGTTTAATGCATTTGTTGTTAGCTCAAGGAAACTAGCTTAACCTCAGGGGAGACAATCTTCCAAATAGTCAAGATTTTGGAAAGCTAGAGAGAGAAGAAAGCCAACTTGATTGCTCAATATGAAACTAAACAAAAAAGGATGTTATCAGCAATTATATGCAGCAAGATTGTGAAGGAAAAAATAATCAAAGTAGAAACCGTTTTTAAAAGATGAAAACGCAACTGGGAGCTCTGTAGGATTTAGAATTTCTAAGAAGCCAGAAACAATTCATATTTTTCTGTATCTAGTCAGTATTCAGCTTTCAAGTATTTTGCAGGGGACGTGAGGGATACAAATGCTGAGAATATACTTAAAATTTAAACCAGAGCAGAATGACCCCAGAAATTTCAGCTACACACAGACACACAGACACACACACACACCATTTTCTCTCATTGTGTTTTGCAAATAAACTATCACCACAAGCCAAACATGGAAATGAAGTCTTCTTATGGAAGACTTCATTAAAAATCAAACACAATCCAGTTGCTTCCAACATAGTCATGGCTTAATTTAGCATTAACTAATTCACTCAAAAGAGAGGTGACCTAAAGTAAAAGAAATGTACTCCATGATAACCTATTTTTGGTCAGTTGTAGGGACTTGAACTCTGGGCCTGGGCACTGTCCCTGAGTTCTTGGGCTCAAGGCAAATGCTCTACCACTTGAGCCACAGCGCCACTTCTGGTTTTCTGGTGGCCAATTGGAGATAAGAGTCTCATAGACTTTCCTGCCTGGGCTGCCTTTGAACTTTGATCCTCAGATCTCAGCCTCCTAAGTAGCTAGGATTACAGGCGTGAGCCACCAGAATCCAGCATCTGTGATAATGTTAAGGAAGAAAATGCCTACTAAATAAGAAAGTATCCTTTCAAATTTGAGTTAGAGATGTTGGAGAGGAGATAATATCATATGAGAAAGGAACATATTTTTCCTTAAAACAAAAAGGACATGAAAACTGAAATTTGCCAGAATTTTCTTGGCTTTTACCAAAGCATTTCCTCATAATCTCAGAAACAGGAAAGACAATGATGGTCATATGTACGCCACTTTACTTTATTGACGTAGTTGTATAACATAGCAGACAACTATAAAGGAGGAAGATTTCTGTTTTCAGGTTTCAGGAATAAGGAAGTACTTGTGTAGGCTTGCATTAGAAATAGATCGAATATCTTTGGATACCCATATCCAAGGGTATTTGGGCAGGAATTTAGGCATAGGTCTGTCACTGAATTCTCTAAAACTTATTTATTATTATGACCTAGTTATAATAACCCTAGGGTATCTTTGTTTTTTATTTCTTGTCCAGACTTTTCAATCTGTCAATCTGTCTAGGTGAAGACATGTTTCCTAAAACAATGAATATAAAACAATGAATATGATTCTGTACATGATACAGAAATGCATATATGTATTGCTATCTGCTGTAAATTTTAACTCTCCCCCTTTGTTTCTATTTCATTTGTTTTCTCTAAGAAGAGCAAAGTGGTCATGGAAAATAATCATGCATATTAATTTCTTCCAAAACAGAAATAGCAAAGGACTGTGTACACCACATCATTTCTTTGTATTCCAGACATGATCATGCTTTGTAATCTAGAATCCAGCTACATTTTAGTATTTAATAATTGCCTGAGACAGCATTCTATTCCGTTTCCTCTCTGAGAAATTTTAAACTAAACATCTACCTTCTGGGCTGGCATATTACATTCACTAGAAAAAGTGAATCCAATTGTCAAATATGGTGGTTTTAAAATAGAGGCAGAAGATAAATTAGACAAGCCTGTCTTTCCATTGCAATTCATTAATGCTATTGAGCATGCAGTGCCTGGCAGATTTACAGGTGGCAAAAATAAAAGATGAATAGCTTTACTTTATTTATGCTTAGAATGTAACGGAGGACTAAGTCATCACATTCCCATCAGTAATCTGTTTCCTTTTGTCATTTCCCAACACCTGTCATTCTGCTAATTCATCCTTCTGCTTATAAATATTAGGCACTTGAAGGAAAAAAAACCACCTACTTTTTATTCATTTATGTTACACTACAAACTCAGAAAACTTTGTTATTTGCATCTGATCTCCACCCCCCTTCACGGGAAAGAAAAAAATCCCCTCACATTCTACAAGGCTGAAGTCTACTACAGAAATTGTGGGTTTCATTTCCTTAAATTGAGAGGTAAGGGGAGGAGAAGTCACATGAAATATTGAATGCAGATGATATGAAATTGAGTTGGGAAGGATGAGGGAGAATGATGAACGGAGTGACATTGTGCAAGATGCACTGTATTTATAGACTGCCTTGTTGAATGGCAACCCCTTTGTATAACTAGTTAAAATAATCAAATGTTTATTGAGCTACTGTGATCTTCTGCTAGGACTATCCTAGATATATGCTAAACATATATATCCTAGACATATATTATTACAAATGAGGGAAACCATGGAGCCTATGTTTCTTTGGGTCATCACTTAATATGATTTTTTTCCCAAGTCTTTCTATTTCCTTATGAATATGGCAATGCCATTCTTCCTGATGGAAGCAGAATTCACACACTCACACACACACACATATCACATTTTCTTGATTCATTCAACTACTGAGGAGCATCTGGGTTGATTCCACATCTTAGCTATGTCATGTCTAGGATAGTTCTAGCAGAGGATCAGAATAGCTCAATAGATATGTAATTTGACCATATAAAATGATGCTAATTGAAATGAACTCCAAGATACAGAAATAAGAGGCTGTTGTTGCTTTTTTTTAAAATTACTGTGGAAGTCATTTCTTCTTTCTTTTATTTTCCCTTTGATTTATCCCCTGTTGTCACAGTTTTTTTTTAATTTTGGTACCCTGTATCTTGTATATACATTTATCCAATTTGAGGAAGGGAAGAGGAACACCAAAATGCTGAGACAAAGGATAAGGGTGAATCAATGCCAACAGCAATACTCACAATACACTATGTTGGAAATAAACTTTATAACTTGAAGGGAGGGGAGTTTGTGGGAGAAGGAAAGTAGGAGAAAAATGAGGGAGGAGGTAACAATGTTCAACAGGAAATAGTTTTAACCCCTCTGTAATCACCTTGACAATGAAATAAAATTATAAAATAATAAAATATTATTAAAAACAAACAAAGGACAAAAAAGATTTAGAGATGAGTCTGAATAAACAGAAAGGAACATAAAGGTAAAAGTACTGCAGGTCTTACTATATAATGGCACCCCCATGTTCAGCTGCCTAACTTCTGTAGTAAGGATATTTCATAAAGCTGAATGATAACTCTGTCTTATTTCTATTTTCCTTATTTTAAATAAGCTAATCTTTTTAGTTTTTCTGTATTGATAATGTAATACTTAAAATTAAAACCTCTAAATGCAAGTCATTAAGTATCAGTCATTTTTCTCTTGGTCTTGCACTGTGTTTTATATGGGCAAAGCCAAGTAGACCATGTGATGTTGCTCAGACGGTCACTGTGATGTTCTTGAAAGTGATAAACTTGTTTACCTAATCTGGTATGAGTCACAGGGATCCTTTATATCAAAGAATAAATATCCTCATTTTAAAGATTGGTTGTACCTTCCTAGTCTGAATTTAAGAAGCTATTGCCTCCAAGGAAGGCTTTCTCTAAAACCATAATTACTTCTGCCAGTCCTCTACTCTGCCTTCAACAATATTTCCAGGAGAATGAATGTCTAACCAAAAACAAAGGGTTATAACATCCTTCTGAAACCACAGGCTATTCCAAGTTCTCTAATTTATAGTTATATCACCAAAGAAACTAATTTATAGTATCTTCCTTCCTTCTTTCCTTGTTTCTTTCTTCCCAGCCTTCCTTCTTTCCTTGTTTCTTTCTTTCTTTCCTTCCTTTCTTCTTTTCTTTCTTTCTTTGTTTCTTGCTTGCTTGCATTTTCTTCCTTTCTTCTTTCTTCTTTCTTTCCTTTCTTCTTTCCTTCTTCCTTCCTTCTTTTCCTTCCTTCCTTCCTTCTTCCCTCCCTCTCTCTCCATCTTTCTTTCTTTTCTTTCTTTCCTTCCTTCCCTTTTCTCTTTATTTCCTTCTTTCTTTCTCTCTTGTATCCTTCCTTCTTTCCTTTCTTCTTTCCTTCCTTTCTTCCTTCCTCCTTCTTTTCTCTTTTATTCCATTGTGAGGGTAATTTCTTCTTCTTTTTCAGTTCTTGGTAAAACTTATTATCAACTTTGAATCAGTGGAGAAATGCAGGTAGAAAAATGGGGCCAGCCAGAAAGCCAGGCATCATATCATAAGCAATGTGATGTAATATATGCTTGGATATTGCCTGGAGTTCATAAAACAAAAATGTGAGAGAAGTGATCTAGTTATACTAATTGGGAAGACAACAAAATGAGGTGGCTGTAGCAATTCAGACAATGAATGTGGGGAGATTACATTGAGAAAGTATAATGTGAACACAGAGGAGGGGGTCTATTCTAAATATATTAAGATCACTGATTGAACTGGAGTGGATTGCCATTCACACATGGGATAAGAGGGAGGAATGAAATTGGAAATAACCTTCAAGAGTCTGACTTATTTTCTTGGAAAGTGACCAAGATGAAAAGAAGTTTAGTAAAGAGTTCAGCTGAGATGGTAAAGGTCAAGGTTTCAATATCCAAAGTGGAGATATATCATAGGCTATAGATAGATAGAAAATAGATAGAGATAGAGAAATAGAGATTGATTTCAGTATAGATATATTTACTCAAGATAAAAACATACACATCATAGCACTAATGTACTACTTGTTGGTATAAAATTCAGGGACTGCAAGGATCATTGGAGGAATCCTTACATAATGTGATTTCCTGTTTATGTACATTTTGGTGTACTTTTTATGTACTTATTCTGTGCATTGCTATACATTATGCTGATGTACCTTTTGGAAGTTTGGCTTGGTGCTATGGCTTGCTTTGGTCAAGAGAATTAACTGAATGGGATTTATGCCTCTTTGGTGCAGAAACTGGTAAGAACTGTACAACTTATCATGTTCTCTCCCCTCATCCACTGCAACAAGAAATACTTCATGGCCAGGGGTCCTCTTAGCCTCCATACCTAAATGAATTCAATGTGAATTCATTCAGCTGAACTGACATTGATGTGAATGGAAAGTAAAGGCCAACTGTCTTAAGACACAGACATTGTCAGGTCTTTTAGTTATAACTTAGTTTGTCCTGACTTGAAAGAGGAATAAGGGGACTAGTAAAATCCAGAGAATTAATTTTAGAGAACAAGAAGTATTAAAAAAAAGAGTTACATAAAGGACTGAGAAGAAGATGTGGGAAGGGAAAGAATAAGAGATAGATAGATAGATACATAGATACATAGATAGAAAGAAAGAAAGAAAGAAAAAAAGAAAGAAAGAAAGAAATGAAGAAAGAAAGATCAATTGCCAATTATAGAAACAAATTCCCAGGGGAGTTCCGGGAAGATGGCGGAGGAGAAGCTGGAGGCAAAACAAGCTCTCTCATAGAAAGCAGTTTTAGAGTTCCAGTGAACAGTCCTAAGCCAGAGAATCACACCAAGTGTGCCATCACAGGACAGAGATTCAGGCCAGAGAGGGAAAATCCAGGCAAGGAGATAGACCTGAGCTCTTGCCAGCAGCTGCCCATGCCATACCTGAAACAGAGAGAGTCCGGGACGAAAGAGCCAGACGCGGCAGGCGAGCGGATTCTACTCAACACCAGCAAGAACCAACAAGGAGCAGACATCTTCATCCTGCAGTTCGCAGACCAGAGATGACCCAGGAACCAAGACTCGGCATGAGTAGAAGCCCGAGGTCCTCACTCCTTCTCAGGGAGCAGAGGAGGGAAGGCCACCCCTCCCCCCCCCAGCACCGGTGATCTCCATCTTGGATACCAACAAAGCTTGGAGGAGCTGCTAGCTCCAACTCAGGCCTTGGAATAAAACTAGGGTCATTTAGCAGGTCATAAGAACTTAATGGCGTGACCTGCCAGACTCAGCTCCACCCAGGGAAAAGTCACCCAGTTCGGGTGCAAGCCCTAGGAGTGACTTTCTTCATCGGGTAATCAGAGCCAGAGGCTGCCCCTCCCTTTAGCAGCCTGCACAATCAACTGAAATTCAGTAAACAGAATCCCTGAGAGTAGCTCCAGGCTGGGCTCTGTGAGTTTCTCACAAACTAGCCCCCGGGAAAAGCTACTGTTTGCTAAAAGGCCTCAACTCTACCCACAACCTAGCCTCATGACAGCATCTCCAAACTTGAGGAAAAAGCCATCTCCCTCTTTTATGATACTCAAAGCACACCCCCCTCCCATTGAACTAACTTGGGAGGAGGATCTCAAAATCCTGGGTAAAGCAAAGCATTTTTCTGCCTGTCCAAACAAACTGACATAAGAAACCAACCAAGCCACAGGACCACAAGCAGACCAGAGACTCCAACCAGAGGCTGATTACAGACACAAGGGAGATACAGGATTTTTCCCAACCCTCTCAAAAAAATCAAAGAACTTTTTTTTCCTCTTCTTCTTTTTTTTTATACCTTTTACAAAAAAATTTTTTTTCTTTTCTAAAACTTTTTTTAATTTTAACTTTTTAACTCTTTTTTGAAAAAATTGTTTTCTAGTAACTTTTTTCCCCTTATAATCTTTATTTTAGGGATACATGTGTGTGCATTTTTCTTTGTTTTTTTTTCTCTTCTTTAAAATTTTTTTTGTTTTTTGCTTAGCTCGACTGAACTTCTGATCTTTTTTTCTTTCTTCCTTATCCTTCTCACCTTTTCCTCTCTTTTTTTCTTCTTTATGGTACTTAATTATTGTTCTGCACATCCTCAGATAAACCCATAGTTGATTATTAGACCCTATCCCCCATTGTGTACACACTTAATCCACAAATTTATTACTCAGTTCAAAACATCTGAGACTTAAACTCCTTAATACCAGTACTACCTCTTTATACATATACACTATTTTAAGTATTTTTATTTTTAAGTTTTTCACATCTCCTTTATATCCCTCCCCTACTCTCATTATATTCACGTTCTTTGAATAGTTTGTTCGTCAATCTGCATATTATTAATTTTATTTTTCTATTTTTTCTGGTCTCTTTTTTTTCCTTTCTCTTTCTTCTTGTTTTCTCTCTCTCTCTACTTTCATCCTATCTAACCTATTTCCTGCTTTGAGACTAGGACTTAGTTAACTCTCCCTGTACCTTCCTACATCACTCTATTCCTATTTTTTACCCACATCTCTTCCTAACCCTAATAACTTCTGGTTTACCAAATTCTTCTTTGTGGTTCGTAGCCCATTAACATATAGTTGTTTGATGTTGAATAGAGGTATCTGTTGAACTAGATGGTATCTGCAGATTATTGACTGTGCAAATTCAGACTTTGGTTGATGCTTGCCTTAAGTTAGTGTTCTAGCACAAAACTGGTGTTACTGTCATCCCAAATGGGCAGAGTAAGCCGGAAAACCACAAGAAAAATGGCAAGTCAGGGTAACTCCACTCCCACTCATGATTATCAGGGGACAGAACAGATAATGAATAATCCAGAGGAGAGTTCTCAAATAGCTCTACAAACACTGCTGGCAACGATGATAAATGAGAAGTTTGACAGCTTACAAAGGACTCTGTATGAGCGTGATAGGGAGAGAGAGGAGGCAATCCAAAGGTTTATTCAGGAATATCATGAGCATGAGGAAGCTACTCAAAAACAGGATTTGCGAGAGCAGCTTGAGAATACTCAAAGAGAAAGGCAGGAATGGCATGAACAGGATGAGAACACTCAAAGAGAACTACAAGAATGGCATGAATGGAAGGAAGCTAAGCAAAGACTAATACAGGAATTGAGAGAGCAGGATGAGAATACACAAATATCACTAAAGGCATTCATGGGATCCATTAACAAAGAGCTGAAGGAAGTCAGGGAAACCACAACGGGAATCCTGAAAAGAACCCAACAGAAGGAATGGGAGTCCAAGGAAACCATAACTAATCAACTAAGTGATTTGAGAATAAACACTGAACACCAAATTAAGGAAATAAAGAAGTCCATACAAGATCTAAAACAAAGCTTCAACAAAGAAATTGAAGCCATCAAAGCTGACCAATTAGAAGGAAAAGAAATAAAAAACAAAGTAGAAAGTCTTGA
>NW_012267288.1:10764328-10803641 GCF_000151885.1 Dipodomys ordii | reverse complement strand
ACTTGGAAAAAATTATATTAAGTGAAGTAAGCCAAGCCCAAAGAAACAAAGGTCCCATGGTTTCCCTTATTTGCAATATCTAGTATATGTATGAGTCAAGCAGGAAAGGTCAGATAATGTGATGTTAGCAAAATGAATCCTTAGATAAGTATTTAAATATTTTTTCTTTCATGCATTTGTTTCTAACTCATTTATAAGATTATTTCTTTGTAGCTTTGTATTTCCCTTCCCCACAGTACAACCCCTGCTTTCTCTATATTTGATGTCGATATAATTTGTGGAGGAGATGGGGAAAAACATGTCGGTTAAGGATACAGGTGGACCCGATGCAACTATGAGAAGTACAAGTTGTCATGTCAAAAATGAACTTTACAACTTTGGTGTGCGCTGGGGGGGGGGATTGGGTGGTGGGTCGGTGGGGAAGCTGGGAAAGGATGTGAAGGGTAAACAAAGGAGGAGGCTGCAATGTTTGATAAGAAGTGTACTCATTATCTTGCCCATGTAATTGTAACCCCTCTGTACAATATGTTCACATAAAATAAAAATTAAAATTAAAAAAAAAAACAAGTTCCCAGTTATCTCCAGCATTCATTAGGGCTATTCTTAACATATGTTGGTTTTTTCTTTGTATGTATGTGAGATTGTACTAACCAATGACCATGACAATTCTACCCATTTTATGGACCACTCGTCCTACTAGGAACCTGATGCCATGTGAGGAATACACGTTGAAGAGTATCAACCTGTCAAGAGTCTACACAGAATATTCCATGGGAAATTTCCAATTGTAATATACTAAGGAGTGGAGGAAGGCGAAGACAAGATCTCAACTGTGTGCTGTGTATTTAAGTAACGAAACTATTTCTTAATAGTTCTTAATCCTTGGAATATCATTTATTTTGTCACAGATTATCGATAAGCACTAGAAGACCATATTTGTAAGCTTAAAGGAAAGAGAAGAAAGGGAGAGGTTGAAAAGACAGGTAAAAGTCTTGAGTGACCTCTCATATGGTAGAAGGAAGTAAAAATTGCCTTGCTGGAAGGGGGAAAAGCTGGCTCAAAAAATAATAAAGGTGATAAAGGAGGAGGTTATATGTTCACTCTCATGAAAGACAGAGATCAGGGAGACTTAGCTGCTCTGAATCCCCTTGCTGAACTCTGGTTCACTGAGATTACTCTTTAGCCTAGAGAACAATAGAACAGAACATACCAGGATATCATCAGCACAAGGCAGAACATATACAGACAAGGCCATCATTCTCTACACTGGTATTTAAAGCAGTATGTCTTCTGCATTCATTCTAACATCATAAAGGAAGAAAATAGCTTTATTTTGAGATTAATAACATTCAGACAACATTCCCCTCTTTCCTTCCCCCCATGGGGTTTTTGTTAATGATGATGGAATTGGGGTATAGTAATGTTTTATTTAAGATTGTGCACTCACTAAAGAGGCAGATATATTTTAATTTCTTGCTTACATAAAACACCTGTGCCTCACTGATCCTATAGTAATCCCTGGATAAATTACATAGCTCTTTAGAAAAAAACATCATATCATTGTTCTTATTATAGTTAGTTCTCCTAAATATATTGTGCTATTTCCTGTTGAACTTATTTATACTGTGTATATTTGTTTTTTGAACCAAAAATTATACATAAGTGGTAGGGGTATTTAAAAGTACCCCTTTTCCATATATGTATTTACATTTAGCATTTTGCTGCTTATTGTGCTAGTCCAATATTTATAATATTTAATATACATTTTTATTTAAAGATGCTGTACTGAGGGGTTACAGTTACATGAAGAAGGTAATGAGTCCATTTTCTATTGAGCATTGTTACCCCCTCCTTTGTTTTTCCCCTACCATCCCTATAATACTTTTCCTCCTCCCACATCCCCCACCACCACAAAGTTGTAAACTTTATTTTCAATATAGTGTCTTGTACATCTCATTGTTACAATGGGTCATTAGGTATCCTTATTTTAGCATTTTGTTATTTTCTTTCCCCTCCAAAATTAGAAAAATGTATTTTTTGTACTATTTCTAAGGTTTGAAGTCAGGACTCAGGTGCTATTCCTCAAGCCTCAAGCCTCAGCTCTAATTGAACCGCAGCTCTACTTCCAGCAAATTTGGAGATAAGAGTCTCATGAACTTTTCTTCCTAAGCTGGTTTTGAACCACAATCCAGTTGTAATCTATTTTTATATGAGAATTCATGAGTGTTGGGCAAAGCCTTAACACTTTAAAATTTCTTTCATCTAATGTTGGCAGTTAGAATACCAAAATAAAGACTATAATGTTCTTTAACATTGTAATTGTGATAGTCAGAAGTTTTATAATTCTTGTCATTCCAATTTGTCTTCACAGTATCTCAATAATTTTTTAAATCAATGTTTCAGAAATTCTTTGTAGTTAACTTTGTATGCCACATATGTGCTGATACTGATGTACTATTTTTCTTCTAAATGAACAAAAATAAAGACCAAGTATTGTGACTCATTCAGCTACACATGAGAAAGAGTTAGCAAAACTGTGTTCCAACAAATAAGCCATGTTGATCTAGGTAGTTCAGGGCTGTAATTCCAGCTTGTAAGGAAATCTTAGTCTAAAGTTAACCTAGGTAACAGGTGATCTTATCTAAAACATAAATAAAGTGAACATAGCTGACAATATAACTCAAGTGACAGAGTACCCGCTTAGCAAATACAAGCCCCTGAGTTCAACACTGAATCCCCCCTCCCAAGAAAAATAAACAAATAAAGAATACAAATGTTAATTTTTGATGTAAGATGAATACATTTTTCAACTGAAAATATTCTGACAATTTGCTTCTGTAAGGGTAAACATTGTGCAGTGCCATCTGTATAAGGTACAATGGTAAAGTCAGCCTAGAAAGTTGCCGCTCAAAAGTAAAATTAAAGCTGGGTGCCAGTGGCTCACACTTGTAATCCTAGCTACTCAGGAGGCTGAGATCTGAGGACCATGGCTCAAAGCCAGCCGGGGCAGCAAACTCCATGAGACTCTTACCTCCAATAAACCACTAGAAAACTGGAAGTGGCACTGTGGTTCTAGCTCGCCTTGAGCTGAAGAGCACAGGGACAGCACCCAGGCCCAAAGTTCAAGCCCCATGACCAGCACCACCCCAAAAAAAGTAAAATTGAAGCTAAGCATAAATGCACATGCTTATAATTTCAACACATGGGTGAATTGTGAGTTTAAGCCCTTCTGGACTCTGTAGATGGATTCTGTCCCAAGAATAATAAAGTAAAAAATATAAATATAAAGCAATGCAGAGTCGCTTTGTATGAGAAAATCATGCTTTTTCACTTCAGCTAACACTTCTCACTTACTTTACTAAAATTCTCTGCATATGCTCTGTAGAAAATAGCTATCATCTTTTTGGATGATTTCTTGAAAGGATTGTAGTTGTGGGTTTACACTTTGATGAGTTCTAAAGTCCTTTCTAATGCCAGGTTTGATGCATCTGTGAATGCTAATTCTCAGTCATCACCTGTCTGAGAACTAGTAGATTATTTTGGTTCATTTTTTTTCAGCATCCTTCCTTACCACACACTCTCTCTACCTCTCCCCCATCTCTCTTCCTCTCTCTCTCTCAACTTTATCATGGTCCACTGAATTTAATGTTATCAAATTTAAATGACTACATCCATAGTTTTGATGGTAAGGTAAAGCTGAGTTGTTTATACATAGTAGACTAAATGATCTTTCTAAAGCACTACTAGAATACTTTTCTCCTTTAAAATTTAATGAATAGTATTTTGGAAACACTGGAGAGTTCTTCTAGCATACTATCTCCTTGCAGCTCCAAAATGAAATATCTGAGCGCAGTGCAATAGAAAACTATGGACAGGCTTTTCTAGAGGATTCAAGAGCTTCTAGGCAGGCATATTCTAGAGGGGAGTCTAAATCTGGAGGAAGGGATTTACAGATTCGATTAAAATCATAGCAACTAGATTGTAAGGAAATACAGAGTACAAAATAATGGGGGAAATACAAACATTGCATGTACTCTCTGCTAAACCTAAAAGATATGTATGTGTATATACATGCATATATATGGAATATAACATACTGTGAATTGTGTATTAAGAGAAGGAAAAGATCAAGAAGGTGTGAAGCCCAAAACCTTTGGCCAGCCAGCACTCACCACCTGGATTCCTCTGTCTGCTAATAAAATGATGCAATCATGTTGTGCTACATCACTTGCTTCAGCCTGACAACCCCCAGGGTCATATCATTCCTCAGTTTAGATGTAATAAGGTGATAAAAATGTGTATTTGAAAGATTCAGCTAAATATCTTTCACCGACCTCCCGAAGAAAGGGAGGTAGATGAATGGAACCACACAATCAAAAAGGAAGTTCACATTTTCTTTACAGCATTAAGAAATTAACCCCTGACAATAGTAGAAATAGGCTATGTAAGATGAAGCAGGCTTTGAGTTGCAGAAAAATATGGATTTATACAAGCATTGCATAAATCAATTGCATTGTCACATTATCTGTGCTATAACTGGCTCGAAGCTCATTACCTGAAAGAACATGCAAACTGTATTTAAGAACTTAAAGATTATGTAATTAGCTTCTTCAAGGCATTCACAATGTTTGCCTAAGTATAGGTAGAGGTAGAGATGTACAGGTAGATGGGAGCTAGAGGGGTTTGGAGGGTCAAAAAATCCTTAAAAACATAAAATTGAAAAGGGAACTGGTGTTCTTCTGTGCCTAAAAAATGAATAAAGTCTATGTGTTATAATGAGGTAAAGAATAATTGAACGTAAGCATGCAGCATACAATTTTAGTGTTGGAATAAATGGCAATAGCTTAACTAACACTGACAGTGAAGAGAATTAGCAAGATATTAAAATACTTATACAATTAACAGCATTGCTCAGACACAGTCCAATAGACCCAGGCACACCCAGCATTGGGAGGAAGCTGAAGATGGAAATATGATAGTGTCCTTGTGCTCAAGAAAATTAGTTATTATGGGAGATGGACGTATTGCCAAATAAATGATACATGACATACAAATGTTAACTATGAAGTCATTTGATGGTACAATTTTGGGATTGGTGGTGGCCAGATAGGTTGATTTTGCTCTGAATTCATGAATATTAGATGTATTGGTACTGCTAAAGTCGAAGAACCATGCTTTATGGTGACTAAAAAGTCATTTCGTTCACTTAATATAATTTTTTCCAAGTCTTTCCATTTCCTAACAAATGGGGCAATGTCATTCTTTCTGATGGAGGCATGGAATTCCATTGTGTATATATACCACATTTTCTTGATCCATTCATCTACAAGGGGCATCTGGGTTGGTTCCATATGGTAAATAATGATGCAAAAAATATAGTTGTGCAGGTAGCTTTAATATGGTCTTGTTTGTGATCATTTATTTGGGTAAATGCCCAAAAGCGGGATTGCTGGGTCATAGGGGAGCTCTATGGTGGAGTCTTTTGAGAAACCTCCATACTACTTTCCAAAATGGTTGAACAAGTTTACACTCCCACCAACAATGCAGTAAGGTTCCCTTCTGTCCACATTCCTTCCAGCATCTGTTGTTATTAGAGTTCTCGATTATAGCCTTTCTAACTGGGGTGAGGTGGTATATCAATGTTGTTTTGATTTGCATTTCTTTTATGGCTAGAGAAGTTGAGCATTTCTTCATGTGTCTATTGGCCATCCTTCTTTCCTCTTCAGAGAAGTTTCTCTTTAAGTCTTTAGCCCACTTATGTATTGGGCAGTTGTTTCTTTGAGGATCTGTTGTTGGGGGATTTAATTTTTTTGAGTTCCAGGTATATTTTAGATATGAAACCCTTGTCCATCGTATAGAAAGCCCAATCCATGGATTGGCCTTTCTGTTGAGCTTGCTAGCTATGTCCTTTGCCATGCAGAAGCTCTGCAATTTCATGCAATCCCATTTGTCCAACCTTGCAGTGATTTGTTGTTTTTCTGGGTCTCTATTAAGAAAATTTTGGCCTGTGCCAAGGAGACCTAAGGTTTCTCCTATTCCATCCTGTAAGGTTTTCAGAGTGTCTGCTTTGACTCCAAGGTGTTTGATCCATTTGGAGTTGATTCTGGTACAGGGTGATATACAAGGATCTAGCTTGAATTTTCTACAAGTGATTAACCAGTTTTGCCAGCACCATTTACCAGGTCCAAAGAAACATAGGTCCCATGGTTTCCCTTATTTCCAATAACTAGTATATATCTGAGACAAGCAGTAAAGGTCAGATAAGTTGATGTTAGGTGAAATGAACCCCAAGATAAGTATTCAAATGTATTTTTTCCTTTCTTGTGATTGTTTCTAACATATTTATAAGATGATTTCTTTGTTGCTTTGTATGTCCCTTTCCCACAGTATAACCCCTGCTTTTACTCTATTTGATGTTGGTATAATCTGTGGAGGGGAAGAGAAAAAACAAATCATTTAAATAGGGATACAGATTGACCCATTGAAACAATGAGATGTACAAGTCGGGGTATCAGGGGAGATGGGAAGGAATGGGAAGAAGAAACATAGGAGGAGGCAACAATGCTTGATAAGAAATGTACTCATTACCTTGCCCATGTAATTGTAACCCCTCTGTATGACATTTTCACAATTAATTTTTTAAAAAAGAGTCATTTCGTTTTATCTATAATCTTTTAGATGATGAGTTTTGGGTAAGCTCACTTTTTCTTATTAATGTGATTATAATTCTATCATGGATCTGTCTCATAGGTAATCTAGTCTGATTATGAAATACACAAAATTCAGGTACCCATTGTCTCTAGCAATTCTTTGAGGCTGAGATCTGGAGGATTAAAGTTTGAATCTAGCCCAAGCAGAAAAATCTGCTAGATTTTATCTTCAAAAGCAACCTGTGAGAAGTATGACTGGAAGCATGGCTAAGTTAAAAGAGTGCCAGTCAGTCAAGCAAGCTGAGCAAACCACACACACACACACACACACACACACACACACACGTTCACATGCACACATATGCACACACACACTTTTCTGATACCAAGTACAAGCAATAAGCATTTAACTATTTGGTCTTTGCTTTGACAGGCATATTTATAGAAAATACTTTTTCCAATTAATAAAATTCTATTCATTACACATAAATAAAACATGTGTCTCAGTATCTTCACTCATTTATCTAACCAAAATTCCAGTTATTATTGTGTCTCAAAAATACAATTCATTTAATTATTATTTCTGTCCTGAGGGGAGTGGACACTACTTAGTTCTCTACACTGATTAATCCTGGCTCTATCAGGAATTGCATAAACAGGAGTCCCCAACCTTAACTCTAATTACCTAGAGAGATTTTTTTAAGTACAGATTTTCATATTTTCATGGGTTATTCCAAACTACTTTATCCAATAGTTCTGCTGAAATTTCTATTTAATAAATTGTAAAAGCTATAAATAGGGAAAACCAAGATGTTTATCTAGTAAAACAACCTTTCCTTAGGCACTTAAAATAGATGTTCAGTTCCTGCATCATTTCTCTTTTCTTCTGTACTTTATGTGACAAGATTTTATGTCTTATGATCATTACAGTAAAAATGATGGGCTAAACCCATTGTCTGACAATCTTGATGTTATTTTCTTGAAAGAGAACTGGTCATGCCAAAGCTGAATTGGCTTCTTTACTTTATTTGTTCCCCTATTCAAATTTAGTGGCTCTAATCTAATATTACATTTAGTAATACTACAAGTTAATTTGGCCTCTATTTGCCTGTTATTTGCAATCATTGAAAAAGACTGCAGCCTCAAGGGTACCAGGTTATGTAGATTAACCAATACATGAGGGAATAGATGATACTTATTTTAAGAACTTAAAAAAACAACTGCATATAAATATTATTTATGATAATTAAAAAGTGAACAATCTGCCCATTAGTGTTTGAATAAGCAGAAAGACCCTTAAACAAAATGTAGTTTCATTTCATTTTAAATTCTTAGAGGAAAGGAAAATATCTTAAAAGAAAAGCAGCTTCATTACAAAATAAGTTTTAACCATGCATTACATATTTATTTCAAAATGCAAAATGCTAAATTTAAATAATGAAAACATCTGAGCCCGATAGGATTTCTTTGAGTTAAGGAAATGTTACTTTCATCAATACCGCAAATATGTACCATGGAAATGAAGGGCCAAGTTGAAATGACTTTGCAGTACTGACTGTCAGTAATGTTTAACTTTCCACAACATAATTTCTCTCTTCTCACTTGAAGAGACCATGTACAACAAACAACAAGTTAGGAATGTCACCTCTATTACCACATGTGCTGAGTTAGCTGTGTGGTCACAGATAAGCCAGCCTTGCTATCTTGACAGAGGCCACCTGAGATCACAATAGCCACCTGGAAAGGTACACTGTGGCTCAAGAGGTTTTAGAAACAAATCTACTAGAGATTCAGCTTTGGAGCATCTGGGGTGTAATTAAGATGATCTTAACCAAACATCTTGGAAATGCTGAGGGTAAAACCTTATTTTTATGCTAAACGCCAAGTGTCAAGGACCTTTAACACTAACACAGAGGGGCCCTCCAACAGTAAAGTCTTCATTGCGAATAAATATTAGGCAAAAAAATTATAAAAGCATGGTAAAATATATGATTTCATCTAAAAAGAGAAACTTATTTTTTAATGTATTATCCCACCCTTAGGGGAAAATACACGTGAATTATCAACCATGAGAACTCTTTTAAAATTTTGGTCAAATAAATATTTTGGTAAAAATATCAAATATGTGTTTTAGCATAGTTCTTTCAAGAATTTCAAGCTATGGCTTTGTATTAAGATTTTTGAGATCAAGCAAAGATTTCCAGCTGTCACTTGTTTTGGACCAGCTGACATTCTGAGTAGGTGGAATGTACCACCAGCAGCAGGAATAATTGACATGAATAATTTCATTGGTTTAGTCAACAAAACTTCTGACCAACGATTCAAATTTATTATTTTATCTCAGAAAGAAGGAAAGAAAGAATGAAAGAAAGAATGAAAGAAAGAAGGAAGGAAGGAAGGAAGGAAGAAAGAAAGAAAGAGAAGGAAGGAAGGAAGGAAGGAAGGAAGGAAGGAAAAAAAGAAGGAAGAAAAAAAGAAGGAAGGAAGGAAAGAAAAGAATCCCTGGAAGAATTTGGGATTAGGCAGAACTTTCAGTTTGCTCACTTGGTCTACTAAAATGTACTTTTTCATATTTCCTCCTGATTCTGCTTCACAAATTTCACCCATGCAACTATATACATGTGTGTGTGTATGTGTGTGTGTGTGTGTATGTAAAACACTGTATCTCCTTTGATCTCATGCTGTTTCACACTTCATGTTAAATATTCAAGAAATTAACAGATAGCCCCAGATAGTAAATTCATATTATTCAAGGTATCAGCAAGATTGGGTAAAGATGGTATAGGTTGGGTAAGTATATCTAGTGATAAAAATAATTAAATGTAGATGAGAATTAAATTAGTTTCTCCCTTTTCTTGTGTTTTAGTAATATTGGTAAAGGAATGAATTATTGATATGTGCAAGAAAAGTAAGAAGTTCGTTATAGATACATCGTCTTGAGGAAATTTTTGCTATAAAGAAATCTCTTCACTGGAACTAACTCAAGGAAATTCTGGATTCAAACTAGTCATGTAGGGTGTAAAAAGTATGTATTATTTATATTTGGCATAAACTAGATTTTCAGGAACAATGAGAAAACAGCGTTAAATTGAGGAGAATAATCCTGTTAGACAGGAAAGTATTTATTCTGGTTGGAGCCTAGGAATCAGAACTGGAATCTTGAGGGCTGAGTCCCTCAAGTAGAATGCCTGCCCAGTGTGTGTGGGACCTTGAGTTTGACTAGTAATCCTTCTCTCCTCTCTCTCTCTCTCTCTCTCTCTGTCAGTCTCTCTCTCTTCCTCTCCACCATATGGAAATCTCTTGGATGAGGGACTCAGGTTCCTTAATTTCTTTTTTTCAATACTTAATTCATATTTACACAAAAGAGTTGAACATCTAATGCTAGGAATAGTCCCAGGAATAAGTAAGAAGAAAGTGGAGTTTTCAACAACTCATGAAAGTTTATCATGTATTTGCATGTATGTATTTAGATGTATAAATATAAAGGAATATGCATAGATTTTTGCATATGCCTACTATAGCTACTATATATATATATATGCATAGTACAAACATACCCACATAACTGAGGAGTAAAATTTGTGTCAATTACCATTTCTTATTTCTACAAAATTTAGAAAGAATTCAGAATTTAAGTAAAAAAAATTTATTTACATTTTTTCTAATATATTTAGTGAAAACTACTGTCAGGGAATGGTGTCATTTCTTATGTTTGTGAATATTATATATATTGTTCTCTCTTCTCTTTCTGGCAGGTGAAAAGTTCTTAACATCTTCTTTTTCCTAAAATATCCTGTTGGATAAAATGTTTTTTTTTCCTTAAATGTGCTCTACTGCCTATTTTTTAAAAATACATTTGGTAGGTGGATTGAATGACAAAATGGAAGGATCTAAAGTATAAAATGTAAACTTGAGACAGGAACATTTTGTGTCAAGGACAGAAATGCTGGATTCAGTATGAGCTGACAATTCAAAAGCTTCTGAAGGGATACATTTTATCCCTAGTAAAATATAAATTATAGCACTATTTTTAAAAAAAAGAGTCTAGAAATCACAAAATTGGCTTAAGTTAGATATAAAAGTTAGTAAATTTCTGACATTACTGGAGCAAAATTAGACTGTCTTCTCTCTAGAAGTTTTTCCCAACATTAGTAAAGAAACAAGTGAATGAAGCCCTTTTTAAATTTAAAATGTACATATACCACATTTTCTTGATTCATTCATCTACTGAGGGCATCTGGGTTGGTTCCATATCTTAGCTATGGTAAATAATGCTGCAATAAACATAGTTGTACTGTTAGCTTTAGTATGGTCTTGTTTGTGATCATTCGGGTAAATGCCCAAAAATGGGATTGCTGGGTCATAGGGGAGTTCTATGTGGAGTCTTTTGAGGAACCTCCACACTACTTTCCAAAGTGGTTGAACATGCCTCCATCAGAAAGAATGACATTGCCCCATTTGTTAGGAAATGGAAAGACTTGGAAAAAATTATATTAAGTGAAGTAAGCCAGGCCCCAAAAAACATAGGTCCCATGGTTTCCCTTATTTGCAATAACTAGTATATGTCTGAGACAAGCAGAAAAGATAAGTTGATGTTAGGCAATATGAACCACAAGATAAGGACTCAAATGGTTTTTCTTTCTTGCTATTGTTTTTTAACATATTTATAAATTTCTTTTGCTTTGTATGTTCCTCTCCCATGGTATAACCCCTGTTTTCACTGTACTTGATGTTGGTATAATTTGTGGAGGGGAAGGGAAAAAAACAATTGTTTATATAGGGATACAGGTGGATCCATTGCAACAATGAAATGTATAAGAAGTTATGTTGAAAAATGAACTTTACAACTTTGGCAGGGTGGGTGGGGGAAGGGAAAGTGGAAGAAATGGGAAGGGAAACAAAGGAGGAGGCAACAATGCTTGATAAGAAATGTACTCTTTACCTTGCTCATGTAATTATGGTATGTTCACAATAAAAAATGATATATCATAAAAAAATAAATTTAAAATGTACATGTGAAATTTTATAACATAGTACTGTTGATGTTATTTGGCTATACCAAATTCTAAAAATTTACATGGGAATTATTTTTATTTTATTTTATTTAGACATGACTTATCTATGTAGCCCAGTCTATTCCCACATTAAAAAATGCTAACTCTATCTTCCTAAAGCTGAAATTACAAGCATGCATCGCTATCCCTGACTAAAAATATTTTTAATTAAGCAAAAATGATTCCCAGAGAAAGAGTAGAGATTTTCTTTGAAGGTTTAATATAGAGATTAATATATAATAATTCAGCATTATACCAGGAGCTTAAGCTCAGTCCAGATCCCCTTGTAAAGAAGCAGTTGAGATACCAAAGAGAAGCTCTCAATCTGAGAATGATTCATTAGAAGAGAAAGGGTCAAGGGATTCAGTTCTGAATGTTACCATTTCTGTGATTTTAATTTTTAGGGAGGAGATATTGACATGATATAAGAAATTACCTCATTCATGATTATCAAGTGTGATTCATTCCAGGACGCAATGATGGTTTAACTTCACCAAATAACAAAACATGACACATCACATGAACAGATTGAAAGGCAAAATACATAGGATCATTTTAAGGTGCAGGAAAAGCACTTGGTTCCATTCAGCATCCATTGAGGATAAAAAAAATTACTTTCACATTAGATATAGAAGGAACATATTCTAACACAATAGAAGCCATAGATAGCAAGATCATAGCTCGCATCATCCTGAATGAGGAAAAACTGCATGCTCCTCTCTGAGATCTGTAGCAAGACAAGAATCCCCTTGCCCATGGTTTCAATACAGCCAACAATGAAAGCTATCAACAAATTAATTAGGAAAAAGGGAGAAATACAAAACATTTTGGAAAGGTGCGAGTCTTGTTTGCAAATGATTTGAACTTACACAGAAAAAAATCTGTAATGACTACATCAAAAACTGTTAGAACTGAAAAATAAATTTAGTAATGCTGCAAGACACAAAATCAATATATAAAAATTAGTTGTGTTCCTGGCTACCAAGAAATGAAGACAGCAATCTAATTAAGAAGTTACAAAGAAACAAAGTATCTCAGAGAATATTTGACCAACATGCAAAATAACTCTATGAAAGCATTTTTTAAAATCTGATGTAAGAAATTGAAGAGTATGCAAAAATAAAAAGAAACAGAAAGATATGTTCTTGGATTGGAAGAATTAAGGTTGTTTAAAAGTTCATCTAACCCAAGTGATCTACAGATCACAGATCTACAGATCAATGTTATTTATAGCCAAATACCAATGACATTTTCACAGAAGTGGAAAAAGCAAATCACTCCTAAAAATTATGTGTCAACACAAAAGAGTATGAATAGACAAATCCATCTGGAGGAAGAAGAATAAGAATAGACAAATCCATCTGGGGGAAGAATAAGAATCATTCCACTACCTGGTTTCAAAATATAATAAAAACACACACAAAAAAAAATCCCTTAGAACAATCAAAACAACCTAATACTGACATGAAAACAGAAATAAATCAGGTGGGACAGAGTAGCAAGCCTAGAAATACAGTTTATACATCTACAGCCAACTATTTTATTTAATTCCCTTCATACAATTCAATGGTTATCGTCTCTATGTTCATATAGTCAGAAATCCCACCCATTTTTAAACATTTTTATTAGCATTTACTAGTTGAACAAAGTGTTTTTTATTTTCACATATTCGTATTTGCTTACTATGTACTCTGACCAGATTCCCCATTTCATTCATTGTTCTCCATCCCTTTTCTTCTCCCTCTTAAAATAACTCACAGGTTTCATCATTGTATTTTCATACAGCATATAAATTCCTTCGGCCATATATTTGCTCTTTTTCACTCTTTCCATTTGCCATCTGCCCTCCTCCCCCATTAGTATCCTCCAATCAGTCCATATAGGAACTGTTTTAAATTCATCTTATTCATTATTTTGATTATCCCTGTTATACCTTGAGTATTCATAGCTTCACAGTGGCTTTTCACACATTTATCTATAAAATTAATCAGATTTAACTCCTTGATTTCTCTTTCCTTATACTTCCCCTTACCCCTTATTATTTAAATTTCAGTGAATTTCCTTATACCATCTTGCTATACAATATTTCAATTTTTCTACTCTTTATCACTTTCTTTACTCCTATACTTAGTCCCCTAAAATAGTTCTAGAATTATAAACATGTTCTCTCTCTCTCTCTCTCTCTCTATATATATATATACTTAGACTTAATTATATTTACTTTTGCTATTTAATAATTATGCCTTTATTTTTCTTTCCCTCTGAGCAAGAATATCATCTATTAAAATTTTTGTACTATTTTTATTATACTATAAAATTTTCAGCCATCATTTACTTTGATATTTGTCAGAAAGTACTAAATTTTCTTAAATTAATGCAAAATTATGCTTTTGTCATTGACTTTTTATGGTTTTGATATTTGCTTTGCTTTGTAATACTGTGATATGTAAACTACAATGCTTCATAAATTTACATTCACTTGTACACTGAATAGAAAATTATCTTTGAGGGGCTGGGAAGGTGGCTCAGTGATAGAGTGCTTGCCTTGCGATGCATGAGGCCCTGGGTTCGATTCCTTAGTACCACATAAGCAAAAAAAGCTGGAAGTAGCTCTGTGGCTCAAGTGGTAGACACTAGCCTTGAGCTGAAGAGCTGAGGGGCAGCGCTCAGGCCCAGAGTTTAAACCCCACGACCAACAAAAAAAAGAAAAAAATATTTTTGTTCTCATTTATGGTTTTTGGATATGTATTTTAATTTACATAAAATTAATACCACTTATTTCCATTTGGTCTTAATTTATTTGCTAAAACAAGACCAGTATTTTCATATTTCTCAGACATTGTATTTTATTTTTATCTCATACAAAAAATATGGGTTTAAAACATTTGTGTAAACCATCATAGATATTTTGTCCATACTTCCCTTTGGAAGAAGCTTTTTCTTAAGTTCCTTGTATTATATTCCACATTTAAAAAATCTTTACTGTGTTATTTTTTATTTTGTTTTATAAAATTCATTCACTGTTTTAATGCTATCAATGTTTATAACAGTTATTATTTAACAAATTAATCTCAATATTTCCAAATATACTTTAAGAATTTATTATTCTATTAACAATTTAGAGTAAGAATGGAATATTTATTGCATTTTTATGTTTCATTCATTTCTGTATATATACGTTGTGTAAATGTAATGTGTACATCAATATGCAATTCATCTTTAAGTTATTGACCCTTATAATCTTCCAATAAATAAAATTTAATTTTTCCTTCAGATTTGAAACAAATTAATTTTAAAATAAGTATTTTGTTCATGCAATTTTATTTTGCAATTTAAATACTTACCAAGTCTCCCCTTACAGTGTTTTCTGTTTTGATTAAACTAAGTTGACTAAGTTAGTTTCTGGCCATTGTTGTCAACAATTATTCAGACTTACAAATGTTTCTGATCCCTTGAGTATTTTGATAATATTTTCCCTTTTTATTTCAAATATCAAGACCCATTAAACTCTCATAGAATTTTGGGGAACATTAAATCATCTTTCAAAACCTTTTATACAATTCTATTAAGCCTATTTTACTGCAAATAGAAAACCAAAAGAAGTTGAGTTTTATAGGTGTTTATTATAGGTAATTAAAGTAAGTGTAGAATTACTTTCATGAATGTTTTCAAAGAAATTTCAAGAGATTTCTTGGCATCTTTCTTCACTAACATTACCTATAGGTCAATAAGTTTATGATTTTATTAAATATTAAGGATTGTTTTAACTTACTTTGTTGCTTTTATTGCCCTTATCAGAAATGTTTTCAGTCCAGGTTTGCTGTTGGTTACTATTACTCTGACCCTTTTGCAGGTTTCAATTCTTTTCTTTTCTCTGGTGGTTCAATCCTAGCTCTCAGGAGGCTGATTTATCATAAGATTATGGTTCAAAACCAGCTGGGGCAAGAAAGCCTGTGAAACTCTTAACTCCAATTAACCAGCAAAGAGTCAGAAGTAAAGCTATGGCTTGGGAGGAAGAAAGCCATTTGGTTTTCCAAAGAAGACTATAATTGTTTGTAGATTTTGTTCTGCAGGTTGCTTTTAGAAATGGAGTAGATGCTTCAGTTCCACTCCACAAATGGCTTATTTTGCGATCAAAATAGGAAAATCAAATCCCCTGCTGGTCCAATAATCAATCCAGTGGCTGAGAGAGCAGCATAATCATGAGAAAATTCTCTAGAAGCCAAGATATAGAAATTGAAGTTAGGCTGGGCCTAAAGGTCCACAGTCCACACCGGTAATCCCAACTGTTCAGTAACAACAGAAGGATCCTGAGGCCAGCCAGGGAAAATGTGATGAGATTTTATCTCAAAAATAAACTCATGAAGGAATGTGGTTCAAGTGATTAAGAGTGCTTGATGACTAAGTTTAGTTCCCTGTAATGAAAACAGCAACAACAGCAGCAACACATACATTGCTAGAAGACAAGTTTCCTTTCTCTTGTATTTTTTGCATGCTTGACACACAGGGACATAACTTTCTTTGCTGCAAATCATATCAAAAGTATATCTAAGAAATTAGAATAACTTTTTTTTTCTTTTTGGTTGGTCATGGGGCTTGAACTCTGGGACTGGACACTGTCCCATAGCTCTTCAGCTCAAGTCGAGAGCTCTATGGCTTGAGCCACTGCACCACTTCTGGTTTTCTGGTGGTTTAATGGAGATAAGAAACTGGCTTTGACCAGTGATCCTCAGATCTCAGCCTCCTGAGTAGGATTACAGGGATGAGCTAACTGCACCCTGTTAACATAACTTTTTTTTTCTTTTTTTTTGGTCCGGTCGTGGGGCCTGAACTCTGGGCCTGGGCGCTGTCCCTCAGCTCTTCAGCTCAAGGCTAGCGCTCTACAACTTGAGCAACAGGGCCACTTCCGGCTTTTTTTTTCTTTTTTCTTATGTGGTGCTGAGGAATCGAACCCAGGGCCTCGAGCATGCAAGGCAAGCGCTCTACCACTGAGCCACCTTCCCAGCCCCATAACTTTTTTTTAATCGTCAAGGTGATGTACAGAGGGGTCACAGTTACATCAATAAGATAATAAGTACATATCTTGTCAATCTTGTTACTCCTTCCCTCATTTTTCTCCTACTTTCCCTCCTCCCCACGTTGTACAGATCAATTCCAACATATTGTCTTGTGTATATTGCTGTTGCATTGATTCTCCCTTGTCCTTTGTCTCAACATTTTGTTGTTCCCCTTCCATTCCCTAATTCAATACACGTATATACAATACCAGGGTACCAAAATCAAATACAGTGACACCAGGGGATTATACCATAGGGGAAATAACATAACAAATGAAACAAAAATCACAGAGTACATTAAAAACAACAACAAAGAAAAATCTCTTGTGTCCATGTCTTGGAGTTCATTTCACTTAGCATCATCTTATATGGTCATATGTACATAGCTATTGAGCTATTCTGCTCATCTGCTAAGATTATCCTAGACATATACTAATTATTGCCAATAAGGGACACCATGGGATCTATGTTTCTTGGTTCTGCCTTACTTCACTTAATATGATTTTTTCCAAGTGTTTCTATTTCTTTACTTAATGTCTAACAATTGCCTAACAATTTCAATGGCTGGAAGCATGAAGTCATACTGTTAGTAGGTTCCTGTTGTCTGGAAGCTAGAAGTAATTGTATATACTATGCCACTTCCAGCTTCTATTTTGCTCCCCCATTTCCTGCTCTGTCGTCAGATCATTACTCCAGTCTACAGTTCAAGAACACCCCTGTCTCTTCCTCTTCTGTCTTTGTGAATTCTTCTCTTCTTTGTTTTTTATAATAATATTTGCAATGATATTGATTTCTGATCAAAATACTCCAGAGATAAGGTGATGACCTCAGAATAAAATTCTTAAAAACACTTGTAAATATTTTTTTTACCTGTAAATATTTTTTAAATCTAGTCATATTTACAAACATTAGGGATTCACACTTGAAAGTGTCGATGATCATTATTCAACATCCTATAGGGGTGTATGTGTTTTATTTAAAAAATGACTCAGATGATAATGAAAACATCTGACAAATATTTAATAAACTAGAAATGTACACAGCTTTAGTGTATATCAATTCTTGATACCCATTATTATCATGGCTTATACAATGTTCATACTTTAAAAGCATTTTTGCCATAAAAATCCACAGCAAATTGGGCTGGGAAGGTGGCTCAGTGGTAGAGTGTTTGCCTTGCATGCATGAAGCACCACATAAGCAGAAAAACCCAGAAGTGGCGCTGTGGCTCAAATGGTAAAGTGGTAGCCTTGAGCTGAAGAGCTGAGGGATAGTGCCCAGGTCCAGAATTCAGGCCCCACTACCGACAAAATAAACAATTAAATAAATAAATAAAATCCACAGCAAAGTAGTCATTAGTATATTTGTATGACATAAAAATTTATACATCTGCAATCTGTCATTAAGAACTTTTTTTGATAGAAGTGACTTACATTTATTAGATAATATAGCTAGTGTTTAGAACTCAGATTTTGGTAAGTTTAAGTGAATCAAATTTAATACCTGTCTTCCTGCCGTTGCTCTCCAGTTACTAGAAAGCTAACCTTCATAACACAGTATAAATAATATCCCCAAATACATTCACTATTAGGAATGACTTAGATTTTATTGGGTTTCTAGCATTTTTCCCAGCATGGCTATTTATGTCTCTAGCTCCTATTAGAGAAGAAGACATCATGTATGATTTCAAACTTCACTGTGCACTTAAACTGAGTCTCATTTTAGATTTCTATTACTAAGACAGAAACGTGATGCTTTCAACACATTCCTGGATGCTACTCTCCCCCAAGGTTTTGTAGAACTTAGCACTTATTTTTCATATATGGGAAAATATTTTCAGTCCTTGCACTATCGAGTTAAAAAATTCAGTTCTAAGACCTTACAATATAGCAGTGCAGATTTGTGCAGAAAAGTTCATGATACCTTAAAATACTTTACATAGTTCCTTAAGGATTAAAAGACAAAGAGAATAATAAAATAGATGATATATAATTCAAATAATTTAGAGTGAAATCTTAATTCTTCAATAATATGGAACTCTAACTACATGTAAAAAAATCATCATATAAAAGAGCTAAGGGACTGATAAACTTATTCTTTAATGAATAGATCTTTATTTTAGTTTTCCCTCTTAGCAACAATAATAATCATTAAATAGTAAGTATAACTTAATATTTTTTCTTAATAACAATAATAATAATTAAATATTAAGTAAATACCTATTCTATCATAAGAAAAGTCATTTTTAAAAAATATAAATAATGTGCTCCTTTTTATGGAATTCTGATGTCAAAGATAGAGTTAAAGAATAGAGTAATGTATTTAAGAAGTTTGTATTTATGAAGTTTGAATCTTCAAGTCATTCCAACAATTAGCCAATGTTGGTACCTAATCTTTCAGTGCAGTCAGGATTTCCCACAGTTTAACAAATATTATAAAATATTGATGTCACAAAAATTAGTTTGAAGCCACATATTCATTGTGTATACCACAAAATTAAGAAAAGTAAGGGACAGGGTGGGCTGAAGGGGGTGAGATTGTTGAAAGATGTAATACTGATTAAGATGTTTTCTATCCATAAACTGTTCTGTTCAATGGCAACTCCTTTGTACAACTTTCTAAAGATAATAAAAAATAAGAGTAGTGAAAGAAGTGACTAATTTTCATTTTTTTCTTTATGAGAGATTCTTTTCAACTTGAAAGGTTTTTGTTACATAGAGATGTGAATGTACTATATAAATTTTATTTTACTGTAAAAGTGATGTACAGAGGGGTGAGAGTTACATAGGTAAGGTAATGAATACATTTCTTGTGGGTCAGTGTCACCTCTTCCCTTGTTTTCTCACACTTTCCCTCCTCCTGATGTCCCCCGCAACAAGTTGTAAAGTTCATTTACAACGTGGTGTCTAATGAATATCATTGTTGCATCAATTGACCCATTGTCCTTTGTCTCACCATTTTGTGATTCACCTTCCCTTCCCCAGATCCCAGAAGCAAGCAACAGCTAGCCTTACAGATCAGCTCTAGATTTAGTCCACAGATAAGGAAATTAAAAATCTGCAGGACTCAATTTCAATGTTTTATATTGACCTATTTAAACTACTAATGTTTTCAGCACTTTGGTTTCTGGAATTGTTTTCCCATCCATATGTAAGTCTTTGTTCTTGACCAGTGATATACAAAATTCTGTATTGATATAAAGTGTTTACAAAACAGTCTCTAAATTCTACCTCTCCAGTCCTTATCACAGTAATTTTAGAAGATAAAGGGTATGGATTGTCATGATAGATCCAATACCAAGAAAATGAAACTTAAAATGAATCTGCATCCAAGTCATGCATTGGGATGTTACACTGGAGGCTGGAGATGGATGACACTTCTATGTATCAAAATACCATATTTTTGAGTTGCCTTCACCAGGCCTCAGTTTGCTTAAGTTATCCTGCTTCAGGATCAGAAGAGTTAGAGCAACTCCAAGTAGATGGATCTTCCTCCAAGTGCAAAGCAGCATTCTGTCTAATGCTATAATTACAACCCAACAAAAAGGTATTTTTAGTTTTCCCCATTATAAAATGTAGTTCTCTATGTGAGGATTTTAAGTAGGAAAATTTAATTTGAAATTATTTTGCCACATATCATTTTACTCTTTGAAATTTATTTTTAATAAAAGATAAGTGAAATAAATAAATACATATTGGCAAAAAACTTTATCCATTCATTTGTTTCTGCATAATGACCAAGGGCAAATTATGAGAACTGATACATTCTTCTCTAATTTCTCCATTGTATAGGTCTTCAAGAGATTTGCAGGAAATTTTATGAAAAACTTAGGGAAGTTCCCCTGAGAACTTCCTGGCAGTCATTCTCCAAAGGTTAGTCTCAGAGTAGTATTTCTTACTAGAGAAAGCCTCAAGGTCAGAAACCTCTATTGGCAGCCAGCTTTTAAAACAGCACTTTCCTATAGTGTGTGGGGAGTTGGTGGGCTCCCCTTTGTGATTCTTACCCAGGTTCAGATCCCAAATGCAGCTTCAGAGTAAAGTCTCATACTCATAAAACTTTTTAAACAATCGTGAAAGAGAATGTGATGAAAAGGACAAGGAAGCCTGGGAAAGAACTCAAGTTAAATTCATCTATCTTCCTACTTTAACAGTCTAACAAAAGAATGTGTAAATATTTACTGGCAAATATTATTCCTTTGTCTGTCTACAATACCTTATAAAAGGGAAAATGTGGATATGACCCAGAAGTTAAAATGGTAGAGCAAGATATCTGAAATAACTAACCTTAAAAATGAGGTAATACAAATGAGCCAAATACAAACATTACAGTATAAAAGACTTAAAGACTGGAGCAAAATAGCTGAGCTATGTAGGACAATATCTTGTGGGGAACGAGAATTCCAGAAGAGAAATGGGACAAAGTCATTAGTTGAAGAAAAGCCTTCAACAATTATCTGCAAGATATATAGGAAATAAGCAGGGTTATAACTAGGGACAGTATTATAAAGAGGATAAAAAGAAATGAGAAAGGAAAACCAGGGTGTTGTTATCTCATACTTATAATCCTAGCTACTTGGGAAGGAAAGTTTGGTGGTTGAAGATTTCTTTGGCTTCTATCTTCAAACAGTTTTAAGAAGTAGCCTTAGTTTGAGCAAGGATAGTCAGAGAAATGTTTCTTTTATAGTATTTCTCTTCAAATTGGAAACAACATTCAAAACCATGTTTAAGAACATTGTATCCTGAAAAGTTACAATTGTGAAAAATCAGAACATTTGCAAATTATGAGGTTTTTAATGTCATAATTACTACTAAAAACAACAATAATAATGATACTAATATAAGTATACATTTTATTCTTCAGTAATTGGTAAAAGACCTTTCAATTTATCCACAGAAATGGTCAGATAAGTTGATGTTAAGTGAAATGAACCCTAAGTTAAGGACTCAAAAGTTTTTTCTTTCTTGCTGTTTTGTCTAAAATATTTATAAGATATTTCTTTGTTGCTTTGTATGTTCCTCCCCCATGGTATAACCCCTGTTTTCACTGTATTTGATGTTGGTATAATTTGTGGAGGGGAAGGGAAAAAACCAATTGTTTAAATAGGGATACAGGAGGACCCCCATTGCACCAATGAGATGTACAAAATGTCATGTTGAAAATGAACTTTACAACTTTGGCGCTGGAGGGGGTGGTTCGAAGAGGGGGAGATGGAAAGGAATAATAAGGGGAAATAAAGGAGGAGGCAACAATATTTGATAAGAAATGTACTCATTACCTTGCCCATGTAATTGTAAACCCTTTGTACGGTATTTTCACAATTAGAAAAAAAAGAGAAATGCTCCATGGTTTCCCTTATTTGCAATAACTAGTACATGTCTGAGACACAAGCAGAAACAGTCAGATAGGTTGATGTTAGGCGAAATGAACCCCAAGATAAGGACTCAAATGTTTTTTCTTTCTTACTATTGTTTTTAACATATTTATAAATTTCTTTGTTGCTTTGTATGTTCCTCTCCCATGGTATAACCCCTGTTTTTCACTGTACTTGATGTTGGTATAATTTGTGGAGGGAAAGGGGAAAAAATTGTTTAAATAGGGATACAGGTGAACCCATTGCAACAATAAGATGTACAAGACGTTATGTCAAAAAACGAACTTTAGAGGAGTTCGGAGGAAGATGGCGGAGAAAAAGGTGGAGGCTAAACAAGCTCTTGCATAGAAAGCAGTTTTAGTGTTCCAGTGAACAGTCCTAAGCCAGAGAATCACACCAAGTGTGCCATCACAGGACAGAGTTTGGCCAGAGAGGGAAAATACAGGCAAGGAGACAGATCTGAGCACTTGTAGGTAGCCTCAGTTGTGCCAGGTGTGGCAGCAGCGGCAGCCATAGCCATCATACCTTCAACACAGAGAGTCTGGGACATAGGTGCCAGAGGCAGCTGGCAACCAGATTCTATTCAACACCAGCAAGAACTGACAAGGAGCAGACATCTTCATCCTGCAGATTGCAGACCAGAGACGGCCCAGGAACCAAGACTCTGGGGGGAGTAGAACCCTGACATCCTCACTTCTTCTCTGGGAGCAGAGGAGAGAAGGCTGCCACTCCCCCACCACCAGAGCTCTCCATCTTTGATACGGAAAAAGGCTGAGCAGCAAGCTCCAACTCAAGCCTTGGAAGAAAACAAAAGAGTCATTTAGTAGGTCACTGGGACCTGACCTGACCTGCCAGGCTCTGCTCCACCCAGGGGGAAGTCAGCCCTCCCATGCAGAGGTAGCTCCACCCTCAGAGGTGTGTCTTTCTTCACTAGGTAACAGAGCCAGTGGCTGCACCTCCCTACAGCAGTCTAGACAATCAATTGAAATTCAGTTAACATAAACCCTGAGATTGGCTCCAGGCTGGGCTCTGTGAGTGTCTCAGAAGCTAGCTCCTCATGGAAAAGCTACTGTTTGCTGAAAGGCCTCAACCCTACCCAGAACCTAGCCTCAACACAGCATCTCCAAAATAGAGGAAACAGCCATCTCCCTCTTTTGTGATACTCAAAGCAGATCTTCCTCCCACTGAACTAGCCTGGGAGGAGGATCGCAAAATCCTGGCTAATGCAGAGCATTTTTCTGCCTGCTCAAACAAACTGACTTAAGAAAACAATCAAGCCACAAGAAAATCAAATACCACAAGCAGACCAGAGACTCCACCAAGAGACTGGTTACAGACACAGGGGAGATACAGGATCTTCCCATTCCCCCCACTCCCGCCCCCCCCCAAAAAAATCAAAGAACTCTTTTGTACGTTTTTTAAAATTTTTATATTTTTATTTTTTAAATTGTTTTCTATTAATCTTTTTTTCCTCTCATAATTTTTATTTTACGTGTGTGTGTGTGTGTGTGTGTGTGTGTGTGCTTTTTTCTTTTTTAAAATCTCTTCTGACCTTTTGGTCCTTCTTTTTTATTCTTTTCATCTTTCTTTCTCTTCTTTCTTTCTTTCTTTCTTTCTTTCTTTCTTTCTTTCTTTCTTTCTTTCTTTCTTGCATGACTTAATTGCTGTTCTGCTCATCCCCAGATATATACCGATTGTCAATTATTAGAACTTATCCCCCATTGTGTACATATTTAATCCAGAAATTTTTTACTCAATTCACAAACTCTTAGGCTTAACTTCTTTAATAACAGTATTGTCTCTTTATACCAATATAATTTTCAAGTAACTAATTTTAAGAATTTTTATTTTTTAGTTTTTTATGTCTCCTTTCTATCCCTCCCCTCCTCTCAACCTATCCTTTCTTCTCTCAATATCATTTTTTTAAACTTACATAATTTTTAACTGTTTCACTTATAAAATTTAAATTTTTGTTTTTCCATTTTTTCTTGTTTTTTTTTTGTTTTTGTTTTCTTTTTTAAAAATCTCTTGCTTATCATTCTGTCCAATCCATTTCCCTCTCTGAGATTAGGACTTGGTTAAATTCACTCTCTTTTTACCTTTCCACATCCTTCTAATCCTATTTTTCCCCACATTTCTCCCTAAACCTAATAAGTTTTGGTTTGCCAAATTCTTCTTTGCTGTTCTTAGTCCATTAATCCATAGTTGTTTGATGTTGAATAGATTGTATCTATTAAACTAGATTGTATCTGCAGCCATTTTGACTTTGCAACTACAGGACTCTGGTTGATGATTGCCATAAAATAGTGTTCTAAAACAAAAGTGGTGTTACTTTCAAACCAAATGGGCAGAAAAAGCGAGAAAAACACACAAAAAAATGGTAAGTCCAAGTATCTAAACTCCCACTCATGATAATCAGGTGACAGAACAGTTAATGAATAATGTAGAGGAGAGTTTCCAAAAAGCTCTACAAACATTACTGGTAAACATGGTGAATGAAAAGATTAAAAACCTGCAACGGACTCAGTGTGAGCATGATAAGGAGAAAGAGGAGGCAAAACAAAAATTAATACAGGAATCTCATGAGCTTGAGGAAGCTACTCAAAGATTAATACAGGAATGTGTGAACAGGTTGAGAACACTAAAAGACAAATAAAGGAATTGCATAAGTGGGCTGAGAACAGTCAAAGAGAACTACAGGAATTGCATGAACGTGAGGAAGCTAATCAAAGAGTAATACAGGAATTTCGAGAGAGGGATGAGAATAGACAAAGATCAATAGAGGCATTCATGGAATCCATAAACAGACAGCTGAAAGAATTCAGGGAGACCACAAAGGGAATGCTGAATAGAACTCAACAAAAGGAATGGGATTCCAAGGATAACCAATCAACTAAGTGATTTGAGAATAAACACTGAACACCAAATTAAGGAAGTAAAGAAGTTCATACAAGATCTAAAACAAAGCTCCAACAAAGAATTGGAAGCCATCAAAGCCAACCAATTAGAAGGAAAAACAATAAAAAACAAAGTAGAAAGTCTTGACAGTAGGTTAGACCATGCAGAAGATCAAATCTCAGGGATTGAAGACAGCCTAGATATTATAGAGAAAGAATATACAACTTTCCAAGACAAATCCAAGAAATATGATAGATCTATTCAACATTTGGAAGACACCATCAGAAGGCCTAATCTGAGAATAATGGGTGTAGAGGGGCACCTAGAGACAGAAGATAATGGTGTAGTTAATTTGTTTAACAGGATCCTAGCAGAGAACTTCCCAACATGCAAAAAGATAGGCCTATTCAGATACAAGAAGCTTCTAGAACCCCAAATAGACCAGAACAGAAAAGGACATCCCACCATCACATTATAATCTCCACAGGATCAATTCAGACCAAGGAAAAGATCCTTAAAGCTGTCAAGGAGAAAAGATCAGTCACCTATAAAGGGAAACCAATTAGAATCACCTCAGATTTCTCAGCAGATATAATTAAAGCAAGAAGCGCATGGAATGATGTACGCCATGCCCTAAATACAAACAACTATCAACCAAGAATATTGTACCCAGCTAACGTTCCTTCATAAACAAAGGTCAAATAAAAACCTTCCATGACAAAGAAAAATTGAAACAATATATCTCCACCAAACCAGCCCTACAAAAGATAATTAAAAATGTCCTACACATAGAAAACCAACAAGACCACAATAAAGGCCAAGAAACCACACCCAAACTGAAAATCCAAGAAGTGTAGGAAGAACCCAGACACATGAAGAAATGCTCAACCTCTAAAAAAATAAAATAAAAAGAAATGCTCACCCTCTCAAGCCATAAAAGAAATGCAAATCAAAACAACATTGAGATACCACCTCATCCAAGTTAGAATGGCTAAAATCAAGAACTCTAATAACAACAGATGCTGGAGGGGATGTGGACAGAAGGGAACCTTACTGCATTGTTGGTGGGAATGTAAACTTGTTCAACCACTTTGGAGAGCAGTATGGAGGTCCCTCAAAAGATTCCACATAGAGCTCCTCTATGACCCAGCAATCCCACTTTTGGGCATTTACCCAAATTATCATAAACAAGACCATATTAAAGCTACCAGTACAACTATATTTTTTTTATGGGTCCGGTCATGGGGCCTGAACTCTGGGCCTGGGTGCTGTCCCTCAGTTCTTCAGCTCAAGGCTAGTGCTGTACCACTTGAGCCACAGCGCCACTTCCGGCTTTTTTCTTTTTGCTTATGTGGTGCTGAGGAATCGAACCCAGGGCCTCAGGCATGCAAGGCAAGTGCTCTACCACTGAGCCACCTTCCCAGCCCCAAGCACAACTATATAGCATCATTAGTTACCAAAGCTAAGATATGGAAGCAACCCAGATGCCCCTCAGTAGATGAATGGATCAAGAAAATGTGGTATATATACACAATGGAATTCAATGCCTCCATCAGAAAGAATGACATTGCCCCATTTGTTAGCAAATGGAAAGACTTGGAAAAAAATTATATTAAGTGAAGTAAGCCAGGCCTAAAGAAACATAGGTTCCATGGTTTTCCTTATTTGCAATAACTAGTATATGTCTGAAACAAGCAGAAAAGGTCAGATAAATTGATGTGAAATAAACCCCAAGATAAGGGACTCAAATGGTTTTTCTCAGGATGTGGAGAGGTAAAAAGAGAGTGAATTTAACCAAGTACTAATCTCAGAGAGGGAAATGGATTGGACAGAATGATAAGGGAGAGATTTTAAAAAAAGAAAACAACATATTTGTAAGATGATTTCTTTGTTGCTTTGTATGTCCCTCCTTCACATTATAACCCCTGTTTTTACTCTATTTGATGTTTGTATATTTTGTGGAGAGAAAGGGAAAAAACAAATAGTTTAAATAGGGATACAGGTGAACCCATTGCAACAATGAGATGTGCAATCTCATATATCGAAAATGAATTTTACAACTTTGGCAGGGGAAGAGGGATGGGGGGGAGAAAGGGGGTGAAGGGCAATAGTGGAATGGGAATGGATGATATGGGGAAACAAAGGAGGAGGCAACAATGCTTGATAAGAAATGTACTCATTATCTTGCCTATGTAATTGTAACCCCTCTGTACAGTATTTCACAATCAAAAAGAGAAAAAGAAAAACGAACTTTACAACTTTGGCACTGGGAGGGGGGTGGAGGAGGGGTTGGAGATGGGAAGGGATGGGAAGGGGAAACAAAGGAGGAGTCAACAATGCTTAATAAGAAATGTACTCATTACCCTGCTCATATAATTGTAACCCCTCTTTATGGTATTTTCACAATAAAAAAAGAAAAGAAAAAAAGATGGACTGTATTTATATACTGCCTTGTTAAATGATACCCTCTTTGTATCTTTATCTTTAAATAAATAAAATTTTAAAAAGAATGCTTCCAAACCCAGGTTTCTTTTCACTACGAAATGTGAGCTGCTCATTTCAGCACATAATTTAATTTCAATTCTGGGAAAATGAAATTCTTAACCAGATATATTACAATCATTCATCTAGTATAATTAATAATGATTTTCTTTAAAAGCTACAATGTGGATAGAAAGCACATGATTTGAAATTAATTTTCAAAGAAGCATGAGAGGTACACCAAGTCTCTGTGGATTTGGTATTGATGGAAAATTGATAGTAAGACATTACATGTACACTCATTTATAATCCCCCCAGGTATATCATAAATATTTGGGTTAGCTTTACTTAGCCACAGAAGAAGAGGAGGAAATAGGCGTATTTAGCTATGTTACTGTTGAGGTTATATTGCCAAATGGAGAGCCTCCAAGGGGTGGAATCCATGGGTGTAGGCATTTGACATCTTGGTCAACATTGCATTAGTGGCAAATGCACAGTAGTTCTGGCCTTTCTAAGTGAATGATGAAGAATAGAAGTAAAAAAGAAATTATCCATCTCCATAGAAAGTCACTCTGCTTGTTCAATTACTATTTTATAGTTACATTTGATTAGGCCATCTACATTTTCTTTTATAAATTAAGGATATCTAAATAAATGGGTTTCGATGGATTTCTCTGGACATAGCTGATGTATTCATTTCTAGCCAAAAATGACTAAAAATATTACTAGTTTTATAGAATTATTTATTGTTTTACTATTTTTCAAAGCTTTTAAGGAATACATCTTCTGTAATTTCATTTACTTTTCTTATTTGATTTTAATTCAACATGTAGTCAAGAAAGAGCTACTGTGCTGAAAGGAAGATTATAAAAACAGCAAATCATGTGTATGTATATAGATATAAAGGACTAATATATATGACTATTCATAAAGGAGTAATAGAGGGGTTGCCATTTATCAAAGTAGTTGGGAATACAATATCTTGATCAAAGTCACCCTTTTCAACATTTTTACACATCCCTTCCCTACCTGCTCTTCCCTCACTATTCCCAATTTTTTAGGATATACATTGAAATTTTTATTGCATTCTCCCCTTCTCCCCTTCATTTGTCTACGCCTTTCCCTCCCACCCTACCTTACCTTTTTTGAGTACCCACTTCCTGGTGTTTCCTTTTGCCGAACTCTGACTTTGCCTGTCTAAGGAATTACATTATTAGAGTTTGAATCTACCAAATTTCAGTTACTACATTTGTATTCACTTGCATGCCAACCAGTGTATTTACTAACTTTTATGAGATAAATCTGTCTTCCACTTGTAAGGGAAAACATGCATCCTCTGTTTCTCTGGGCCTGACTAACTTCACAACATATTTTTTCCAGATCTTTCCATCTTCTTACAAATAGTACAATATCATTCATTCTAATGGATGAGTAAGATTCCATTGTGTGTGTGTGTGTGTGTGTGTGTGTGTGTGTGTGTGTGTGTGTGTGCATGAGAGAGAGAGAAAGAGAAAGAGAGAGGGAGAGATCTGAGGATTGTAGTTTGAAGCAAGTCTAACAGACAAATCTGTGAGAATCTTATCCTCAATTAACAGAAAAATAAAAGCCATAACTAGAGCTGTGTCTCAAATAGTGTACCACCAGCAATAATTGTAAAATCTGTATTGAAAAGGAGCAGTTCTGCTCAGTAACAGAACAAATATATACATGCATATATGCCTATGTACATACATAAATGTCATTTCTGCTACTCAGTCCATTTAACTCTCAGGGCAAGTTAAACTTCTACAGCTCATCAGATATATGATATATATATAATATAGATAGATAGATAGCTATAGATATATCCCTTCAGGGTTAGTTAAGAAGATATCAAGAGGAGCTAAACAAATCCATTCTGACTCTGAGGAGATCTAAAGTCATTTAGGTATTTTCATTTTCTGTATGCCATAATATGAAAACAGTTAAGTAGTGCAATGAATGGTAGCAATGCTGAATTAATATCCTGATTTTTTTATTCATTCATTCCTCAACTAATGCTCCCTTTTGGAAAATTTGAGATGTGGGATACTTGAATACACATGGTTCTTAATGACAAAAGATGCCTTAACAAAACCCTCTGCTTGAGTAACTTCAAAAGATTTTTTTTAATGCTGGTCCTTAACTTTCCTTTATTCAGAATATTTACTTTAGCAGATTTATTACTATAAATCCTATCCCTGCCTTTCTGAAATGGAGATCATTTTAAAGCCAACCTAGAATGGCATACATAATCCAGCGAAGTCTTTTTTCAGGGATAAGACCATTCTTGAGATGTAATCATCCAGAAAGATAGCACCCCTCTTTTCTAGTGCATAAGAGGTCAATCAAGGCCCTCACTTTTGTGGGGTTCTTTGCTTCTAACTGTATGAAGACAGAACTTACTTGTCCTTCCTGTAAACGCCATTGTCAAACACAATGGCTGTAATTTTTGCCCTCATCTAAGTGGTTTCTCTGGATTAAACCCAGACTTCTGCTTCATTAGCGCCAGGTACAGAGTTCTGCTCTAAACCTGAGTAAGGTTAAATAAGTCTTCTTTACTTGTTTAATATTGTGCAATGCAAATGTTTCTTTGACATTGAATTGTTTAACTGTCTTATGCATCCTCAAAACTCATTATTTCATAAGCATATATTAAGGGCCACGTGTGTTAGATCTCATGTAATGAACTCATATCTAACCATTATAGAAAATAATATTCTATATGGTGTGTGTGTGTGTGTGTGTGTGTGTGTGTGTGTGTGTGTGTGTTATCGGTAAGGAGCCCCAGGACCTCACACATGCTAAGCAAATATTCTTTCACTGAGCCACAAGCCAAGCCTCCTATGTTTCATTTATTTTGTATTTGAGACAGAGCTATTTGTCTGAGCTATAATCCAACTTGTGATTCTTTTGCCTCTGTCTCTGGGATAGCTGGGATTACAGATAGGTGTCATCATGCCTGGTTTGCTTATTGCCTGCAGTTTCTCATAACTTAATACCTCAAAAAAGACTTATGAGGTAAAAAGTTGATAGCACATAAAATAGTAGCTAATAACTGATATTGGATGTTTATTATTCCCTGTCTATTTGATGATAATCTTATCAATAATGTAGTTTATCAAGAATATCCTCCATACTACATAATAATGATAATTTAAACATATTTTTCTTTGTTGTCATGGGAAACTTATATTACCTGAAACATAGCCTGTCATAATTCATCCAGAGACTAAGAAAGATAAAAATACAGGCTTTGACACTTTGTCTTTGGAATTTTCTATTACCTATTTTTGGAAGGAATCAATTTCCCATATTTATTGACCTCATTCTATAGATAATATCTCTGTATTCATTTCACAGTTCATTTTTTCCAGCCTATTCATTCGTTTGTTTCCTGTGAGACAGTTGCATATCCATAATAGGAAAAAAAGCACTTCAGTTTGTAGATGAATGTTTTATTCTATAATGACTCAATTACTGGCTGAGCATATGTTTTCTTTAAATGTTTATATTCATTTTAACAAATATACTGTATTAATTTATAAGGAAATGAACAAATCATCAAAACACCCACAACAACATAATATACCTCTGAAATGCTATTTATCCATTTCATTGCTTTATTTATAGGAAGCAGCCATGACATTTGCACACCAGCTGTATTAATGACAGGTGTGCATGCCCCCTGGCTATCCTAAAGATATAACCCTGCTAAGTGGTAGTCGGATCACCCAGGCTCCATGGAAGACTAAATTTAAATCAGATGCTAATTGCCTATAGAGTTCAGCTGATCTTTGCATTCAATTATCTCCCCCAAAGTCAAATGGAAATATGTTTAGATGCAGGAAATTGCATAAGAACTTCACATCTGCTATTATGAACTACATTACAAATGACATGCACTTAAAAAGACAAAACTCTCACCTGTTCTCAATTCTGATCAGTCTCTAATACCCTTTCTGATGTTGGCTTCACCATACAATTTCTGTAATATATAGAAAATCCTTCATTTCAAATTGTTTGTCACTGAAAACTTGTGTAAATAAAGGACAAAGTCTATTTGTTTTTATCTCAAGCATTGTTACACAGTCTACTGCCACAGAAGATGCTTCATATCAAAGCCAACCTCCCAGAGACTTAACAGTAGATGTGCACTTGAATGGATTGTTTCTTTTCCCAACTGTCCTCTCTTCTCAACGATCTGATTTTCTACCTTTTCCAGTCTCTGTCACTCTTTCCTTCACTCCATAGCCATCACATAATGGCCAAGTTATTGTACTGCTGGTCTCTCTCTCTCTCTTTGAACCATCTATTGAGTTTATATTTTGTATTTATATCACATCTTTTTCAGATGACCCTCAGTTCTCTCTAGCTGTCACCCTGACTTTTAGCCATGTGTTTCAGACTCCATGTTGGCAAGACCAGGTTCTCCTTATTGCACTAATTATAATCACTGCCTCCCACTGTGTTTCAATGTATGCTTCTTGCTTTTTTATATTTTTCTATGCACCTTTTTTCCTCTCTAGTTTTCTGAGAGTCTTACTGTGCAACTCAGGCTGGAATTGAACTCACTTTATAGCTCAGGATGGCCGTGAACTCACATTCCTGACCCATCTGGAATTATAGGTGTACAAGGAACATGCATACTACAAGTGCCTTGTAAGAGGCATTGGTGCATTAAATTGGTTTTGTTTCTTTCACTTCTCTTTCCTAATTCACAAATGATATGTCATTATACAATCTATTTTACTTTTTTGAATTTCTTTTTCTGTGAAGATCCCTTATCCCAAGAATTTTTATAGAACTGTTGCTCTGTGGAGAATTGTTGCATTTCCAACTGTGCTTCCAAACATAGTAAACACCCTAGCTTTGGGAAGCAAGAACTAGTAACAAATGTACAGATATTCAAGTCATATTGCATCTGATTTGTCATGTGTGCTCTGTATTGCATAAATACAGTGTGAAAACTGTTCTTTAATTTTTGTGACTAATTTATGGTTTTTAATAGAGACAGAGGGAGAAAACTGTGGTTCAGTTACATTGAAATTGATTACTTTTTAAAAAAGAGACATTCATTAGAAACTATTACGTTCTTGGTAAAACAAAGAAAAGTCTGTACTACTGATTCTACATATTCTAATTCTAAGCCAAATTAAAAGCCAAAGGTTGCAAATATCCAAAGCAAAAAAAAACAAAAAACAAAAAATTAGCTGGCCTACTTGTGAAGATAAAAATCAATCGAAGAAACAGAAATGTTATGAATAGTGTATACCAAGAGTAAGCTCCTATTTAAAAAATTCTTTGTGAAAGAAAAGGAAATATAATTAGAATAAAGCCATTCCATTACCAGAACTTATCTCATGCTCTTATTTTCTATCATGAAATACATATCTACACATCTATCTTAATATTATTATTATTACTTTTTAAATTCAGACTGTCTGATGTAATTGAAGACTGAGCATACCAAGTTTATTTTCTCATAACATAAAACAGGCAAACCAATTTAAACAAGATTTGGAAAATAAAAAGCTGCTGTCTGCTTAGTTTAATCCCAGTGAATTTTATATCAGAACAATAAATCCCTGAAAATGCAGGCTTCCAATGGAACCTTGTTAAATATTTAATCATAGGCACTCGGCCCATAACCATAAGCTCTGTTCCTTATTCTTATTTTTTCAACAGTAACTTTTATTCTTTTTATGGTGGAGATCAAATGGTGAAGAATAATGACTTATGTAAGCATATGTGTGATTACCAGTGCACTGGGGGGGGGGGGCGGGAAGGCAGTGCTACATACAGACTTAGTTGCATGAGGACAAAATTACAGTAATAACTATTTCCACCACAGAATGGGAAGAAAACAACTCTCCTTTAATTTTGCTAGAAATGGAAGATTATAGTGAAGATAAAGAGAGAGAGAGAGAGAGATAATGGATTGCTTCAAATTTATTTAAAATTAACAATGATACTGTCACCTATCATTTCCGGTACTTAGTGATGAAAAGTCTTCAATTTAGCATTTACTGTCCTTGAGAGCAGGGACTAGGGCCTAAGCTCTGAGCTCTACACCCCACCATCATCCTCATTGCCTTACATGCCACTCACTAATTAATTAGAAGATACAGGATCTTAGAAGTTGGCCATTACATGTAAATAGCTGAATAACTAAAGACAAAATTGCTGCAAGACTTTTTCATCCCCAAACAGGAAGCAGTAGAGGACACTATTCAGTTACAAACATTGGTCATTTCCTCTGGAAAAGGAAAGATGCTGTGGACAATTAAAATCAAGTAGGAAGAGCCAAGAGTATAAGAGAAGAGAGCAAAACTGGAATGCAACACATCTTAGAAGTATTAATGAGATCAAGAGCTGTGAACCTCCCAATGTCCTCTCAGACAAGGTTAATTTTATCTGTCAATTGGACTGGGCCAATGGGTGCAAAGAGAGTCAGTTAAACACTATTTCTGGGCATGTCTGTGAGACTATTTGCAGAATAGATTAGTGTTTGAATTAGTAGTAAAGCAGATTACCCACTTCAGTGTAAATCAGCATCACCTAATCAATTCAGCGCTTGAATAAAACAAAAAGGGTAGTGGAAGGTTGCATAAAAAATTCTGACTGCTGAGCTGCATTATCCTTTGATGCTCACCTTGGCTTCCTGAAATCTACACCATAAACTCCAACTGTCCATGCTGGAAGGCCTTGGAAAGATAGATCCTGTTTTTCTACCTCTTTTTTTAATTTTTATTTTTTATTGTGAAAATACTGTACAGAGGGGCTACAATTACATGGGCAAGATAATGAGTACATTTCTATCAAGCATTGTAGCCTCCTCCTTTGTTTTCCCTTCCCATCCCATTCTCCCCCCACCAAAGTTGTAAAGTTCGTTTTCAACATAACAACTTGTACATCCCATTGTTGCCATGGGTCCACCTGTATCCCTATTTAAACAATTTGTTTTTCCCCTTCCCCTCCACAAATTATATCGACATCAAATACAGTGAAAGCAGAGGTTATACTGTGGGGGAGGGACATACAAAGCAACAAAGAAATAATCTTATAAATGTGTTAGAAACAATCGCATGAAAGAAAAAAACATTTGAATACATATCTTAGGGTTCATTTCCCTAACATCAACTTATCTGACCTTTTCAGCTTGACTCAGACATATATTAGATATTGCAAATAAGGGAAACCATGGGACCTATGTTTCTTTGGGCCTGGCTTACTTCACTTAATATAATTTTTTCCACACCTTTCCATTTCCTAACAAATGGGGCAATGTCATTCTTTCTGATGGAGGCATAGAATTCCATTGTGTATATATACCACATTTTCTTGATCCATTCATCTACTGAAGGGCATCTGGATTGGTTCCATATCTTAGCTATAGTAAATAATGCTGCAATAAACATAGTTGTGCTATTACCTTTAGTGTATTTTAAAGAAAGAATAGATCCTAAGGCTTCTCAAAAGACACACACACACACACACACATATATATATCTTCTCTTGTGAATGTATAAGTGTGTGTATGTGCATGTGTGTTTATATGTGTGAGAATATGAATCTCCTTTGTGTGAATGTGTATATCTCCTATTGGTTTCATATCTCTGGAGATCTCTGACTAATTATCTTCTTGATAAATTAGGGTGTCTATTGTATTCGGAAAAGCTATTGTGTGAAAAGTCACTATATGTTTGAATAATTGTGGTTCTACATGAACTAATTCTTCAGACTATTGATCTTCAAGAGAAACTCAAGAAGTTGTATCTGTACCCAGATTTGTATGACAAGACCCTGTATCTTGAGCATAATGTTCTAATGGCGTTAATGATGTTCTAATGGCATCAAATTTTAACAAAGTCCTTTGACAACTAGAATGCACTGTGAATAGAAGAGGAAAATTATTTATGGCTCAAATCCATCTGTGCAAGTTTTCAATATGCTTGGATGTTTTGCCATTGAGAAGTAGAGTATTTATTTCTTTTGCTTCATTACTAATGGATTTGCAACTACTTACACAATAGACTATGACTATAGAGACTAAATCATATAAATTCTGTTCCATCTCTGCTTTACTACATACTTACTATGATTTTATTTAAGAGAGAGTTACAGAAGGGGTGGATCTAATCAAAATATACTACATGCATATATGGAAATATGAATAATTTACTATATAATTTCATTTTAATATAATTTATTTACCTTTAAGTAGTTATATAAAGGGATTAGAATTCTACATGTTTATGAATATAGTAAATATATCTATTAAAAGAAAGAACTCCAATTATCCTAGTTCTGCATACTATAATAAAACTAAGGTTTTACAGAAAAGCCAAGCCTAGGTATATCTACCAATCATCTTAGCTAAGTCCAACCTTTATATTCATTTCACTTCTTTTCATATAACTGATTCCATGGTTCTCAAGCTTGTGCCATTACTTCAGAGAGTAACTGGGTTAATTTCAAAGGTCTGTGGGAATAAGATGTTTATATATATACTCATTTCCTTTGTTACCATGCTGATACTTGAAAAAGTACAAAATGAGGGATGCCTAAAACTGCTTGTTGTTTAGCATGAATCATGACAAGAGCATCATCTTAAATTAAGTTTTTAAATTATCTATCATTGTGCACTTGTAGGAAAAGAAAAGGTCATTTGCATTCATTGATATCCTTGGTAGAGAGACCTATTAGTTTTATAAAATAAAAATCCTCCAGGGGCTGGGAAGTTGGCTCAGTGGTAGAGCGCTTGCCTTGCATGCTCAAGGCCCTGGGTTCGATTCCTCAGCACCACATAAGCAAAAAGAAAAAGCCGGAAGTGGCGCTGTGGCTCAAGTGGTAGAGTGCTAGCCTTGAGCTGAAGAGCTGAGGGACAGCGCCCTGGCCCAGAGTTCAGGTCCCATGACCAGACCCAAAAAAAAAAAAAAAATCCTCCAGTATTCATCTCTTTAAGGCTCTGTATGGCAAACTGGGAAGTATACACAAAGTGTTTTGCTGATGTCAATTAGCTGAATTGTGTGTCTTTCCTCACAATCATGCATTAAAGTCCTAGACCCTAGTTCCTCAGGATATGACTATATTTTGAGACAGAGTTAGTATAATTAAAGTAATTAAATCTAATGTCTTTAGGATGGGCAGTATCTTAATATGTAAGTGTTGTTATAAAATGAAGAAATTAATAGCACACACATGCACCTACACACACATACGTGTACATATATGAACCCTTCCCTCCACATATACACAGATGGGAGAGAGGGGGGAGAAGGAAGTGGATGTGGGAGAGAGAGTTGATGAAAGAGAGAATAAATGAGAGATATGCTCATGAATAGAGGTAAGAGCATGGACTATATGATATGGTGAGAAGGTAGTCACCTACAAATCAAGGAGAAGAAACCACATTTGCTACAACTTGATCTTCAACTTATTACTGCCAGAACTGTGTGAAAACAAATCTCTATGGAATAAGCCAACCATTCTGTATGTGGTCATTTTTATGACAGTCCTAAGAAATTAAAACAGTTGAATATGTATGGCTGAAACTTACCACAAGGAAGGCATGTAGGCAATAAAATTGTCAGTTATGCTGTGATTCTCCCTGAGTGTCATTTTCTTACATGAACGAATGATTATTCAGCATTATATATTTATAAAATATTTTCTTAAAAAAGAAAAGTACTATTTCAAAGAAAACATCTGACAACTTTAATGATAAGCTGTATAATTTCCTTTGCCATGATGAGTTTGATAGCTTCTCAAAACTTTTCTGAGAAAGGGTGATTATTGAAATACATGGCCTTTTAAATATTTTATAATGAAATGTAACAGCATTTTTGATATCTGTTTAGTTCTTGAAAGAGTATTTTCCAAATGACTTGTGCAAAACATTACAGAAATAATTCATGAGTAAAAGATGTCTTAAAGTGTAAGATAGATCAATAGATTTTAATGTATTGGATCACCAAAAAATTACTAATATGATTTCACACTTCAACTAAGCTGGAAAATAACATTTTTTCAAGTTTCACTCCTTTGTGAAACTTTCCACTTTTCCATTTGCAAATGTACATCTATATAATTAAGTCAGATTTTCCTCAGATACGTGCATCTAAATAAAATATTGCCACCTTGGATGCTATAAAGGAGTTGTTCTCTATTAGCTCAGATATTAAATGGTTTTGTGAAAATTATTATTATTATATAAAAATAATTGTGACTTTCACAATTTTTGTTGTTTTGAAAAGCAATCATTGTATAAAATGGAGTTACACAAGATGCCAGTTAAACATGGTCATTTTAAATAAATTAATTAATAGACACTTTCAGAATTCAGACATCTGCATGTAATTCCTATAACCCTAGTTATTTGGGAGTCTGAAATCCAAAACAATCATAGTTCAAGGCCAGACCAGGCAGAAAAGTTTCTAAGACTCCTATCCTCCTCAGCCCATAGCTCAGTCAGGTGGTGCATGGTTTTCATTCCAACCTACATTGGAGGCTGAGCTTGTGAAGATCAAGGATGTAAGCTGGCTGTGGTATAAACATCTGTGAAACTGTTTCAAAGAAGAAGCTGTACATATTAGGTGAACCTGTAATCCTAGCAATAATAGAAGTCACCAGTATGTGGCTTGTGACTCTGTGGTACAACCAGGTGGGAAGAGAGAGATTTTATCTTAAAATAACCAGTTAAAAAATGGAACTGGGACCATGGCTGAAGTGATAAAGCACCCATGAGATAAAGCAAGCATGAGACCCTGAGTTCAAACTCTTGTATCACCAAAACAACAACAATAATAACAAAACTGGACAAGGAACAAATGCTTTAAGAATTTCTATTTTCATTTCTAATATTGTGACTGTTGCTGGTTATAATCCACATAAACAAAGAGAATTTAGGGCTGTCAATTTTTAAGCATGTAAAAATATTTGGAGAAAAAAAAACACTTGAGAAGTTCTGTTCCAGGTGTTTTTGCAGAATTGTTGGAATCATCTTCAGCTATTCCTTGCCCACAGGAACCAAGGAGGATATTCAAACCAGTAAGGCAGTGCCAACAGAAAGCATGACTATGAAATAAGTGATGGTGGATTAATGCCAATCATTCTGGGCAGGTACATTCTATACTGGCAGGTAACTGAAACACTAGCTCATTATCTCTTGGTTTTCAGATCAAACACATGGTCTTTCCATAACTCCTATGTAATTGTCAGGCATACAGTCACTCATAGGAAAGCTTGAGAATAATCTGTATCTCTCCCATGGCTTAGGTTACCAATATAGATGCAAGCTATGAAGTAACACATGAAGTCCTTCATTTCTTTTTTTTTTCCATTTCCATAGCCAGAAATTTAATTCAGGCATTTTCATTTTCTCTGCGTGGGGGCAATAGTCTCAATTATTCTTCCTAACTTTTTTTTCCCTCTAGCAGTTACACTTGCAAATTATGTAAGAACTGACTTTTTTGTTTGTTTGTTTTAAGGGTCAACTTGCCATCATTAGCTCCCTGCTGAAAGCATTCAGTACATTCAATAACTAGTCATCATGTTCAGAATGCAGTGTAAATTCTAGGAGGACAAATAAATCTCACTTGTCTTATCATTACTGTTCTGTGATGTGTATCTATTATCAGCTATTCTAAGAGCCCAGTATTTTGTTGTAGTTATCTGAGTTCCTAGAATAAAAAAAATGACTGGAAAATCTGTGCTGTACAATGAGAAGTACAAGTTGTCATGTCGAAAACAAGCTTTACAATGTTGGTGCGGGGGGGGGGG
>NW_012267288.1:10723470-10761678 GCF_000151885.1 Dipodomys ordii | reverse complement strand
AATTTCTTTTTTTTTTTGGGTCCGGTCGTGGGGCCTGAACTCTGGGCCTGTGCACTGTCCCTCAGCTCTTCAGCTTAAGGCTAGCGCTCTACCACTTGGGCCACAGCGCCACCTCCGGCTTTTTTCTTTTTGCTTATGTGGTGCTGAGGAATTGAACCCAGGACCTTGAGCATGCAAGGCAAGTGCTCTACCACTGAGCCACCTTCCCAGCCTTCTTTTCTTTTTAATTTCTATACCTGAGAAATGTGCTTTCTCCCACCCACCAATGCCAAAGCAAATGACCACCAAGACATGTTGATAGATTGCAATGTAATGTGTATACAAATAAAGATAATAGACAATGTTGACTACAAAAGTTAAGATCCTCAGATTTCAGCCTCCTGAGTAGCTAGGATTACATGCATAAAGCACCAGCATCCAGCCTCAAAATATGCATTTTTCATGGAACAATCATCACAGTGCATCACTACACATTCTAAAATGAGAGAACAAAAACACAATAGGTCTTTTCAGGAATCTTTTCTTCCTGTATTTTACAGAGCAATTGGAAATGTTGAAATCATTTTAGTATATTTATGGAAAACTAAACACTTGACACAGTTCACTCCTAGGACAAGCAAGTATAAAAACTAGACTGTACGGTGTTCAAAAGCTTTGATAAATGAGTTCTTGGGAACATGGTGAAAATGTTTTTCTGGTTGATCTTTTTTCCTAAGCAAAATTCGAAGTTGGTAGATGTGATGAGAAAGGAAAGGATTCCCGGATTTTTCTGGAAGAGTGAAAGAGTTACATGAACTCGGTGTGAAGCTGGTCCGTATGTTATGTAGATTTATGGCATGCCAGTTCAGCTTGATCGTTACATAGAATTAAATTTTAAGACTGGAAGAATTCATATAAATTGGTAAAAGGACATTTCACTTTTGGAAACTTGTATGACTACCTTCAATCTCTGCTTTTTCTTCCATATTGAATTCATTTGGCTGAAATCAATCTCTATCTGGCGTGTGTGGTGACTCTGAAATTCAACAATTGACTGCTGCTGTGCATTCTACTAATGAGCCAGAAAAAATTCTCTCTCCTGTCATTTTTACACAGCCGACTTCATTCACACTGCATAAATGAACACCTCAAAACAAATCAGTGTCAGTTTTTATTAATCTGTAGCAGTTTTCAGATTACAGTTATCACAATCAGAAACATATTTGCTAGCAAAATGTGAAGATTAAAAAAATGATGAACTTCTAATAATTGTATTTCAACTGGAGTACTCTAGTAAAGTGGAAAGACTACAAGGAAAAGCAGCAATCCTAAGTCTGAACACATTATCTTTCACCTTTCAGGTTATATGAACTTGATGGGATACTTAATCTCACTGAGTCTGAAACTTTCTGTTAACAAGAATTCCTTTCCCACTAAAGTCAGGCTATTGAATGCAATTTTACAAAGCTAATTTTTAGTATAGTAAGAGGCAAATGTTTTGGTGATGCTAGGAAGTAAGACATTAAGCATCCAACTACTTGGAAACTTCAGTGGGTAGGAAAGAGAGAGACGTGTGAATTGTTCAGAACTCATTATATAAAAAAAGAACTTAGGTCCCTGGGTTTCTAGGTTATTTTTTATGCAGACTAGCTGACTGTTACTACTGTTCAAGGTAGGTCACTTGGACAACTAAAAATCCACTTTCCACTGAAATGAGGGATTTAAGTGTGCCAACTAGGGTCTAACCCTTCCAGGTTCTTTGGTAGGGCTAAGTAAAATAAACATAAGACAGGTTAATAGGAGAACTGTCTAAAATTGCACATGTATTTATGCTTGAGTTACATACAGCTATTGTAGCTTATTAACATATTAAGCTATGAAATTGTATAGGAGTTAGGACATTGGGGGTAATGGAAACAAGTTTTGTGATAAAGGAGGCAGAAAACAAATGGTGAATAAAGTTTAAACCTTTGTCATGATGATCAGTGTCTTAGGTGATCAATATTATGGAATCACGTTATTCCTGAGACAAATTTCTCTACTAATAAATTTTTTAGAAATCAATTTCCTTTATAAAAGAGGCACTCTACAGAAGCACTTCCGTGTCTGAATTTTCTCAAAATAATTTGCTCAAAATATGCCAAAGACTAATATTCTAGCGTGAAGCATGGAGTGCTCCCCAGACTCAGCCCGTTATCTGTTCTGTCAATTTTGCTTCTATTTGTTCGGTTTGTGACTTACATATACTTATAATGTGGCTATTACCTTTAAGTCATGTATAAATTGCTTAAGCGATGTTGGGAGCCAAAAGTTGAGTCTCTCAACATGATAGGCTTGACTATCTCACTGGAACATCTTGAGGCTGAGTTTACAGAATCGGATCTTTTCATCCTGCCCTAAGAAAACATCCTGCAGCTGCTACGGCCAATGAAAAAGCTTCCTTAATGGCCAATGAAAAAGCTTCCTTATTCCAAGCATATAAATACCCCTGTGTGAAAAATAAAAATTTGCAGCTTGATCAGAATCCTTGTCTTGCTGTCATTCTTCGTGTCTCTTGTCCCTTCATTCCTTCTCGCTTAGGTTCACTGCCCTTGTTGATGTCCTGCGGGTTGGGACAAAGCAACTCACGTATTTTCTATTTTATAGTTTCTCTTTAGGTATCTATTACTTCAAAACATCGCAAAATACTGAATAAACCAAGTGGTGAGGGCATCATCCCACATCCTTGTCGAGCCTTGATGACCATGGCTGAGCAGCTCATGAAACATGGGTGATATTCTACCCTTTAAGATAAGGGACAGAAGCCGGTGGGTGGTGGCTCACGCCTGTAATCCCAGCATCTCAGGAGGCTGAGATTTGAGGATCACGGTTCAAAGCCAGCCCAGGCAGGAAAGTTCGCGAGACTCTTGTCTCCAATAAACCACTAGAAAGCCGCAAGTGGCGCTGTGACTCAAGCGGTAGAGCACTTGCTTTGAGCTGAAGAACGCAGGGACAGCGCCCAGGCCCAGAGTGCAAGCCCCAATACCGACCCAAAAAAAACAAAAGATAAGGGACAGAATCAGAATAAAGTTTAAGGCATATTGATTTGATATTTATAAACTATAATATCATATTCATTTTGAGATAAATATTAAGTTTAAATATATTATCTAGTCTTTTCTTCCCACACCTAAAATAAATTGTATTTATGTAAGTATATATACTACGTACAATTATTTATATATAATTATAATTATATATTACATACAATAGGTATCATGTATATAATTATATATTTTATATAAATGAATTATTGGTATGAATTATATATATGGAAAGTTACATAGGGTATAGTTTGTTTTCATTTTTATGTTTTATTTCTTCTTACTTTCAGCCAGCTGGAGAGATATTATCAGCACTCTTATATATTTCACAGCTCACCTTGGGTTATCTCTAATCTAAAATGCCCTATTTGAAATATTCATATAACTTGAATTATAATATTAGTTCTTTTGTGTGTGTTTCTTAGCTCTGAGGAAACTAGAAGTTTTTGTTTTTCTTGAATGATATACTTTCCTGCCTTGATGCTGTAAGTCTCACTAGCCTCTTTCTCTTATTGTCAGGACATGTTTAATGTTTTGTCATGTGTGTTTCTGCCTAACATTTTGTGAAATATTACATACTACAAAAATACCCACACGCAAAACTGTATAAATAAAAATTTTCTGCAATCTATTTGAAAATATTGTTATATTATGCTATTCATTATGAAGGAAATTAATTGAGAGGAAAAAAATTCTTACTTATGATATTAATTAATAGCATAGCACATTCCACTTAATTTGCAATTCTTACTGGAAGCTAAAACATGCCAATTGAGCAATTGTCTTAATTAATAGTTCTTCAGTGGACCACAGTGCATTGCATAAAGAATTAAGCCTGACCACTGTATAATTCTCTTGAGTTCTGATGCAAGTACTTCAAATCATACCACAGCTACATTAAAATAATTACCAAGTTGTGCACTTATACACACATACACATGCATGCATAATTCTAGCAATTAATTTAATACAATTATAAAGTAATTATCATAGTGAGGAATGACACAAATTCTTTCTCTTTTAGCAGATTTATTGAAAAGTTTATTCTATCAGCAGATTGGTCTTCTTAAAAAAAATTCTAAGCAACTTCTTTTTAATGAAGTCACTGCCTGTTTTGCCTAGAAAATTTGATGTCAAAGTAGAAACTAAAATAATACTTGGTATTATGAATATAAACAATTCTTTTTTTCTGAAAGATATTTTTTAGTATAGGAGTCAGATAAGAAGCAGATAAAACTCCAAATACCTCAAATGTAGTATGTATATTCAGAGTTGTCCCTACCCTCTTCAATTGTGAATCTCCATTATCAAAAGAGGAGGGGGGCACACAATACCTTCATATGTATGTGGTCATAGTTGATTTTGTAGATAAGTGGGAGAGAATGCTGTGTGGTTTCAGGTATGGCAAAATGCTGAACTTATTCATCATACTCTTACTACTCACACATATTATCTACTGTTGATATGGTTACTTTGTCCCAGGAGATTTACTAGTCACTTCCCATCATCTTCTTTAATCCAAATAACCCTTTGAAAATACACACCATTTGTAATCAACATTATTTTCTTTTATACATTTCTTTATTATCTCTAAGTAGGAGTACAAAGGAATTTCAGTTCAATATATTTAGTACAATGTCCCCTAGATCAATGTTACCTCCTACATCATTCTCCCCAATCTCTCCCAGCCCAACCCATCCCTTCAAGTCACTTAGTTCCATTTTTACATATATCCATTGAATAATATGATTGTATTCTCTACAGTCATCTGCTCCCCTTCTTGACCTCCTTGCTTCCTTGATGAGCCATATTTCAGCTCCCTGGTATTTAGTTTGTTAAACTGTGAGTTGGCTGTTCAAAGAAGTTACCCCGTAACAAACCTCCCCTGAATATACCATATTTGGGGACAATATATTCATGTACAAATATGCGTGTGTATAATTTTATGTAATGTGTACAATTTAGACCTACTTTCCATAAATAAAAGAAAACATGCATCCTTTGTCTCTCTGAGCGTGACTTACTTAACTCACTTATTTTGTTCCAGGTCCATTCATTTCCCTGGAAATTATATAATAAAAGGTGAATAAGCTAGGTGTCAGATGCATTAACTGACTTGTCTGAAATCTCACAGATATGATTTCTAGGAAGTCATTTACTTTCAGGACAGCTGACTTCTTCTGGATATCAGTATGTGGGTGGAAATGGTTATCAAAATGATGGTGCCAGTGGTTATTAATTTCCCTGCCATAACTTTCCCACTTCAAATGTATTATAAAAATCTTTATATATGAAGGACATTTCAAATCCATATCTTTTATTCTCTAAGTACAGAAGCAAGCTAAGAATATGGGTTGAATTTCCTTTCTTAAATTAACCTTAATAATTTCAATTTGATTTAAAAATGTGCTTAGTAATTAACATGTTTTTGAATATATCAATTATTCACACTCATATATATCCTCTCTAACACTTTTAATTATGTCATATATAATATTTCCCTTTAAAATATTTGTTACATGGTATTTTCCACAAGAAATGCATAATATTTTATTGCCTAAGGCTGTCCCCCTTCTCGCCAAGTAACATATAAATGAATGAGCTTAAGTAATGTGTTTTTAACTTTTCTACGAAACTGTCCTGCTAGTGAATCTCAGACATCTACCTCATCTTCTTTATCACAGTAATGATTCTAACACACGAACAGCAGTTATCTAAAAAGTCCTTGGAGAGATGACAATGAGGATGAGAAAATCAGGTTAAGGTTGCAGTAATTGGTGAAAAAGAGAAGAGACCATGCAGAATGTGTCCCTCTAAAACACATCATGCATCACTGTGGGGAAAAGGTACTTACTGGTCCTTGCTACAAAACAATATTGTGCACGATTGGAAAAATACTTAGAAAAAAAATTTGTGGATTTTCTCAAGGAGTCAAGAAACACTCCTTCATCGTGGCTGTTCCTAACAGAATTACTGCAGTCAGGCAAAACATGACTCCTGTGTATTGGCTGAAAATGGCTCCCAGGCTGTTTGCTTCTTCACAGCAGGCCAGGACCATTAACCCAGTCAGCTGGTGCTAAATTCAAATTCTTACAATCCAATGGCTGTAAATACAGTCCAGAGAAACATATGTTGCCCATGTAGAGTCTATCTACTTTACATTCCCTAAGAAACCTTACCGGACATCTGCTAACTACAGATAAGAGAACAGTACAGCTGTGAAAAGCCTCTAACTGCTGTTGTCATTTGGAGCTCTCTGATAAGAGGCTCCTCCCCTTACAGCTGAGTGACATCCCCTAGTCACTTAAGTGGCTTCTCATCCTTCCTCTTGTACACCGAGAGACCTCTGGCTAGGAAGAACTTCTATTCTCCAATCATCCTACTACCCAAATGAATGGTATGTTGTTGCCTCTACAGGTACTGTTCCAGACCAACCTTAAGATCCACAGAGTTAGCTAGAGATGATTCCTAGAATCTAAAGTGCTTTTGTGATCTATTGTGGAAAGAAAGGAATGAAAAGAGGGAGGATGGAAGGAAAAAAAAGAAAGAAAGAAGGAAGGAATGAAAGAAGAAAGGAATAAATGAATGAAGGAATGAAGGAACAAAGGAAGGAAAGAACAAGGAAGGAAATTGAAACCAGACATACATACTGTCTTGAGTATATTAAACACTCTCACTCTCTCATACAAACAGCACACACACACATATAGCAACCTCTATTAATAGGATTTTTATTTTCTACTGTTCCCCATGTACCATTCATCCTCCTCAGCAAATAAACACTAAAACCAAGATTTAAGGCATATTAGTATGAAGCAATATCACAATATTAGCAATGCTACTCATACAAAATGAAACATAGTAAATCTGTGGAAGCAAGAGGAAGCCCCAGGGCTATGGGTACTTGAGAGGAACAGATGGACAATCATAGAGATGGAACACGCAGCCACTCAATGCTTTGAGCCAGGACAGCCTTATATATTTTTAATTTTTTTGTTTCGTTTTGGTTTGGGTTTTAGTTCAGTGACCAAATTCAGGTAGAGAGTTTTGCTTTATGTCAGCCTTCCTTTGGAGTATCCTAAAACAGCTACTGTTAATGAGTTTCTTTTGTCTGTTATGTCATCTGCAGCAGAGAAGTTTTTTACACTGGTGGAAATTTCACAGTATATACCCCTAATTTTGTTTATGTAGATGAATCATCTGCTATTATTGGTGACAAGAAATGAGGAACGGGAGGTGATTTTCCTGGCATGAATGAAGGCTTTCACTCCAAACACATTGAAACAAATACTTTCAAAAATCATGTCAAAATATATAAAGTGTACTTATTTTTTAATTAAACACTTTAGGTTAAAGAGAGGAGTGGTTTCATGTAAATGAAACATTGGAACAACTATGAAAGGAAATGCTGTGATGGAAGATACTTACGAGAACTTCTCAGCAAAGTCTGGCAGGAAATTAAAGGCTTCATCTAAGCTCATTTATCATGCATTCACCTTTAGCTCATGACACATTCCCAGTAAATGGTGACATTTGCAAACTAATTTAATTGCACATTCTTTATTTAGGTGTAGTATCATAGGACATATTTTTAAATAACTATAAAATCATATTGGTCATTAATTTTAGTTACTTTATTATCAAACCTATGCATATATGAGGTGTCAAATAACAGAAAACTACTTCGGAAATTAAAGGAAAAATTAAACATTTAAACATGTCTGGAAAAAATAGCTACTTGAAGACACAGAAATTGAATTCCAGAGCCTAGTAGAACAGAAGGAATACAGTGTCACTTTCACATCTGTAACTGAAAGGCCCAGATTTCTTCCTGAATCACTCCATACAGATCTCCAGGATTCTGAATGCCACTTAGTCCTTTGACAAAAAGTGGCATGGATACTAGCAAGGAGATGCTCCTTCAGGTGTTGGAGAACCTAAAACTTCCAAAAGGGGACAAGGTGGTGGAATTTGGAATAAAAGACCAGGGCCTCTGAAAATAAGTCGTAGCAGTCTAATTTTCAAAGTAAGTCAAATCATGAAATTTTAGGGTATTTTCCTCCAACATTTTAAACTTGAGGGCAGACTAAATTGGGAAACTTAACCACTGCCCTGTACATCAAAATATTAAGGGTGATTCTGTCTAGTAGTACCTCCTTCTTACCCACTGCAACCTGTTCTGTTACAAGGCCATGAATCTGAATAGTTGTGCTGATGGTTTTGACACCAAAAGCTCAAGAGAAAACCGTATCTGTGCATAAATGAAAGAAGGGGCCCTAGTAATTAAGATGGCACCTTCTCTGTTATTTTTCTCCCACTTTTCTTTAATACTTAATAATAGGCTCAACAAGTAGAAGTAGGCAAAAAGGTGATATTTTAGCTAAAAAACTAAGCAAAAATTTGATTCACCAGAAAACCTAGGAAAAGGGACCTCTGAGGTGCTACAAGCATCTGGAGAGCAGAGGTATGGAGCAAATTGATCCCCAAATCTGTGTGAATATACACATGCCCAGAGTCATTCCCCAAACATGTACATGCATGTAAAGCATCAAAGAAGCATACAATAGGCTTTTCAGAACTGAACATAAACCTTCACCTAAGCCACAGAACACCTGGAAACAGTATATGGGCCAGAAATAAAGATCTATGTGAAGATGTTGAAATCTCACTTAATAAGATGAAACAGAACCTAACTCAAAACAAAGAGAGTTTTATCACCTGCTAAAGCAATAAGAAAAGGTCGCTCATTCCTGTCATGCTAGCTTTAGAGGGAATGGAAATTGGCTGGCCCAGGCGAATAGGAAGGCCAAAACAGCTGGAAATGTAGCTCAAGTGGCTGAGCACCTGCCTAACAAGTGCAAGGACCCAAATTCAATCACCCATAAAACAAACACACAAAAACCAGTAACAAAGCTAGCAGTCCCAAAAGCTAATAAGGGTATTTAGCAATTATAATATTTTCTGACTACTGATGAAGATACCACCTTGTGTGGAAAACAGACTCATCTGTGCAAAGCATGGGAAGGACTAGAGGGACAACTGATTGTAAAGAGTTAGAGCAGAAGAGGAGTTTCTGGAGATGATAAAGCTGTACTTTTGCTGTTGGTGTTGATCACATGAATAGTTGAGACATTCAAAGGACTAAGCATCAAAACGGTGATTTTGTTTTATTAAATTTGAAAGCTGGCTAAGTGTGGGTTAATATGATTACTTTCTATTGAAAATAGAAAAACAACAAAAATAAAATAAAGTGTTTAAAAACTAGCAATCAGTATGAAGCCATGTTGAAAGTTTGGGATCAATTTCATTTGCCTGTCAGGCAAGAGACTATTTTCCTAATTGATGCAGTGAAATTGATCCAGTGAATTTTAACATAAAATTAAAACAAAGCCAACAAGGGCCTTTCGGCCAGTAAGATGTGACCAAGTTCTTGAACCCTACTTGGCTTTGCATCAGGACTCTGGGACGTGTGAATTGTGTCACATGGTTCCCCTTTAAGACCAGTACTGATGTGTGTCAATCTAAGTGATTTGTCTTCTCTCAGTTAAAGTTTCTGGAATATAATGTCAGATTCACATTTTATTCAGTTCACTTTTACAAATGACAAAACAAATGGACTAACAAACACTAGATGTGTTAGAATGGGAATTTTTCTTCTAGTGTTTTTCTTTATTGTAATCAGAAATTATTAATTCCACAAAAGGGTTTCATTGTGAAATGCCCCCACAGGCATTTGATCAAATTCTTCCCTTCTTTTACTCTGTCTTATTTCCCCTACTTTTTCATGAAATTTTCTAAGTTAGTTTTGAAACTCAAGGTAGCAGATGCTGTAGTACCCAACTCACATGCACCTTGCCTTCAACATCCCTCAATGTAGCAGTAATTCTCCAGTTGCAAGAAGGTCAGGAAGCCCCATAGCTGGAGATTTCCATAGCTTGAAGAGATCTGCTTTGACTAAGGCCATCACTTCTCACGAGGACCAGTTACATCCAGGGAATGGGACATGATGAAGGTTAAAGGACCTTGCTTCACATCAGAAAAATTGTGAAAGGCTCTTGAGCTCTAGGCCTCAGCATGGTATTAGCTGAAGCTTTTATAGCAATTGCATCAGAGATGAACATTCTCACTTTACATCCTTTCTGGCTTTTTTTGGTATAAATGTCCTCAGATGTCAATTTCAAAAGTAGTCGCTAATATACTTCCTGAATATAAATCTCTATATCAGTGTCTGTTTCCCTGAGAATCTGACTTCCAGAATTGATGGTAGAAAGGGTTCAAGGAAACAGACTCTGAAAGAAGTTACTGGAGCTGGATGACCCTCTGTCTGGCTGTCAATGAGGAATCCATCAGTGACGGTATGTGGAGCAGAGCACTGATAGTTCCTGGCAGGCTGCAGTGATATGATTGTTAAAATTTCACAGGTGAAAGGAAATTCACTGCCAGGTGTGATATTTCAGGCTGAGAAAATAATTTCAAGGATTCTAGAATTGGATGGGTCATTCAGTATGCTAGAGAAAATAAAAACAATAAAATACTGAGGCTGATTAATCACCAATTAAACGTAAAGTGAAAACCTTAGCAGCAGGCAAAGAGATTCTCATCTCCTACAAGTAGATGATTCAGCAAGCTCAGGATGCAGTTCACAACTTAGCCTCCATAGGTAGATGAGCTTAAAGGTTTAATTCTCAGTCCTGGAATATCTTCTGTGTTAAACAAGAGCTATAGTGGAGTGGTATCAGAGGGTATTATTGTCTAAGGATATGTTTTTTTATGAATTAAAAAATTAATTGTTAAATTTCCCCTGGTACTTCATTTTCAGAAGTACTTTACTTCCATCTGTTAAAGGCGTGCTATTTCCAAGATTAAAGGTGATGGAGAGGAATTCTTTTCTGGCAAGAAAATACAATGCATCAGAATGTATTGCCATCTGCTCATCTGGCCACCAATATGCCCCAATGTGACCTGGACAGCAAAGTGTTCAGTTTATTAGAACAAGAAAAGACTGACCTTACATGTCCCTCAGAACATGCTGTGTGGCAAACACTCAGGGAAAAAAAATCATAATGCCTAAGGGTCAGTATTAACTATAGAGAATGACAATCCTTATGAAAAATAACTGCTGTGAACCTGGAACTAGAACCCATTAGACACCCAGCAAAGCACCGAACCATGAGACATCATTTATATACCAAAATTGCCCATCGAGAGCTCTTTTGTTTCATACACATCAAGTCATAGTTTTGATGAAAATAAAAGAAGAGCTGTGAATCAGGGCATTGGCAGGGGTGGGCACCTATGGGTAGGATGAGCAAGTTGTTGGCATCCCAATGTAATCTACCTCTCGAGTCTGTACCTTTCCTTCTGCTTCATGCCTGTAATCTCCTGACTAGATATTCTTATAAACCATGCCACTCTCCTAGTGATATACCCTACTTATTTAAAATAATAAATAGAGAAATATGGCAACAATGACTCAAACAGATCATAGTGACCAGCAACTCCAATCTCAGAGATATGAAATTCTCAATCATTCTAGTAAGATAGTAGAGTTTACAGAAAGGATGTAATATTATCAGCAGTAAAGGGAAATAACAAATATCTGTAGCCTTGATACCAGCTTCAGGGAGCTGGAGATTAAAAAGTCTGTAGTTCAGAGATGGAGGAACAGGGTGGAGGAGAAGCTACGGGCTAAACAAGCTCTTGTATAGAACAGTTGTAGTGTTCCAGGGAAAAGTCCAAGGCTAGAGAGTCACACCAAGTGTGCCATCATAGTACAAAGAGTTTGGCCAGAAAAGAAAAGTTCAGGAAGTGGCGCTGTAGCTCAAGTGGTAGAGCGCTCGCCTTGAGCTGAAGAGCTGAGGGACAGCACCCAGGCCCAGAGTTCAAGCCCCACGACCGACCAAAAAAAAAGAAAAGTTCAGGCAGCTTGGTTAAGGAGACAGATGTGAGCACTCCCAGGTCTGTGGTGGTGGCAGCAGCTGCTGCCGTGGCCACCATATCAACAGAGAGAGTCCAGGACAAAGGTGCCAGAAGCAAAGTTAGCAGATATTACTCACCGTCAGCAAGAACTGACAAGGAGATGAATATTTCACCAGCAGCATCAGAATACAGGTTCTTCTCATCAGCACATGGAACATTATCCAAAATAGACCACATTTTAGGTCACAAAGCAAATTTGTCCAAATTCAGAAATATTGAAATTATGCCCTGTATTTTCTCAGACCACAAGGGAATAAAACTAGGATTCAACACCAAAAGCCACCAAAGAAAATCTTGTAACACATGGAGGCTGAACAACACACTGTTGAACCACAAGTGGATTATATAAAAGATTAGAAAGGAAATTCAAATGTTTACGATATTTAGCACAAATGAACACAGAAATCACCAGCTTCTCTGGGGACACAGCAAAGGCAGTACTCAGAGGCACGTTTATAGCTCTGTGTTCCTTCAACAAATTGGAGAAATCTGAAACCAACAATTTAACGAGGCATCTACAGCTCCTTGAAAAAGAGCAACAAGCTAAACCCCAATCCAGTAGACAAATAATTAAAATTAAATCAGAATTAAATGAACTAGAGTCCAAATTCAGCGATGCAAAGCTTGCTTAATTTATGCAAATCAATTAATATAATTCATCACATCAACAAGAGCAAGGATAAGAACCACATGATTATCTAAAAAATGCAGAAAAAGCATTTGACAAGATTTAACACCCTCTTATGGTGAAAGCTCTGGAAAAACTAGGAATCCATGGAACATTCCTCAATATAATAAAGGCTGTATATGACAAACCTATTGCCAGCTTGATACTTAATGGTGAAGAGCTAAAGCTATTTCTTTTAAATCCAGGAATGTGATAAAAATGTCCACTCTCTCCACTTCTCTCCAATTTAGTATTAGAATACCTAGCAAGAGTAATAAGACAAGATGCAAACATAAAGGGGATCTAAATAGGGAAAGATGAAGTAAAACTCTCCCTCTTTGCAGATGACATGCTCTTGTATTAAAAGAACCCCATGGACTCCACTCCCAAGTTACTTGAGCTGATTTAAAACTTTCGCAAAGTAGCAGGGTATAAAATTAACCCCCCAAAATCAATGGCTTTTCTGTATGCCAATAACAAGAAGAGTGTGGCTGAAATCAGGAAAGCAATTCCTCTTGTAATAGTCCCACAAAAAATAAAATATCTAGGAGTTAATTAAATAATAAATAAGCTTGATAATAACATAAATATAATATATATATAAAATATAAATAAAATAATAATATATAAGAAAACAAATATAATAAAAATAAAATACCCATGAGTTAACTAAAAAAGTGAAGGACCTCTATGATGAAAGCTTTAAAAACCTGAAAGAGAAAATGAAAGCAGAACTAAAGAAGTGGAAAACCCTTCCATGCTCCTGGATTGGGAGGATTAACATTGTGAAAAGGGCAATTTTGCCAAAGGCTATCTACAAATTCCATGTGATATCTGTCAATATCCCAACCTCATTCTTCAATGAAATAGAAGAAGCAACCCAAAAATTCATATGGAACATTAAAAGACTCTAAATAGCATAAACAATCCTTTGCAGAAAGTACAGTGCTGGAAGAATATAAACACAAAACTTCAATGTCTACTACAAAGACATCGTAATCAAAAACAGCTTGGTACTGGCTCAAGACAGACCTGAGGATCAATGGAATAGAACTGAAGGCCCAGAAATGATCCCACAGACCTATCGCCACCTAATCTTCGATAAGGGAGCTAAAAAAATAGAATGGAAGAAAGCCTCTTCAGTAAATGGTGCTGGCAAAATTGGTTTAACACCTGTAGAAAACTAAAGCTCGATCTTTATATATCTCCCTGCACCAGAATCAACTCCAAATGGATCAAAGACCTCAAAGTCAAAGCAGACACCCTGAAAACATTACAAGAAATAGGAGAAACTCTAGGGCTCCTTGTCATAGGCTGAATTTAATAAAGACCCAGAAAAATAACAAATCAAAGAAATTTTGGACAAATGGGACTGCATGAAATTGTAGTTTCTGCATGGCAAGGGAAATAATGCAAGATCAATAGAAAGCCCACGGATTAGGAGAAGATCTTCACTAGTCATACAATGGTCAAGGGTCTCATATCTAAAATATACTTAGAACTCAAAAGTTAAAAAAATGAATCCCCCAACAACAAATCCTCAAAGAAAGAACCGCTCAATCAATAAGTGGGCTACAGACTGACTTCTGTGAAGAGGAAAGAAGAGTGGCCAATAGATCCGCGAAGAAATGCTCAACTTCTCTAGCCATAAAAGAAATGCAAATCAAAACAACATTGAGATACCACCTCACCCCAGTTAGAATGGTTATAATCAAGAACTCTAATAACAACAGATGTTGAAGGGGATATGGCCAAAAGGGAACCCTACTCCACTGTTGGTGGAAGTGTAAATGTGTTAACCACTTTGGAAAACAGTGTGGAGGTTCCTCAAAAGACTATACGTAGAATTGCCCTATGACCCAGCAATCCCACTTTTAGGCTTTTACCAAAAAGATCAGAAACAAGGTCATACAAAAGCTACAAGAACATCTATGTTTATCACAGCATTATTTACCATAGCTAAGATATGGAACCAACCCAGATGCCCCTCCATAGATTAATGGATCAAGAAAATGTGGTATATATCTATATCTATATCTGTCAATATAGATAGATATAGATATATACAATGGAGTTCTATGCCTCCATTAGAAAGAATGACACTGCCCCATTTGTTAGGAAATGGAAAGATTTGGAAAAAATTATATTAAGTGAAGTAAGCCAGGCCCAAAGAAACATAGGCCCCATAGTTTCCCTTATATGCAATAACTAGTATATGTCTAGGACAAGTAGAAAAGGTCAAAAGCTATGTACATATGACCATATAAGATGATGCTAAGTGAAATGAACCCCAAGATAAGGACACAAGAGGTTTTATCTTTCTTGCTATTGTTTTTTAATGTACTTATAACATATCGTGTAATATCTTTTTGTTTCTTTTGAATGTCCTTCCCTTGTGGTATAACTCCTGTTTTCACTGTATTTGATTCTGGTGCCCTGCATCTTGTATATACATTTTTCTATTTTGAGGAAAGGAAGGGAAGTAACAAAATGCTCATATAAGGTTACAGGATGACCCATTGTAACAATGAGATGTACAAGACACTATGTTGAAAAAGAACTTTACAATTTGGGGTGAGAGGGAGGAGCTGGGGAGGTAGGGAGGAAAGGATGGTAGAGGAAAAATAAAGGAGGGGTAACAATGCTTGATAGGAAATGTACTCATTACCTTGCTCGTGTAACTGTAACCCCTACGTACAGTATCTTTACAATTAAAAGAATATTTAAAAAAGAGTCTGTAATTCATCCCATCAGTATTTTCTTTAGTGTACTCAAGAAATATAGCATACCAGGAGGCTGAGGACTTACAGTATACATGTGGAGCTGCATCAATCCATGAGTGGACAGTAGCAGCTGCTTTGGTGAGCCACAAAGGCTATTATTATGTTCACCCATAGGTGTGAAACATTTGTTTTCCAGGGAACTGGGGAGTCTTTGCAGTTTGTGGGCCTAACAGAGTTCAGCTCTAGGAATCACCCCAGTTGAAGGCAGCCCTTCATGAAGAGGCAGATTGTCTACCGAGGGAGCACCCTCAGTAGAGTGCATGGTAGTGTAGACTGCAGGAGCTTGCCTTTCCCTCCTTTCCTTCAGATAGGCCAGCCCTGTGAGGAATTGCTTGTGTCATCTGCTGAGGCCTTTCTGTGACTTTCCTCAATTATATTTAAACCCCCTATTCTGTTACTACAAACTCCATGTAAGTCTTGGGCTCAGAGTCTTTTGCCTTTGGAATCTGACCTGTGACCATTTCTTCCCCAAATGCTATAAAACTGTAAAGTTATGAAGCAATGAAGGGAGAAGTCACCTGCAGGTCTTCAGCTATGGCTTCGGTATAAAACACTGCTCATCACACATAAAAATCCCAGACGAGAATGTTGCTATCCTAAATTACCATGCAAATAAAATACTTTCCTCGTCATTGATTTAATAGGATAAATAATATGGGAGCTGAGGAAAGCTCCATTTATATGCAATGTAAATGAAACTAAGTAAAGAATTTCATTCATTTCTTTATGAGATGTCAAATTAAAAAGCTGAAGGGTAGCACTAAATGAACCGAAACAGGATATAGAGAAAAAAATTCCACATTATCTTTTGATTGCTGGTCACATAAACATTATAGGATTTATCTGAAGGAATCATTATTTAACAAAGTAATCCCAAGAAAGCAGAAATAGATGGGCATTAATTGCATCTACATTTAAAATCAAAGACAGATGAAATATTTTAGGAAGATGGGGCATGATATTAAATTAATTAAAAACCATTTCCTTGGATATGTCTTCTTCATATTTCAACATGGTGTATATGGGCACTGTACCACTGGAATTCTGTGCTAAGAATAACATCAGCTTTGTTACTTATAAATGTTCTTCTGCAGTAGTTTCTCCTCAAGCATGATTCTAAGTGTATTATGAGATTCGAAATAAATTGCAACATGCATAAATATATCTAGACATAATTCTAACCACCATTAGATGCTTTATTTGGGTCTGTATTAGCATTTTATCTCAGGGTCATTTAAGACCTATTGTTTTTATTTTTCTTCAGAATTTTTTTTCTACTAAAAGGTTGGAACTCTTTTGCATTTCTAGTAGAATTAATGGCTAAATTGATTCCCAATCAGTCTTGATAAAATATTTTGCAACAATGCTCAGTGTCCTGCTTTCTATTTTAGTCTTATTGCTAATAGAAATATCACAACTCTACTAAGTTGACTATAAATTCTAAGACACATACTAATTAACATGAATTGAGTGAGGGTTAAATTCATGTCCTCAGTAAAAAAAAGAATTAAAATAAAAATTAAAAAAGAATAAAAGGGTATGTTGACAAGCCAGCCTAATAAATGATTATAACACATCATTATGAATTAAGCTTCCTAGGCCATTTTTAGTGAAATAGAAAAAGACAGTTAATTTTCTAATGTATGGCCATCATAATGAAATGAAATGTCTTCTCTAGGAGCTGAGACTTGACTTTCGCTCTTCCCTGTACTCCTGCAGCCAGAAATGGGACATATCTCTTGAGGTATCCTGGCTTTACTTCTCTTCACAACAGAAAGTAAGTCAAGCCTTATAATGCAATAGATATCTGGAGAAGAAGAAAAGGAAGACTTTTGCTCAGTGACTGGTTATAACATTAGTTCAATGGTAGTAATTTTTTAAAAATATGTATTGAAATAGCTTTTGGGGGCACTTGTTTTCCCAGTTTTCTCTCTACACAGAGTTATTTTTTCTCTCATTGGCATAGGAGCTCATGCTTATGTCATAAAATCATTGAGTTTGCTATTTTCTCTATTTTCAGTGTGATCCAACCAAGGGGAAAATTCTAATCAATGGTCCATAGATCATTGCATCCGACTGCCACAGCCATGCAACATTAATGATTAGAGAAGTTGTCAGTTCTATCTTCAGTCTTAGGCCTTCAGCCAGATTCTTTTATGCTCCATTACCTTGAGAGGACTGCCTAAATATTTTATTCTTCTCTTTCTTTTATTTAATGGTTCTCTAAATAGTATGTTTTTTTTTCATACAGTATTTTTTCAATACAGTGGCTTAGAAAAACAATAATGAACCATTAGTTCCATCATTTAAATATCTGTAGTCTTCCTACTAGAATAGTACTTTATTACCTCTGTCCTATACTGGTAGAATGAATCTTCAAAGAAACTAAGCTGCAGACTTTATTCTCTTTCCTGAAAGATATCAGCTACAGATGATTAGGTTCTACTCTAAATAGGAAGAGACAGCTTATAGATTGAATAGAAAGACTACTCGCCCTAGAGCTTTCCCAACAGGCTACCAGCATACTTATGACCCCCATACCCCAACTCTTGGGAGGATATGTGAGGATTATTTTGGATAAAGCTCACCCATGGAAAAAGATCTTCAAATGTTGACATTTGATGTCTCCAAGAAAATAGCTGCTAATAATAGTGGCTGGTGAAAGACTGAATTAGTGTATGGCAAAGATTTCCAGTTGACAAAATTACCTAACATTAAAGGAGTTTTAATATTCTACTCAATAAATACAAGACAGCCGGAAGTCATCAGTGCTGCATAGGTACTTTCTTATGAAAGGAAAGAAAAAGAAAATATAAAGAAAAGAAAACCAAAGAAATAGTTGTGCAGAAAGAATAGCAACCTCAAAAAGAAAAATCAATCTATAATTGGTATTGACAAAGAGATGAAAGAATATGCTACATCCATGAGGCTACGCAAGAACACTCAGAAAGAGAACTATAAACCCGGGCATGGTGACAAAAGCATGTGATCCCAGAACATAGGAGGTAAAGGCAGGGCAATCTCAAATTGAAAGATCATCTATAATCCATCTGTAATACAATCTCAATTTCAAAGACCATTTGCCATATCATAAAACAAGCAAATGAACAAATGAATAAAAATTAAATTAAAAATACTGGAGAGTTCTTGGAAATTTATCATATTTTACATAATTTTATTTTATTATATTTTTTTTTTTTGCTCAAGGCTAGCACTCTACCACTTGAGCCACAGTGCCCCTTCTGGTTTTTTCTGTGGATGTGGTACTGAGGAATTGAACCCAGGGCTTCCTGCATGCTAGGCAAGCACTCTACCCACTGAGCCACCTTCCCAGCCCTTTTACATAATTTTAAATTAGCCAATATGTGAGCCACTTTAGTTTTTCACTTCTGACTAGATTTAATTTTAATAAAATTAAAATCACAGAGATCAGAGATAATTCTGGGAAATTGAATATCCCATTAATGGGATTTCCAAGAAAAGAAAAAAAATAAAAATTTTAAGGGAACAAAGATTATCAAACAAATAATAATAAACACAGATTAGCATATACTTTTAGATCTTCATGAATATAAAGAGGATACTAATAGCTTTCATAGGGGAAATAATGACTCTATATAGATGGATAAGAACCAAAGTTTATCAGAAATCTTAAAAGCATCAGAAGAAAACAGAGGACATTAAAAAGTGATTTGAATATTCTAAGTTAAATTATTTTCCAACCTCAAAATGAATACCATATATTTTCCTTATGCTCTAATCAAATATGAGAGATATATAAACACGAGCATACATTCATGTATATATAGATGTATATACAAACACACATATATAGATGTATATATAAACACACATATATAGAAGCATATATGAATATGAATATACACACATATATGCATATAGAGGATGTCAAGTGTTAATACATTCTATAGGAGAAATTTATTCAGGAAAGGATGGTAGAGAATGCTAAGATAAAAAGGATAGATGCCAATCTGACAGACATATCAGTTATATTACTCCCTAAGTTGGGGAAAGAATATATAACAAGAGCCTTACAGGCAAAAGGAACAATAAACACAAAAGCCCTGGTGTGAGAATGTGTCTGGAATGTCTGGAAACAAATGATTCATAATACTATTATTAACATTTTCCCTAAATGTCCTGAGAGGAAATTCCTAGTCTTATCTTTCAAAGAATCCAATGAGATTCAGAACCGTTAATGGCAAGTTACAGTTAATGTTCCTTTCACAGTATCATGGGATTTCTAAATGGTGATGCGATTGACATCTTGGGCTTGACAAGTTTTTGTTGCAGTGAGATGTTATACATAACTCACTCAGGCCAGTAGCCGCCCCGGCCTCCAGTACTCTTTTGCCAATCAAGTTTCACTACACATTGTTAAATGTTCCCTGACATGGCAGAGGCACACCTAGTTATGACCCACTTCCCTGTACCATATGACAGGCAGTTATCCCTCTAAGTGACTAACAGTTAACATAGGCCCTATTTTTAACAAATGAGCAAATTAATTACAGCATAATAATGATATTTAAACTGGTCAATGGCAATCCTACACAAAATTTATTGACTCTGACCTGAGATCATTTGAGCCACTTGTTATGAATGACCAAAATATCAAATGGACTAGAAGGGACTCATGCTTCTACTGTGGCTTCTGAAAGCATGCCATGGAAATTCTGGTCAGTTTTATTTAATTTTAAGCATGAGACTGTTTATGCATAAATTTTATTAGCCAATTAATTTCATTAAAGGCATAAAAACATTTTATATGCAAAATTTTAGGACAATTTTATTAATTTCTGAAATTAATCCATCTCAGTGTAATTAAGTCATAATGCATGATGAGTATACTCTAACCGCAATATCCTGAAATCTCCAGCTACAATTGATAGACTTCCCATTTCCTTAGAGCACACATATTACTTACGAGTCCATCTAGAAACATTATCCTTTTAATGTTTCCCCAAATTGTAAATCCTAATATTTGATTTAATGCAACATATTCTTGTAATCATTTTACCAAGCACAATGCTTAATCTTAACTGCTATTTTTTTTTGCTGTTCCTTCCTAGAGAAGGGGCAGTAAATGGATGATAAAGAAATGGCTGGATTCCTCTATCATGAATCAAAGATTTCAAAGTTAAGACTTTTTCCAGATATTTTCTATGTAAATTTACTGAAGGTGTGGACTGATGATATTATTAATTTAAATATGCCTTACATTCACTTCATAAAGAAATGCATCATTATGAATGGAGGAGGCTCAATTCTTATCACTCAAGCTAATAATGGAACTTTTCCATGTCTTCTCAAGGCAAAGATCCATTTTACCACCATGACTTTCTGTGCCTGAATGATAAGGGAATGTCATCATAGCTCGTTTAACCAGTGCAGAAGGTAAAGCAGCTCACAGTGTACTCAGCCATGGTTTCAGAAAAAAGCCGTTCAGAGGCTTTTGGAAGAATATGTTTCTTCTCCTGTCTCCTGAACAGAGCCTGCTGCTGCTGGGCCATGGGGAGAAAATGTACCTGGCTTTGTGTTTACTAGTCTTTGAGAGATCTTCCAGATTGAAAACACACAATACAAGAATAGACATTGTGCATCAGAGCTATTGTTTATTGTTTGCTATTGTTTATCACAGCAAATTAAATATTACAACACAGAAAAACTCATGGAAAACGTAGCAAAAAGAGGGACGTTGCCATTTGAATGCTGTTTAATCAAACACCAAATCACAAGCTCTTAAAGATATGTTTTGTGCCTAATGATACCACTTATATTAGAATATTTGTCATAAACCCTTCATATTCCTCCATATAAAAATCATGAAGCATTATTTGTGACTTGAAAATGGCTCTGGAAAAATTCAACATAATTGAGATGCACTTCTTATAATTAAACTCATTTAATTGGCTAAGTTTATGAAGTCAGAACAGAATAGGAAAATTCTTCTTACATTCCCCAAAGATGAGGTTGACATCCTAATGGTATGTATGGGTACATGGCTGCTTTTTCTCCTTAGAGTTTACATACAAGTTTGAGAGTCCGTCTAGTAACATCACCCTTTTAAATTTACCCTCAAATTAAAAATCCTAATAATCGAATTACTATAACAGATTCTAATTTTTTTCCAAACAAAAATCCTCTGTTACTCTTTTTACTTCTATATCCTTGAAAAAATAGAAGCAAATGAATTTCTTTATCATAAATCTAGGGTTTCACTTATTGAAAATAATTTTTCTTAATATGCTCAAAACTGATACTTAAAGTAAAATGCTTTTTTTATTTGTATTACAGACTTACGGCTTTATAAAATACAGGGAGAAATTCAGTGCAACCTGTATAAAGAAAATGGAATTTTGGCTGGGCACCAGCCAGTGTCTCACGCCCAAGCCCAGACCAGAGTTCCAGCCCCATGACCGACAAAAACAAAAGAAAGAAAGAAAGAAGGGAGGGAGGGAGGGAGGGAAAGGAAGGAAGGAAAGAAGAAAAAGAAAGAAAGAAAAGACAGAAAGAAAAAGAAAGGAAAGAAAGAGAAAGATAGAAAGTAAGAAGAAAGAAAGAGAAAGAAGAAAGAAAAAGAAAGAAAGAAAGAAGCAAGAAAGCAAGAAAGAAAGAAGGAAGGAAGGAAGAAAAGAAAAGAAAGAAAGAAGAAAGAAAGAAAGAAGAAAGAAAGAAAGAAAGAAGGAAGGAAGGAAGGAAAAGAAAATGGAATTTTGAGGACAGAGAACATATCTGGTCCCAATAGTTTTATGACATACTATACATTCCAACTGGCTCTCATAAGTTTAGGAATCTAAGCATAATGTCATAAGTTTAGATGAGATCCACAAGTGGCAAACTGACTTTTTAAACAAATACATCTTATATTACTATTACACTATGCATAGTTACTACCAGTGGAGTAAGGGAATTTTATAGCCTTTTTATTAAACTCTTTTCCAATTTTCTTATCTTTAAAATCCTTGTAAACAAATGGAAGACATTTTGTTAGTAGATTGCAGAAATACATCTTAAAGTGCACAGTATTTTGTTCATTCTGAAAAAGAGGGTCGAAATCAGGGATGCTTTGGCAGCTAATGAGATTCATTCTTGATAGAGCTGGTTAGCAGAATTACTAAGTAGTTTCTTTTTAAGATGCTTAATTGCAAATTATTTTTCAAGATTAAAGGAATACATTAAGTCAAAACATACTTTGGAGGCTTTTTCATTTTAATCAGTACTGTGGAATTAATATGTTTTTTCAAGACTTTAAAACACAGAAACATGGTCAATATTTTAATACCTTTTTTTATTGTGATCTTCAAGTGAATGTGCAAGAGGTAAGTGCTGTGGTGAGAGAAAAAAGGAGACAGGGAAAAAATAAAGAGGGGGAGAAAGACATAGAGTGAAGATTTCTAAAATGCTTTGAAAATTGCTCAGGTCTGATAAGGACATTAAGTTTTAGCATTCCAAGAAAGTAATTCACCACTGCTTTATGGCCTATGTGCTATTTCTGAGAGGAAAGAAAAGTAGGCCTTAAAGGTTGGCTGGAATGTAAACTGTCAAAACAGCAAATGCATCCAGAGGAAAGATTGTCTTCCAAAAGCTGAACAAAAGACTGAGACCAAGTAATGAGGTGTGACTGACATTTCATACTGAGATTCATCATGCTGTCACTTACTTCAACAATCTAAAGTGGACCCTCCAGGGGGTCTGTTGGCAATTGTGCAACAATTGGTTGATTTACCTCTATTATTTATCTTATAGTAAACAAGAAGAGATATGAAGATTTTCTGTGCAATTCCCCCCTTATAACCCTACCAAGACCATAAGACATAGCTATGCATTCAATATATTTATCTATATCATATACACATGCATTCAGCTTGGAGATAAATAGTCAAAAATAATGGTGCTGAGAATGAAGAGAGGAAGTTGGGGGGGAGATTGCAATCATAAAATTCAATGTATGTTCTACAACATTAAGAAAATTGAGGGAAGAGGTGGGGTTGGGAGGAATAGGGGAGAATGTTGAAAGGAGTGACTTTCATCAGGATGCTTTGTATTTATAAACTGCTTTGTCGAATGACAATTCCATTGTACAACTACTCAAAGAGAAAAAGAGAAAAAACTTGCTAGTCACTTACTTGAATATTATCCATTTAAATGTATCCATAAATATAACAAAAGCAACATTGTTTTAGACTAGCTACCCATTTCTGTAACACAATAGTACAGTGGTCAAAGGCCAGCCTGGTTTACTGAGCAAGACTCATTTTAAAACTAGGGAGAAAAAAATGAAAGAAATAATCTATAATATTTTCAAGGTGATTTGAATATTAATTAAGAATCTGATCAAGAACTCCTTAATTGAAGTCATAATTATTGCTTTAAAATGAGGCTGTGTGCAACACTGAGTATGATTAATAAACTGATGGATGAGCACAATAAAAAGAATACTGACAAAGAAAAAAGTACATGTAATTTAAAGAGATCAAATCATCTTTTTCTTCATTGAATATCCTTAATATGAATTCAGTTGCATTTTAAAATAGGATTTATTCTTGGTCTCCATATTAAGCATATAGAAATGTTCTCTCTTTGATTCATCAGTCTGTTCACACTTGATGTGGTTTCAGGTTTCAGTGGTTTCAATCCTAATTTTCAAACAAGGGAAAACCAATGTAATTATTGTTCGATGACCCTTTTGCGTTATATAGAGATAGAGATACTACTTCTGTTAGTTTCTAGAAAAAGTAATGTTCTAATTCTAGTTTCTAATATTTTTCAAATGTAGTAACTATATTTCTACTATTCTCACTGTTAAATTTCTCTCTCTGTTTTGGAATAACCATCATGCAAACAGAAAAGCTATTAAAATATTGCTTAAGAATATTCAAATTAAATTCTGTCAGATCCCACACACTCTATAAGGTCTTCTAATGCTGAAAAAAAGATCATGTAATTATGTCAGATATTCAAGACTCAGAAAAAGTACAGTTATGCAGTCATATTTATATGATAAGATTTCATAGGTTATCTAATATGTATATTTTACTTACATTCTATTTTATTTGATGAATACCTTTTATAAATACAAATCATTATGAAAATGAATCCAAAATACTATTACATAGTCACAGTGATTTATGAATAGAAAATAGAAATAATCTTTATGATACCTGTCTCCTTATTTTTACTGTATACCAAATTACTCCACAATGTAGTGGATTAGAAGAACCCCTTATGTTAGAAGCATAGAACCTGTGGGTCAGGAACTCAGTCAGGGTACAGTAGAATTCATTATATCTTCTCCATTGCTTGGGTTTAAAACTTTTGCAAACAAGGATAAAGGTTGACCCACTGTAGCAATGAGACATACAAGGCACCATGTTGAAAATGAAATTTACAATTTCGTGGAGTGGGGGAAGGGAGGAGTTGGGGAGGTAGGGAGGGAAGGGATGGTAGGGGGAAACCAAAGGAAGAGGTAACAATGCTCGATAGGAAATGGACTCATTACCTTACTCTTGTAACTGTAACCCCTTTGTACAGTATCTTTACATTAAAGTTTTTTTTAAAAAAATGACAAAAACCCTGTTATCCTGGATACAATCATTCTCAATGCCTTTCTGTGGTCACTGTTAGAATGTTATTGTATAACTTTCTTTTATAAAACAGATAATAATCATTGTATAATTGTCTGTGTTTACAAATATCAGTGGTTGACTTTGGATTAATCAGTTTGACACTATTTTTGAGAAATAGTATTATAAAGAAATATAATATGGTTATAACTGTACTTCCATTTTTCAATTGTCTTTATTTAGTATTCTAAAATTTTCTGTTGATTAACATAATAAGGAAAACTTTGTAAACATTGCTGGGTATAGAGAGTTAATCAATTATCACCATTTCACTTAGGTAATCCATTCTTGCATTTTAGCTACATTTTGAAAAACATTCAACACTTGTAATCATATTCAATTTTACTTTCTGAAAAGCATTGACCATGTAAATCATCAAATCAGTGAGTTATCATGGGCCAAAGTTTTCAGTTGAGATTTCTCAAGTAATATTATGTTATAAATACAATTTCCATGAAGCAATGATTGATTGTTTATAAAATATTAAATATTTACTTTCTTTTTTCAAAATCAACATCTATTATGTTCACAATGGGTTTCCTTGTGACATGGCCATACATGCACATACTGTACTTCAATCACCTGCAGTAAATGCTTCTTGTACTCCTTAGCATGCTGGATGTTCTTACTAGCACCTTCACAAGTCGCATGCGCTTAACCTGAACTTAATTTGCATAGGTTTGACTTATTTTATTTCTGACTGCTAGGGTTAGACAAGGATACACAATGAAGATGGTTGTAAAATATACAATTGAATCCTGAAACTGTTTACAAATCATGTATATTTTATGTTTATATAGGACAAAGAACAAATAGTTGACAAGAAACTATCATTTTGACTAGTACTCACTCAGCACTTATTTTCTAGGTCAGACTTCACTCACACTTCAATGATTATTCATTCATAGTACTATCTTTGACTATTCTTATTACTTCCTGATAGTCTACTATCTTCATTTTTATTACTATTTTCTCTTATGATATCCTAATCTTTCACTTAACTTATGTATTATGGTTATTGTAGAAAAATAAATAGTATGCATATTACCTTTATTCATTTAAAAATATCAGAGTATTTTAATTCCACACTGAGAAAGTCTCTACATTTTTAAGTCTCAGTTTTACTTCCCCTTCATATGGAAATGTATTCTATTACTTGTTGGCTCCCAGTTCAGACATATTTATCATGATGGAATAATAATCTAGAATTCTGATTTCAATTAATCAGTCAGAAGTTAGTGTCATTGCCTTAATACGGTACTTCGGGATTCGGGGAATCTAAGGTCGTACCATCCATTTACAAAGCACTTATCAAAACCAGTGGCTGCTCTTTCTTTGTCATCTGTACACACCACTGCCTCAGCTGCTAGAGTCTGATCCAGAGTTACCAGGAATATGTAGTGAGCCTTCAATATGTCCTCATATTCTTTATTGTCTATCCATATATCCCTATAGTGATTTATATAATTTCTTATTACACAAAAATAAAACCCAGACTCTTTTGTCATAAAAGAAGAAGCCATGTTTTAGTTATTTTGTTGCTTTGATTTTACAAGTGTTATTTCATTTCTCCTTCAATTGACTACAATTACCACAAGAACTGGAACTTTACAGACTTGTTTACTGTCTCATCTCTACCTTTAAATTAGCATTTATTTCATAGAGAGAACTTTATATCCATTATTTACATTGTTAATCACCAGGTTTTAGGCCAACTGAGAGAGTATGACCCCATTATCTTTGGAGACCATTGACTTATCAGAAACAATATGTTAATTTGTTTGCTTCTTTTCTAAAAGAAGAAAATGGCTAAAGTTGCTTGTAGAAGATATGTAAGTCTCATAATTGGAAATACATTGTGTCAGATTTTAAAAAAATAAGCAAAAGATGTATAGAAAGTTAAAAGTACAGCTATCATTATGGATATAAATGTGAAAATGCTCTGAAATGCCAAATAGTAACTCTTTCAATATTTTATTGATGTTGTGGGGGGCTGGAAATTCAATAGCTGTCATAGTCAAAATTGTAGAAATCCCTGCCCCCATAAGTACAGGCTCCTTATCCTCATTCAATGGAACATGAATCTAGGTATTGTGGTAAAGTCTTTGAAGAAGACATTAAGATTGCTAATCAGTTGGTTTAAAGCAAGTAAAGATATTTCAACATGAAAATGAGACAGTGAAATTACTTGAGCCACTAAAAGCAGAAAAATAGGCCAGAGAGATGCAAGGGCAAAAAATAAGGTATGATATGAGAGAGCTCAGGGAACACTGAAGTATAAATATGATTTTAATCCACCTTTGGGGACCCCTGGCTAACTGATAACAAAGAAATGGGTACCTTAGACGTCCAACTGTATGAGATTGAATTCTGACAACTAAATAATTGAGCCTGGAGGAGGGTTCATGTCAAAGCTTTTAGAAAAAACAGAGTCATGCTGACCCATTGATTTGGTGAGCTTTAGAACAAAGAACAAGCTGAACCACCTTATGCCTAGATTTCTGACCTACATATGCCAGAGATGATCAATGTGTGTGGTTCTATGCTCCTAAATCTGAAATAATTAATAGTGGCAGCAATAGTGAACGAATATACCTGATCAGGCAAAAGTGATCCAACAAAGATCATTGAAGTAACCATGAAAATGAAGCACACAGAGAAGGGAGAAAGTTTATGGCTTCCAATTAAGTGTTAGGAGGGCTACCCAAGGTAAGGAGATGATAGCTGAAAGCAAAGTCAGAGACACTAACCCAAGAAAAATGTCTGGGTGGACTATGGTCAGAAAAACCTCTGACAATTACAAGAACTTTTCAGGGTCATGCAAATAAAAGGAGTGGAAACAGAAGTGAGCGATCAAGGTTCAGTGTTACTAAAAAACAAAACAACAACAATAACAACAAATCTCAAGGAATATAAGATTGAAGGAGAGAAAGCACAACTGAGAAAATAGAGTTGGAATCAAATTTCAGTGCCATCGCCACCAACAAGAGCTACTACATCTTCATATTTGTCCATTTTAACTTTCTTAAAGTTTGCTGTGAACAAACCCTTGTTTCCTACAGTAAAACCTTTCCTTCATCTTGCACAACTATTCCCAGTGATCTGCTCCATTGTGAGCCATTCGGGTCACAATTTGCATAGAATCTGTGTGAATGGTTCTCACTGAATCATACTTGGGGTACAGCCTTCTATTTAAAATTGTAACACTATCACATTGTGGCTCATTTTAGTTAAAATCTAGTCCTAAATACCTAGATTAAAATCATAGAGTCTCTGTGGCTCCTTGATTTGATCCAATGAGTTTTTCTTTACATTGATTTGATAGAATTTTTGGTCTACTTAAATGAGCTTAGACTAAATACACCTCAAAAATATTCTCTCTTAGAAATCATCACTGTGAGCTCCGTAGAGATGAGCATGTATCCAAATTAACATTATGTCATCCATTACATGGGAGTATCAGGTGATTGCTATATTTCAATGTTTGAAATAGTAATTATATACTTCCAGTAAGATTAGATTTTTGGTAGAGTTGTATTATCCCAAACCCTCTATTACTAGTTTGGTTAACTCTGTAGAACATTTAAGATTAAATAGTAATGATATATTTGAAATACATCTTTAAGAGCTTAGTTGATTTTAAGATATCTAGGATTTGAAAAATGAACCTTGAAAAGTGGTTTCTGGCAAGCAGAAATTCAGGCTACTGTTACATTTTGTTTTTAGATACTCTATTATTATATATTTATAAATATATATAACTGTATATGTATATATGCAAATGTATATGTATATACCCAGAGACAGAGATCACCTAATGTATCTGATTACACTGAACCAGTTTAAGTTTTATAAGTAGTATTTTGGAGACAAAAACATTGGAAAAACTTTATTTGCACAATGTAAGTCCTATTTAAGCAATTATAAATATCAATTGCTTGTTTTAGCAATTTAGATTACTTTTATATCACTGAAACTTCTGACATTTTGCTGTTTCTAGTGTTTTACCAACTCATGTTACAAAAATCTTTTTGTTTGATTGCTTCCAAGTGTTAATCCAGAATTGCTGCAGTATGCTGTTTATAGTCCTTGAACCCAGAGTGCAAATTTATAGATTCTCTATAGTTTTATGGTGACTTAGCAAATCTCTTCAATTTTCTAGGTTTCAATTTTCCTCTCTATGTAATTTTCTATAATTGGATACATCAGAGAAGTACACTTAATATATTTTAAAGTAATGGGAACATAACCACCCCATCATAATCATTAGCGATTCTGTATGTATGTTATTTAAATTAAAAAATATATTAACTCAATTCTAGTCCTGAATCAATAAACAGTAAAGTCAATTGCAGGAAAAGAATTCTCTACTCCATTATCTGATTGATAGAATAAATTGACTTCACTTTCATACCATAGGGATAAAAAATAAATAAATAAATTACATGAAAATGAAAAAGTACTTCCAAGTATAGCTGATATTGAAAAAAAAATACAGTCTTTTGGTCCTCAAAAAAGAAGAATTAAAATCCACAATCATTTGAGGAATTATTGTGGTCATCCATGCAAAAATACATATAGCAATTTAAAGTATGAGGTTACAATGTTTTATAGGAGGTTACAGAAGGCAAAATGGTAAGTGGACCTGATCTCTGTGGTGAGGCGTGAGCTTCATTGTATGAAGATTATTGCAGAGTGTGAGAGGTTGGCCCATTGCTAGAAATGGCTTAACCTCTGGAGCTTCCTCCCTGTTGTATATTATAGTTAGTTCCGAGGTAATGGGGCTGAGCGCTCCAAGCACAAAAGTGGTAAATCCCTAGATCCTCCCCTGTATGGTTTTCCACTGGGCATGGTATGAAAGCACTGAAGCTGTAGGCAGAGTGCTGGGCTTTCTGAGTTCTCTCTTACACCTGCAGATTTTGGTGTTCTGTTTGCTTTCACCACGCTCTAATATAACCAAGGGCCCAGTGTTTTACACTTTTAGGCTTGGATATTTACCATTCTTAATACACATATAGGGAGGCTTCTGGAACAAGTGGGAATCTACCCCCGCCACAGGCCACAAAAGTTACTGTGAAACAGTGGCTCTGGGTACACAAAGAAAACAAACTAAAGTGAATGCAGCACAAACCCATGACAGGCCAGATCTCAACTCACTTACTGCACCAATCTATGCAGTCTGAGTAAGGAGAAATTATAGTAGAGTCCAGCTAGGATAAACACTTCCCTACACAAAGTAGATTCTGATATTAGAGAAAACAAGAAGCAGCCTCCTCAGTCTTTCTCACACCTGCTGACTTTTTCTTTAGGAAAGCTCTTCCATTATGCCATAATTACTCAGTATTATTTTTGTTTTACTTTTTTAATATCCCTATTTTAATTTTTTTATTCATCTAACTTTTGTATGATTTTATTTATGGAATTTTCCCTTTGTTTTAAATTATATTTTATTATCTTTAAGTAATTGAGCAAAGGTGTTACTATTGAACAAATCAACTTATAAGTAAAATGCATCTTGATCAATGTCATTCCTTTGATCATATTTTTTGTCTTGTAATTGGATTGATATAGTATTCTTCTTCTATTCCATTCCTTTCTTACTTTATCCTCCAAAGTTTTGCCTTACTTTTCATAGACTGACTTTTCCCCTTCTCAGACCCCTTGATTTATGTTTTTTATTATTATTACACTTACCTTTATAAATTTTTTATTGTGGAAATACCATACAGAGGGGTTACAATTACATGGGCAAGATGCATTTATAAATTTTTAATTTCATAGTGTGAAAATTGTTTGTCTCTCTTTTTACAATTTTTCAAAAATATTTTTATTGTTATTGTAGAAGATGATGTACAGAGAGGTTACAGTTATAAGTGAAGTAATGAGTACATTTCTTTTTGAACCATGTCTCTTTTCTATGCTCATTGGAGTTGTCTTAATTTGCTATTATATTTCTTTATACAATATGCTTCCATATTGTTCCTCTCATGGCAATTTACTTTCTTTTTTTTTAATTGTGAAAATACTGCAGAGGGGTTACAATTATATGGGCAAGGTGTTTATTGCAGTCTTATTTACCATAGCTAAGATATGGAACCAACCCAGATGCCCCTCAGTAGATGAATGGATCAAGAAAATGTGGTATATATACACAATGGAATTCTATGCCTCCATCAGAAAGAATGACATTGCCCCATTTGTTAGGAAATGGAAAGATTTGGAAAAAAATTATATTAAGTGAAGTAAGCCAGACCCAAAGAAACATAGGTCCCATGTTTTCCCTTATTTGCAATAACTAGTATATGTCTGAGACAAGCAGAAACGATCAGGTAAGTTGATGTTAGGCGAAATGAACCCCAAGATAAGGATTCAAATGTTTTTTTCTTTCATGGCAATGTACTTTCTACTTCTGAGTAATACTGAGGATTGAACTCTCAATCAGATCTTTATACAAAACTGGAAAAATCATTGATTCCAAGAAATATTCAAATAGCAACATAGAAATACAAGACAGATTGCAAAGGAAGGCAATATAACTGGATTCAAAAGTTCATAACTTTTCAATAATGAAATCTGAAGATGTTGCAATAGCTGAAATGTAGGACAAAGGATTCAAAAGACTAATTTTGGTCATCATCATTGATCTCAAAGAGGATTCAAATGTATAGATAAATGTACTATAGAATTCATCCCAGTACTTGAAATGAACACAAAGTTGAGTGATTATTATTTCAGACAACAAAAACAAAAGCCATCATGACTATAATTTTGAAGAAATAAGCAACATGAATAAAATCAAGCCTACAAATACACAGCATTAAAAGGAAACTGAGATGTAGGATTCTACATACAGAAGATCCAGAACAATTCACATAATTAAGTAAACGATTAAGAATGAATCTGACTAAAATATTAGATTTACAAAAGAAAAATAATAAATAACCAAGTACTGTTAAATAACTAAAGCAGCAAAACGCTCAAATGATTGAAGGATAGAAATCACAAGGAAAATTCAGAAATGAACTCCAATGGACTGAACTGACACACACGATATTCCATATAACAGCTGAGAAGTTTACACAGTGTTCTTAGCAGCTCATAGAACTTTCACTAAAACAGAGTATATTTGAGGTCACAAAGTTAGAATTAATAAAATGAAAATTTAGAATAATATCAAACTATAATAAAATAAAAGTAGATGTTTTGAATACTGCCAAACTATAATTATATAGTAGATACAAATGGTAAGAGACAAAGGTCAAAAATGAGCCATGTTGAATAGATCATAACTTTTTAATCAAAATGTAGAAAATTGAATATCTCATTTACTATTGCATATTATAAATAATTGCAATGTTTTTATTTGTTTATGCATATTAGACACCCCACCTTATTGTCTGAAATAGATTTGTTTATATTTAATTTATGTTAATTTTATAATAAATGTAGTAACAATATTTTTATTATGCTCAAATTTTAGATGTTACATTGCTTTAACTCAATTAATTTCATGGTCCATTACCAATAGGGATGTATATTTAGTTAAAATAAATTCATATAAATAAGACTGAGCTAATTTTAAGCTTAATTTTAAGCTAAGTGATGCTGTATGTATGTATGTATTTGAGACAGGATCTAACTCTGTAGTCCTGGCTGGACTTGAACTTACCATGTAGCTCAGGCTGACTGTAGCTTGTAATTCTCCTACTTTAGCTCACAAGTGTTTGGCTGGAATTACTGGCTGTGAAAACCACACTGGGCTAAGATTGCTATTTTACTGAAATATAGTAAGCACACCTGGTATAGGGATGTTGGAAAAGTGTGTAGGTGGCAAACAAATGACTGACATTTGGAAAACATAAAAGAAGTATTATTACATTCTATAAGTAATCTCTCATGTATCAAGTTTATACCAATTAAGCTTTTATGGTTATTATTATATAATGAGTTTTAAATTATAAGCTAAAATCATACTTTTTCAGTCTTTTGTATTAAAGACTGAAGCATACATTAACAGCTAATGAACTGTGAAGGACTTCAAACAGAAAAATGAAACACCTAATATCAGTTGAAAACTATGTATTCCCACATGGGGACCATTATAGGAAGTGTTACAGCATGATACAAAATTTTTGCAGTATAGGATTGGGTACTTAATATAACAAGGGAAATATTTGATTCTCGTATTGCTTCAATTGTTTTGATTTGAAATGTATATGCAAGCCCATACAAACCAAGACTTGTGGATCATAATGAAACAACTATCATTTAACTTTTTATGAACTAATTTCTTTGAAATTATGCTGCTTACAAAAGGCAGATTGAAAATCTTTTTGATATTATGTTAAGTCCTATATTTTCAGCATTACATAATTAGTTGATGACAAATATATCTTACTGAAACTTCTATGCCTATTGGTATAATCTGCAGTAAATAAGAAAAATTTTGCTAATCTGATTCATGTAATCATTAATAAAATTAGTGTAATGGAGCCTGAATGTAATGTATATTCTGCTTTTTGGCTGATGTTTTTAGGGATCTATTATGTTTAATAATGTGGTTTAAGATATAATTCTGGTCACAAACAAATCAACGAAGGATTCAAACCATACTTATCTTGGGGTTCATTTCACCTAACATCAACTTATCTGAACTTTTCTGCTTGTCTCAGAGATATACTAGTTATTGCAAATAAGGGAAATCATGGGACCTAGGTTTCTTTGGGCCTGGCTTACTTCACTTAATATACTTTTTTCCATTTCCTAACAAATAGGGCAATGTATACAATTGCCAACATTCCTGGACATAACCTGCCTAAATCCATCACTTAGGAAATTCACCTTATACTTTAATATCAGAAATTATTAAAATACTGCTATTACTAACACTGACTGGTATCTTTAAAATCATGTCCAGTTGCCTAATTACCAAACTTGGCTACTTAAGTCAGTTAAATAAAAGTACTTATATATTCAATTCTCACATATATTCTTGTGGCAAAGTTTTCACATATCTTAGTATGACACATTTTTACAGTGCCTATTATGTTCTGTGTCATCTTTTACTTTTCAGTTCATCAGATATTGTCATATACAATACATGGCCAATTTGAAAAACAAAATGCCACTAATTTTTATCAATAAGTGTGCACACCTGTATTGATTTCAAAGGACATCATAGAGCCATGGATAACCTAAGAACCACTAGCTCAAAAGAGCTCAAAAGGGAGCCGATTTCAGGAAGATGGCGGAGGAGAAGCAGGAGGCTAAAGAAGCTCTTGCATACAGAGCAGTTTTAGAGTTCCAGTGAACAGTCCTAAGCCAGAGAATCACACCAAGTGTGCCATCACAGTTACAGAGAGTTAGGCCAGAGAGGGAAAATCCAGGCAAGGAGACAGATCTGAGCTTTTGCCAGCAGCTACCGGGTGGCAGCTGCTGCAGCTGCGGCCATACAGCCATACCTGAAACAGAGAGAGTCCGAGAAGAAAGAGCCATACGCAATGGGCAAGCAGATTCTACTCAACACCAGCAAGAACCGACAAGGAGCTGACATCTTCATCCTGCAGTTCGCAGACCAGAGACGACCCAGGAACCAAGACTCGGCGTGAGTAGAAGCCTGACATCCTCACTCCTTCTCAGGGAGAGAGGAGGGAAGGCCACCCCTCCCCCATCCAGTACCGGAGATCTCCATCTTGGATACCCTTGGATACCGACAAACCTCGGAGGAGCTGCTAGCTCCAACTCAGACCATGGAATTAAGGGAGTCATTTAGCAGGTCACAAGAATTTAACGGCGTGACCTGCCAGACTCAACTCCACCCAAGGAAAAGTCACCCAGTTCTGGCGCCAGCCCTAGGAATGGGTTTCTTCACTGGGTAATCAGAGCCAGAGGCTGCCCCTCTTTCTAGCAGCCTTGACATCAGTAAACAGAAACCCTGAGAGTGGCTCCAGGCTGGGCTCTGTGAGTTTCTCACAAACTAGCCCCCGGGAACAGCTACTGTTGGCTGAAAGGCCTCAACTCTACCCACAACCTAGCCTCATCACAGCATCTCCAAACTTGAGGAAAAAGCCATCTCCCTCTTTTATGATACTCAAAGCACACCCCCCTCCCATTGAACTAACTTGGGAGGAGGATCGAAAAATCCTGGGTAAAGCAGAGCATTTTTCTGCCTGTCCAAACAAACTGACTTAAAAAACCAACCAAGCCACAGGACCACAAGCAGACCAGAGACTCCAACCAGAGGCTGATTACAAACACAAGGGAGATACAGGATTTTTCCCAACCCTCCCCAAAAAATCAAAGAATTTTTTTCTTCTTCTTCTTTTCTTTATACCTTTTACCAAAAAATTTTTTTTCTTTTCTAAAACTTTTTTAAAATTTTTAATTAAATTGTTTTCTAGTAACTTTTTTCCCCCTTATAATGTTTATTTTAGGGATACATGCGTGTGTGCATTTTTCTTTCTTTTCTTTTTCTTTTTAAAAAAAATTTTTTTCTTTTTGTTTTTTGCTTAGCTTGACTGAACTTCTGATCTTTTTCTTTCTTCATTATCCTTCTCACCTTTTCCTCTCTTTTGTCCTTCTTTATGGGACTTAATTGTTGTTCTGCACATCCTCAGATAAACCCATAGTTGATTATTAGACCCTATCCCCCATTGTGTACACACCTAATCCACAAATTTATTACTCAATTCAAAACATCTGAGACTTAAACTCCTTAATACCAGTATTACCTCTTTATACATATATACTATTTTAAGTATTTTTATTTTTAAGTTTTTCACATCTCCTTTATATCCCTCCCCTACTCTCATTATATTCACGTTCTTTGAATAGTTTGTTCTTCAATCTGCATATTATTAATTTTTATTTTTCTATTTTTTCTGGTCTCTTTTTTATCCTTTCTCTTTCTTCTTGTTTTCTCTCTCTCTCTACTTTCATCCTATCTAACCTATTTCCTGCTTTGAGACTAGAACTTAGTTAACTCTCCCTGTACCTTCCCACATCACTCTATTCCTATTTTTTACCCCCATGTCTCCCTAACCCTAATAATTTCTGGTTTACCAAATTCTTCTTTGCGGTTCGTAGCCCATTAATACATATTTGTTTGATGTTGAATAGAGGTATCTGTTGAACTAGATTGTATCTGCAGACTATTGACTGTGCAAATTCAGACTTAGGTTGATGCTTGCCTTAAGTAAGTGTTCTAGCACAAAACTAGTGTTATTTTCATCCCAAATGGGCAGAGTAAGCCGGAAAACCACAAGAAAAATGGCAAGTCAGGGTAACTCCACTTCCACTCATGATAATCAGGGGACAGAACAGATAATGAATAATCCAGAGGAGAGTTCCCAAATAGCTCTACAAACACTGCTGGCAAACATGATTAATGAAAAGATTGAAAACATACAAAGAACTCTGTATGAGCATGTTGGGAGAGAGAGGAGGCAAACAATAGGTCAATGCAGGAAAAGATTGAAAACCTACAAAGGACTCTGTATGAGCATGAGAGGGAGAGAGAGGAGGCAATCCAAAGGTTTATACAGGAATATCATGAGAGTGAGGAAGCTACTCAAAAACTGATATAGGATTTGATTGAGCAGTTTGAGAATACTCAAAGAGAAAGGCAGGAATGGCGTGAACAGGATGAGAACACTCAAAGAGATCTACAGGAATGTCAGGAATGGGAGGAAGCTAAGCAAAGAGTAAGACAGGAATTGAAAGAGCAGGATGAGAATACACAAAGATCACTAAAGGCATTCATGGGATCCATTAAGAAAGAGCTGAAGGAAGTCAGTGAGACCACAAAGGGAATGCTGAATGGAACCCAACAGAAGGAATGGGAGTCCAAGAAAACCATAACCAATCAACTAAGTGATTTGAGAATAAACACTGAACACCAAATTAAGGAAGTAAAGAAGTTCATACAAGATTTAAAACAAAGCTTCAACAAAGAATTGGAAGCCATCAAAGCTGACCAATTAGAAGGAAAAGAAATAAAAAACAAAGTAGAAAGTCTTGACAGCAGGTTAGACCATACAGAAGATCGAATCTCAGGGATTGAAGACAGCCTAGATATTATAGAGAAAGAGCATACAACCATGCAAGACAAGTCCAAGAAATATGATAGATCTATCCAACACTTGGAAGACACCATCAGAAGGCCTAATCTAAGGATAATGGGTGTAGAGGAGCACCTAGAAACAGAAGTTAATGGTCTAGGAAATTTGTTTAACAGGATCCTAGCAGAGAACTTCCCAAATATGCAAAAAGATAGGCCTATTCAGATACAAGAAGCTTTTAGGACTCCAAATAGACCAGATCAAAATAGACATCCCACTGTCACATTATAATCCACACAGGATCAACTCAGACCAAGGAAAAGATCCTTAAAGCTGTGAATGAGAAAAGACTAAATACCTATAAAGAGAAACCAATTAGAATCACCTCAGATTTCTCAGCAGAGACAATCAAAGCAAGAAGAGCCTGGAATGATGTATGCCATGCCCTAAACAAGAATACTGAACCCAGCTAAACTCTCCTTCATAACTGAAGGCCAAATAAAAACCTTCCATAGCAAAGAAAAATTGAAACAATACATCTCCATCAAACCAGCCCTAGGAAAGATTCTTAAACATGTCTTACACATAGAAAACCTACAAAACCAATAAAGGCCAAGAAACTGCACCCAAACTGAGAATCAAAGAACCATAGGAAGAACCCAGTTTTCACAACCCCCACGAAGGTGGATAACATGGCAGGAACTCCAAATACCTCTCAGTACTTTCTCTTAACATAAACGGACTTAAATCTCCAATTCAGCGACATAGACTGTCTAGTTGGATTAAAAAACAAGATCCTTTTATCTGCTGCCTTCAGGAGTCACATCTTGCCCGTAAAAACAAACACATTTTCAATGTTAAAGGCTGAAACAAAATCTACCAAGCAAACAGCCCCCATAAACAGGTGGGAGTTGCTATCCTAATATCAGATAAAATAGACTTCAATTTAAATTCGTGAGAAGAGATAAAGAAGGTTGCTACATACTAATTAAGGGATATCTCCTTCAGGAG
>NW_012267288.1:10575228-10719920 GCF_000151885.1 Dipodomys ordii | reverse complement strand
AGATGCCCCTCAGTAGATGAATGGATCAAGAAAATGTGGTATATATACACAATGGAATTCTATGCCTCCATCAGAAAGAATGACATTGCCCCATTTGTTAAGAAATGGAAAGGCTTGGAAAAATTATATTAAGTGTAGTAAGCCCAGCCCAAAAAAACATAGACCCCATGGTTTCCCTTATTTGCAATATCTAGTATATGTATGAGTCAAGCGGAAAAGGTCAGATAATGTGATGTTTGGAAAATGAACCCTTAGATATGTATTTAAATGTTTTTTTTTCATGCATTTGATTCTAACTCATTTATAAGATTATTTCTTTGTTGCTTTGTATGTCCCTCCCCCACATTATAACCCCTGCTTTCACTATATTTGATGTCGGTATAATTTGTGGAGGAGATGTGGAAAAACATGTCGTTTAAGGATACAGGTGGACCTGTTGCAACAATGAGAAGTACAAGTTGTCATGTCGAAAACGAACTTTGCAACTTTGGTGAGGGGGGACGATTGCGTGGTGGGGGGGAAGGCTGGGAATGGATGTGAAGGGTAAACAAAGGAGGAGGCTGCAATGCTTGATAAGAAATGTACTCATTATCTTGCCCATGCAATTGTAACCCCTATGTACAGTATGTTCACAAAACATTCAAAATTAATATTAAAAAAGAGCTCAACTATGGTCTTTCCTTCCTATTTCTTTCCTTCACTCCCTCCCATCTTCTTCTTTCTTCCTTGCTTCCCTTCTTCCTTCCCCCCCTAATTTCTTTTTCCCTTCCTCCCTTCCTTCCTCCCTCCCTCCTTTTCTTTAATTCTTTCCATTTTCCCCTCCCTCCATTTTCATTCCCTCCATGGCATCACTAAGTTCTTCAAATTTCCAGCAAACTATGACACAATATAAGGTTAATGGTACCCAAGGAAATCTTTTTTTTAAGAATTTGTTTTTAAAAAGAATTTATTATTTCAGGCTATATATTTTAATATATTTGCTTTAAAATATCAAATAATATATATAAATCTTTAAAACAAATTACTTAAAACCAGTTAAGTCTATGAGAAGTTATCACCATTTCAAAGCTGTTTCCTGGAATATATTATACTAAATGGTACACCTGATTCATTTCTCAATTGAAATGATTAAACAAACTGTTGACATAGTTTTCAAGGATTGACAGGTATCTATTATTACTTGTGTCCATCTATTCACACATAAAAATAGTATGACTGAATACAAAATTTAAGAAATAATACTCTTTGGTGATATATGCAAAATCATATGATTCCATGTGTCTTATTATTCATGTATAATGACTTTACATTTTGAAAGTTCAAAATAGAAAATGTAATCTTATACTTTAAGGCTTGAATTATGGGTAGAATATTCAGAAGTGCCTAACACCTGCTTTATAATAAAATTTTTTCTCAAATGCCAAATGAACCAATTAAAGAATTTTTTAATGATTCTGGTAGTTATTTTTTGTAAAATAAAATTTTCAAATTTAAATATGCACTCTAAAAATGTGAAATCATTTAAGTACATAATCATGACATAATTGCACTTTTACCCTGAAGAAAGTTCAAAATTACTAATTAATGTTTTTGCTCTTCTTTTTTCCTCCCTAAAATGTCCTCTTTTTTCTTATCTCTCAATTTCACCAGGATTCCAACATTCATGTCCTGTTTCCCCCTGTAACTATTGTGGCTAGAAACAGATTGTAATTTTTATGGAAAATAAGCCACTCAGACCTCAACCACGGTGGAAAATACCTCCACATATCACTTCTACTGAATCATGACCTAGTAGTATACGTCTGCAACACCCAGAAGAACTGAATCTGTGAGTCCTCACAAAGGACTGCTCATAGTGATCACACCTCTTTTCCACTCATATTTGTAAATGGCTTCTCTGGCAAAAAATGATTGTTTCCTGTTCCTAGTCACTAGTTCAGGAAACAAATTCATAGTTTTGTTATAGTCCTGCAGCAGGCTTTAAAATCATATGTATTTTGTAGGGCACTATTTTATATATAACTGAGAACAGTTGGTACATTTCTGTTATTTTTTTTCTCCTACACATCATCTTTCCCAGTAACCCCATAATGCTCTGTGCCATAAGATCTGGAATAGTGTGTTTTCATATCTCTGGCATCTGTCATCATTCCTGGAACACTAAAGTTCTGGAAACAGTAGCTTGTGGACCATATATGGTACTTAGTGGCATTAGCATGTATGTGTAAACTTTGTATCTTTTTTATTTTATTGTGAAAATACCGTACAGAGGGGTTACCATTACATGGGCAAGGCAATGAGTACATTTCTTATCAAGCATTGTTGCCTCCTCCTTTGTCTCCCTTTCTCATCCTTTCCCATCTCCCCCTCCAGGCCAAAGTTGTAAAGTTCATTTTCCAACATTACAACTTGTACATCTCATTGTTGCAATGGGTCCACCTGTATCCCTATTTAATTGATTTGTTTTTGCCCTTCCCCTCCACAAATTATACCGACATCAAATACAGTGAAAGCAGAGGTTATACCGTGGGAGAGGGACATACAAAGCAATAAGGAAATCACCTTATAAATATGTTAGAAATAATCACATGAAAGAAAAAACATTTGAATACTTATCTAGGGGTTCACCTAACATCAACTTATCTGACCTTTTCTGCTTGTCTCAGACAAATACTAGTTATTGCAAATAAGGGAAACCATGGGACCTATGTTTCTTTGGGCCTGGCTTACTTCAGTTAATATAATTTTTTCCAACTCTTTCCATTTCCTAACAAATGGGGCAATGTATACAATTGCCAACATTCCTGGACATAACTTGCCTAAATCTATCACTTAGGACATTCACTTTACACTTTAATAGTGGCCTAGAGAGCCCAAGTGTTGGTTGATTCACAATCAAATAAAGCCTTTCATAGACAGCCTGTGAGATAGGGGCTCATCTTCCCCCACAGCACTGTTTAACATCTATTCCTTCTTCTTACCATGGACTTTTTCAATGAGGTTCGTTAAACACAAAGATCTACTATATTTGATTTGAAGAAAGCTGCCTCCATCTACTCAAAACAACCGACAATCATGAGCTATTGGCTAAAAAATCCATGATTGTACATTCTATTTTTTTTTTGGTCCGGTTGTGGGCCTGGGCGCTGTACCTCAGTTCTTCAGCTCTTCAGCTAGTGCTCTACCACTTGAGCCACAGCGCCACTTCCGGCTTTTTTTTTCTGCTTATGTGGTGCTGAGGAATCGAACCCAGGGCCTCATGCATTCAAGGCAAGTGCTGTACCACTGAGCCACCTTCCCAGCCCTGATTGTACATTCTTAAATATTAAATTCCTTCTGGAAACTATTATACCTGTTATAAAGTTTCATGATTCTGAGAATCTGGATGACTACATGGGAATGATTGTCCATCTGTAGCCTTCATGATTTTTCAGAATACTTGTTTGAGTTTACTGTCTATGAATATAAAGCTACAGTGATTGATGGAGGATTCTTGATGGCACATTGCAATAGAATCCAATGTTCTCTCAATAAGATAAGAGCAAAGGAGATTAGTTCTTAGGTTTGCTGTCCTGAAAAATGTTCAAGAAGGGTGAGCAACACTGAGCTCTAAAATGAGAGGCAGCAGGAAACTCTAACTTCTCTAAATGAAAACTCATGTTAGAGAGCAGATACTTGCTATCAATTGTAAGAACTGACATAAAAATTAAAATTAAATAGAACCAAAAATGTAACCTGCAAAATAACTATGTTTGTGTGTTTGTATATGTGTGTATATGGGAGATGCAGTGAGAGGGGGAGAGAGAGAGAAGAGAAGAGAGGATTGGAAGGAGAGAGGAAGATTGAGAGAAAGAAAGAAGGGAGGGAGGAAGAAAGAAGGGTGAAGAGAATTCTAGAATGTAATATGGTATGAATTTGTCACCAGAGAAACAAAAGAGAAATATGAGACAGATGAGAATAGGAACCAAGATGGGCACCGGTGGCTTACCCTGTCAACCTCGCTACTCAGGAGGCTGAGATCTGAGGATTGCAGTTCAATCCAGCACAAGTAGGAAAGTTTCTGAAGAACTTATCTCCAATTAACCACCAGAAAACCGGAAGCAGTGCTGTGGGTCAAGTGATCCAGTACTCAACTTGAGCTGAAGAGTAGAGGGAGCCAGGCCCACACAGTTCAAGCCCCATGACTGACAAAAAAAAAATGAGTAAGAATTAGCCCTTTAAAATATTTCAATAATTCATTAGTGTAGAGGCACTAGAAATTTATGTATGTACATCTCCTGAGGGATAGGTGATTGATGATAGATAGGTAGATAGATAAATATCTTACCCAACTTAGATATCTACTATAAACCCAAAATATAGTAAGATTTCAGTTGATTTGTGTAGGTGTTGGAGATTGAACACAGGGCCTCTTGCAGGCTACATGTATGTTCTATCATTAATCGATACCCCAAGCCCCTCAATCCTCTATGAAATTTAAAAGATTGGGTTTTAGTTAGTCTCATTTTAATAATACACTTTTTTCACAAATGTATGATGAAATTAAAATCCTTTCATTTCTATAATTAAAGCTTAAAAATTCTCTTTGTATGGATTTTTATTAGGTGATGTGGCTACACCAAAGGGAATATTTATGTGGGAAATTTAATGACGCAAAACTAATTTCCATTGATATGATTCTGTTTTAAAATTCAAGGACAGCTGAACAGTAGGTTTGAAAAGGTGTTAAAGGCCTTCCGGCTGTTTCTTTCATCAACTCTTTCTTCCCTGTTAGTATTCTACCTTATATCTAGCAGGCATGCTATAACACAACCAGGAGTTGGAAAAATAAATGATTGCAGCTGTCAGTGCCTCCTGCTTGAATTCTTGAGTTCCTTCATGAATATTTGGGCTGCCTTGTGTTTTCTAGGACCAGGCCATTTCTAAAGGAGGCAGGGTGGCTCTTTCATGTAAATTAATTTCTACAGCTGTAACTTTCACACTTAGCCTGGGGCTCTTCTTTGTGACTTCTTGCATTTATTTAAAACTTAGCATTTTGGAAATTAACATGTATTTTTTATTGAGTTTAACATTCATCAGAGACAGCTTGAAATTATTAATGGATGTGTATTTCAAAAATAACTAATGAACATTTCTCTCTTAAATAATTGCCTGGTGATTGTTTTGCTATGGTATTCTTAAGATCAACTATTACCAGTGTACCTTTTCTTTAGTTTGCCCTTGACCTCATCATTCTTCATTGTTCCTGCTACTTCATTTACTTTTTATTTACACTCCATGGAAATTGTTCAAACACATCATCCCATGAGAAGAAATGGTAACTTTCCCTTTGTTTGGAATATCAGTCTTTCCAAAAATTACGGAGATCACTTAAGATACTTTGCTCTGGCAAATCAGCCTTATATTATATAATTAAGGCATTATTCTAACTTTTATTTAGAGGCAACAATGCTGGATAAGAAATGTACTCATTACCTTGCTCATGTAACTATAACCCCTTTGTACAGTATTTTCACAATAAAAAACTTAATTAAAAAAACTTTACCAATGCTGGTGACTTTAAAGATCACACTTCCATTTCTTAAATGTGGAAACTGTCACAGTTTTATTCATCTTGTTTATCTAATGTTGGATTTTTTTATTGTAAAGGTAATGCTCAGAGGGGTTACATTATATAAGCAAGGTAATCAGATTTATTTTTTGATGTACATGACACATAGGTAACAGTTAGATTTGTGTGAGTGTACAGTACTAACAAAACAGGTATGTTTCCATTTAGGGATAATATGCATATTTTGGAATCTAGAAGTCAAATGGAAGAAAGTTAAGTACTATGCCCACTGGAAAGCCTGTAGGATGTTGAAAAACTTGCCCCAACATCTTCCAACTTTAGTTTTCTCATAGGTGAAACAGAAGCTGGTTATGATATCCATGTAAAAACTTTGGGGAAAATTCAACAGCCTGTAACATGGCCAAAGGGAATAGCACCCAGCAGTGTTGCTAACTAGCCCGCGAAGAGCTGTTGAGAAGTTATATGATCATTAGCTATACTGATTCAGCAGATGGTGTTTTCAAATAGGCAGAAATACACACTTGACATCTCTTCACAATGGATGAATGAATTTATGTATGGTAAATAAATGAGGTCAGATTTCTCATCTGCTTACCTCTGGCAAAGAACTTCAAAACAGTAACTCATGGTAACGAGTGGTGTGGCATTATGGGTCTTACTGGCATTTAGAACCTGGGTAGCATCATTGCTCTCATTGTTAACTTAGCTAGCCTATTCCTGATTAACACAAAAATCAAGGGGCTCTGCTTGCATTTGGATATCTTACTCTGTATATTCTTTTTTGAATTTTATATACTTTTATTGTAAAGAGACTGTAGAGAGGGGTTGCAGTTGCTCAGTAAGGTACCAAACATTGTTACCCCCTCCTTTGTTTTTCCTCTACCATCCCTTCCCTCTCCACCTCCCCAACTCTTCCCTCCCCCCTCCCAAAGTTGTGAAATTCCTTTTCAACATGGTGTTTTGTCCATCTCATTATAATTCATTATTATATATAAAATATATAAAATAAAATATATAAATATAAATATAAATATAAAATATATAAAATAAAATTCATTATTATATATAAAATATATATATATATATATATATATATTGTCTGTCGTGCGGCTTAAAATCTGGATCTGGGTGCTGTCCCTCAGCTCTTCAGCTCATAGTGAGTGCTCTGCCACTTGAGCCACAGTGCCACTTCTGGTTTGCTGGTGGTTTTATTGGAGATGAGGAGTCTCATAGACTTTCCTGCCCTGGCTGGCTTTGAACTGCAATCCTCAGATCTCAGCCTCCTGAGTAGCTAGGATTGCAGATGTGAGCCACCAGTTCCTGGCTACTCTGTATATTCTTTATGTGCTATTGGACTGCTTGTTTTCCCTCTCCCATCTTTTCATTTAACAACTTGTACAGGCTATTGATACAGCACAGTATCTTCACCCATTTGTATTATTTGTCTATTGATTTCATTAATGGATCCCTTTTTTCAAGTATCCTCCTTATACATGAATGTTCTTGTGTGTAAAATAAATCTGATAGCTGTCTCATGTAGTTTTAAGAATTAACTATCTTATAGGGTTTGTAGGGTTTTTTTGGTGAAATCTATCTACTAAACTATACTTCTTCTTTATTGGTCTTTTGAAAACGTTTCTGTTATTTCTGGAATGTTTAATTTCAAATAAATTATTGATTTGCCCAGTTTTAATATCAAATCTAATTGTAAATTTAACTTAAATAGCAATATAGATAATAGTTACCCAATTTCATCAAATTCATTTCTACTATTCATTGAGAGGATTGTGTTACTTTATTTTTAATTTATTGACATAATGAATTATATAGTTTGCCCAGCAGCTAAATACCCTTGTATTCTTAAATTAAATCTTATTCTGTCATAGTGAATTTTTAATATTATATGTAATTTAAAATATTATATATAATTTTAATATTATGCATGTATATAAAGGAATCTTCATTTTAAGAAGTAGAGATGAGAGTCTTATAGACTTCTTGCCTGGTCTGGCTTTGAACAGGCCCCCAACTCATTGGTTATTTCCTTTTCTTTTCTGTTTTTTAATTCAAGACTGAGATCTGATACCTTGGTGTCTGATGCTTTATGCACCCCAATTATTGACATTTGTATGGGCACAAATTGATTGCACAAAGGGGTTTCATTGTGTATATGTATATAATGTACATGTATATAATGTCCTTTGATTAAATTCACCTAATCGATGTTATTCTTAATTACCTCTTTCCTCCTGCCTTTTAAACAATTTCTGGTGCCTTTCATTGTGTTATTCTCAAACCATGTCATATCCATCTGAAATATTCTCCCTATCCCTTTCCTTCTCCTCCCACTCATTAATGTTCACATCCAACAGCTCTCCTTTGCAATGAAAAGATACAGAGCCCACATATGAATGAAAAAAAAGCTCTATTTGCCCCCCGAGCTTGACTTCTCTTATTCTTATTATATCCACTTATAATGTTTACATCATTTCGAATGACAGTGAAATCTTCACTAAGAACTAGAGTTTGCTTTTAAAATCATTATTAAAATATCAGATAATCTAGCTAATAAGCTACTGTTTAAGTTGTTGTTTTATTGAACTCAAAGATGAAAGAATTCTTTCAGCTTTTCAATGAAAGTAAATTTTTCTCAAGTATGATATAGTCTAGAAACATAAAATGTTATACTTACCAGGAATATTTACTGCAATTCTTGTCTTCCCTTCATGAAGACAGAAGGTCAGGGAAGGTAAACTCAACTATTTAGTCTCTCCTACAAATGTATTTTCACTTTCTTGATATATATTGAGTAATATATAGATTGATATATGTAGATACATATACATCGTGGTGATATTTACTTTAGCTAATTTACTTTAAATGAAAGTACTTGATGGTACTATTTATTCAGGAAGATTCTTCTCCATGTATATTTTTAGAGGTTATGAGAAAATAAGGCTTTAAACATATGCACGTCAGTGTTCTTGGCAGATTCAACTTCCAGATCAGCTCCAGGTATTAACATAAACAGAGTTGATGTGGGCATCCATTGGCATTACTGTGATCCAATGTGGTGACACATTAGCTAAGCTGTGATTCCATCTAGCAGATGTAAAGCAAGATAAGAAGCTTAGCTTTATAAAGCTAAATATTACCTCCGGATCATGTAAAGTTGTCTTAAATTCTGAGTGGTATGAAATTATTTTTGGGACAAGACAAATTTCATTCAAAAATGTTTATTCTACAGATAGCTAGTACCCATAAATCAAACTGAAATCTTACTCTTTCAGGCCCTAAACAGAGCTTATCATCCAGTGATTGAGCAGAAAGCAACCAGAAGGTGGTGACTAGATAGTAAACAAGATGGAGAAACAATATCTTTGATTTACTTGGAGAAACCAAGGAAGGTTTCCCTAGAGAGGTGATAATTAAACACATTTTGAAATTGAGTAGGCAAATGTATGTGTGGGTAACTTAGAATGGTCTAGGTTAAGAAAGAGAATTGCATGTAATAGATGTGGGAGAATATACTGTAAAAAGGAGGTTAGGGATGAATGTAATTGTGTCTGTATTTCATTCTGTCTATAAAGTGGTAGCAGGAGATAAAGCTAACCCATTACAGTCAAGTTACAGAAAGTCGATGTATCAAACAAAGGAGTTTTTGTCTTTTATGTCTGTTTGTCTTTTGTCTTTTTGTCAAATCGTGGGGAGTCATAAAGTGATTATATGAAAACAACAGATAACATTTATGAAGCATTTCTAGGAGTCAGGCTCTTCACTAAGTTATACATGTGTTTCCTACCATTTCTTTTCCAAATAATCCCTAAGTAATCCTTGAGTTCTACTAGCACCCAAAATAAAGACAATAGCTACATCTAGTCCTTAAGCACTTTTAAAAATTATTTTGAATAATTATTTTAGCTGAAAATATCTTTATTTTATTTCATTTTATTTGTGTTCTGTGTTTGCCAGTTCTGTGTTTGTGATTTTAACTAAGCATTCACTATCCCACAATACTGTGAAATTTGTGAAATTATGTAATCATTTAATCACAACAAAGAATTTGAAAAAAAAAAAGGAGGGAGTAACAATGCTCCATAGGAAATGTATTCATTGCCTTACTCATGTAACTGTAACCCCACTGTACACTATCTTTACAATTTAAAAAATTAAAAAATTTCTAAGTTCTCTAAACCATTCATCTTTTTGAGCCCCGGGGATGTCAGGTGACTCATTACCAACACAAAATAGCTATCATAGCAACAATAGGCTAGAGGAGTTTGGGGGTATCTTAGAGACAAAGTCATACAAGGAACATTGTCTATAGATAAGAGTTAATGTGTGCTTGAACCAGACATGAAGAAGGCATTCCTCTTCTAAGTAAGGAAGAATATATCCATCAGGGCTGTGATTGAAAGCAGGCAGCCTATGATAATCAAACTATTAGCTAAAGAGGGAAATTTAATGATCTAAGTTTGAATATACTTAAAGGAAATTACCAAGGTATACAGTAGTGATACTGAGTGAAGACCATGGTAAACTGCTGGCACATTGGAAAACCAGAAATAAGCTAGAATGGATTGCTTTATGAATGTTGTTCTGTAATGAAAGCTCAGAGAAAAGCTGTAGTCGGGTACCTGGGAGAAAGGTAAAGCCATGTCTTCATGTTACCTGGTCTCACTTAAGCCTCATCTGAAGCCAGCAAGTAGAAATGATCACTTATTCAGCCCTTAAAAAACAGCCTCCTCTGGGAAGGTGGCTCAGTGGTAGAGTGCTTAACTTGCATGCATGAGGCCCTGGGTTCGATTCCTCAGCACCACATAAGCAGAAAAAGCAAGAAGTGGTGCTGTGGCTCAAGTGGTTGAGTGCTAGCCTTGAGCTGAAGAGCTGAGGGACAGCGCCCAGGCCCAGAGTTCAGGCCCCAGCACTGACAAAAAAAAAAATCAGCCTCCTGCAGCCACCTGCTGGATGCTGGTGGCCCAGGCTTGTTATCCTAGCAACTCAGGAAGCTGAGATCTGAGGATTGTGGTTTGAATCCAGCTGGGGCAGGAAAGCCCATGAAACTCTGATCTCCAATTAATCACCAAAAAGGCCAAAAGTGGAACTGTAGCTCAAGTGGTAGAAAGCTAACCTTGAGCACAATAGCTCAAAGACAGTGCCCAAGTCCTGAATTCAAGCCCCAGGACCTGCACAAATTAATAATAATAATAACAATAATATACTCTGGTCAAGTTTACTCCTTTTATCTCATCTTCTTCTTCCCCCACCTTCTTAAAATATTTGAACAGGCTTTCTTTTTCTATTTTCAAATGTGTACATAGAATATTTTGGCCATATATTTAAGTTTTTAGAAACCTTTTCCATTATGGCTTTGCTAATATTCATTAGAATGAACAGTACACAAATGTTACAACATCTTAACATCAATAACTTTTACTGTTGATCCAACATCCTTTATTGCAAAGATTATCTTTTCCTAAATGTATCTTTGTCAAGTATCAGTTAACCATACATGGTTGTTTTTTCCTTCTCAGTTTACTACTCTGATCCACAGGTCAATGTGTGTATGGCTGTTTTAATGTCAATTATAAAATGTGTTGATGACTAAAGCTTTGTAATATATTCTAAAATTAGGAACTGTGATACTTCCAATTTTGTTTTCGTTTCTCAAAATTATTTTGGCTATTTGACTGTTAGTGTTTCTCTCTATATATATATTTTTAGATGGTACTTGGGTCTGAACTCAGCTTGTTTTGCTCTAAGCAGGTGTTTTACCACTTGAGCCACACCCCAGGTCACCACACAGATTTTAGTATTTCTTTTTCTGTTTCTATGAATAGTAGCATTACATTTTCAATAGAAATCACACTGAATCTATTTATCCCTTTGGTAGTATGGGTGTCAAGGATGACTGTCAAGAACATTTTAAGGGAATAAACCATACCGAGAAAGAAAAATACAGCATGATCTCATATTTAGAATAGGAAGTTAGACTATCTATAAATACAGAGTAGAATAGGAGTTACCAAGAACAAAAGGAAGAAAATAGGGAAGGAGAAGGAGGTTCAAGGATAGAAACTCACAGATTTTTAAGATGAAAGACAGAGTCATCTAATTCATAGCATGAGAACTATATTTACAATACTGTATTCTATATAGAAAATTCACTAAAAGAATAGATTGTTGGTGCCCTTATCATACATACTATAAAAGTAACTATGGAAGGGGATGAATGACTTGATTTGCTTTAATGTGCTAATCATTTTACTCCATACATGTATATCAAAACTTACCATGGAAATATATAAAACAAAAATAGTTTTCAACTTATAATTTTAAATAAATCAAATCATTCAATCTTCACAATGATAGGAGGTATAAATTATATTTTACAATCATCTGATCATACTTATGAGCAATTAAATAGAAATACCATTACCAGATGAGAAATGTATAGGTCAGCCTCTCTCATAAACAAGGAACTGAATGTGTGTGTATGTGAACACTGGGCAGTTGAAAGTTGAACTAAAAAATGTCCTGAGACATAGCTAGGTAAGATCGATGTTTATCCTTAGAGATCTTATCTTGAGACTGGGGAGATCAGCTCTCAGGCTCAAAGAAGAACTTATCTCCAGCTGCTAACTGGCCTATAAGCTTTCCCAAGATGTTCCTTGGAAGGATTTCCTTCTCCTTTACCACCTCCCACTATTCCAAATCTTGACAGTGGCTTCCTTAATACAATGCCTTCTCCAAAGTTAAGAGCTTTTCTTTTTTTCAACAAGAAGATACAGAGAAAAACCTTTATGTCCACGAAGAGACATAAATAAATAGAATTTATAGGAAGAAAATATACAGGTAAAAACACTAGTCTATTCATTACTGGTCATAACCTTTAGTTCTTGTCTTCAAACAGAAAAGCAGGATCAAATAACATGCCATAACATTGGCTGATTTTATATGGCATATTGACCAGAAACACATGGAAGATGAACTAACAATGGACATGGCTGGTTTTTGGGCAGGCCTTGTTTGGAAAGCTGAGCCTCAGTTCATCATCTAGAAAATGCCATTACTTTAGAGCTAACTCAGACAAGTGAGAGAAGGATTTACGAAGACTCCTAATAAAGAGAGGCAGTGCGCCTACAGGGATATAGGTGCTTAGTCTGCTTGTTTTGAGGTCCCTTCCTCAATCCTTATCTATTTCTATTTGAGGGGGGGAAGGGAAATGAGTGTGGTCATCATCTTCTTGGGGGAGGGGTTTCACTTTTAATCTTCTCTACTGTGTACTATCTTTTTATCTCAAGAAAATAATTTGGATTTCAATATAATGAACACCACTTGTTTCTTCTTAATTGCCTTCTGGAATTTAAAGGTCTTCTTTTTATTTTAATTTTTGTGGTAATGGCATTTTGAACTCAGAGCCTTGGGCTTGCTAGGCAGAGGCTCTAGCACTGTGTCAACCCCAAGTGCCTTCATTTTAATTGTTTATTTGTTTTGATTAGATCTTCCAATTTTACCTGGACTAGCTTTAGACTAGTTTCCTAGTATGTATGTCTCCCTCATAATGGGATTACAGACATATGCCACCATGCCTGAAATGTTGAGAAGTGAAGGGGTCTCATTAACCCATTTCTAGGCTACATTCATACTGTGATCTCTGCATCCCAAGTAGCTGGGGATTACAGGCATAAACTACTGAGCTCATCCCAAACTAAAAAAAAAAATCCTTTTTTTGCACTCTAGACGAAGGTTATAGTTCCAGAAACAATAAAAGCATTAAGATAACTACATGAAGATTATTATTTTGCTACTGAGTCTTATAAGCCTTTTCTGAAAAATGATAAAATACACAAACTTTTATTATAATATTTGGTTAGCACTGGATAATATAGAAGGACTTTGGGGTAGAATTCAGGAGAAGTTAGGCATTTCACAAAATATACAATGTATATAACGCAAAAGAGAGTAACATAGTTAAGAATGATCCCAATGTAACAACAACTTCTTTGACATTGATCACTTGAAAATGACTTGTTAAATTGGGATGAATCTATTAATTGCAAATAAAATTGGCTTTGTTCAGTCAATTTCTAATAATCTGTAATTTATTGCCATTGAAATATCTGAGACCCATAATAGGAAAGTTATATACAATTTAAAACTGCCTCAGACAGTTTGCTTCAGAAAACTAACAAGCAGAATTATGGTAGAACATGGTTTTTAATCTTAGGGACTTAATTTCATGGACTATTTAACCTATTTCTAGGGGAAAAACAGGAGCTAGTAGTAGAAGAAAATAAATTACCCAAATATCACCTACTTAGGGTGTGATAGTTCCTACTAAAGTGTGAAAATAAGTAAATCACCCAAATATCACATACCTACCAAATATCACACCTATTAAGTATGAAGACTAAGACTCAACTCGAGCCTGACCTCAGTCTCTAACTTAATCTCTCAGTCTGAGACCAAAATATCCTCTCTTTTGTCCAGTTGTAATATCACTGGTCAGATGCACCACATAAATATTTTCTGAGGTTCATTATAGAAAACTTTATTTGAAGAATTGTCCTATGAAAGAACATGAACTCGGATTGTAATAGTGTGGCATACTGAGGGCTGTTTTTCTTATGAGTTTTCTTTTTTTTTGGCTACAGAAAAGCACTATCTTCCCCATCTGCAAGAAGTATGAAGCAACAAGTTAATGATACCTGAGACTTAAGGAAAATTTGTGAACTTCCTTAATTATCTATCTTCTTGCTCACTTGAAATGAAATATGACAACATTTGCATTAGAGTTGGGCTAATTTCTGTTAATTGCTGGAAAAATCAAAATTCTCAGTCTTTGTTTCCTTTTAAGCTTTTAATCATGTATGTTATATAGCCTCAAATCTACATACTGAACAAATAGTATATTCAGAACTTCTTTTAACATTTACTTCAATAGGTACATCACTAAGTACTTAAGAAGTTTCTCTTAATAAATGTTTGGCAGTGGGATTATTTTATTTCTCTTCACCCACATTGTACAACTGTTACCTCATCTATTAGATAGATAGAAATAAGTGTCTGAAAATATGATCCAGGTGTACTGGTATTTTGGAGGAAGGTACCTTGCTTTTAGTTAAATTGGCACATATCACACAGTATTAAATCATCCACATTGTATCTGTCACAAGTTCCTACACTGAGTCCTACCATACTCAGTCTAAAGACAGCCTTTTGACCTAGTGTACTAACTAACCAGATAGATGACAGACAGATAATGACAGATAAGTGCATATGATTATGCTATTATACATACAATTACCCAATGTATTTTTACCCATTGTATAATTACACATTATGCATACCACATGGACCTATGTATATTTCAGTCTGGAATTTTAAACATTTTTTATTTCATACTAATCATTGTATCATTCTCCTCTTAAAAAGTGTTTTACTATCCTTAGGTTGTTGTACCAAGGAGTTGCCTTTCAGAAAAGCAGTTTATGAATTCTGTCAACATTCTTATCCACCCCACCAAGTCCACCTTTCCCCCACTTCTTAATTTTGGAGGATATGTATTGATATTTTTGCCATTTATCAAAGCAGTTTATGTATGAGATAGTATTCCTTCAACATTTTCACCCCCTTTCAACCTACCCATACCCTTACTTTTCTTAATTTTCTGGTATACACAATGAATTTTTTAATGCATTCTCCCACTTCCCTCCTTCATTTGTCTACTTCCCTTGGCTTTAACCTCCCCTTGCAAGTACTCATTTCCTGGTACTTATTTTGCTGGGCTTTGGCTTAGTCTTTCTAAGGAATTGTACTATTTGAGCTCTTTGTAGAGTGTATTGTACTTTAGTTAATTCATTTGTAACCCATTACTTACTACCAAGTGTCTGTACTTATAGATTATAGGCACATTCTAGCTATAAGGAAAAACATGCAATCTTTGCTTCTCTGGGTCTAGCTTACTTAACACAATTTTCCAAGTCTTTCTATTTCCTTACAAATGATGCAATATCAATAGAACACAAACAAGGCTAAAGTAAAGCCACAAACACAAGCATGCTCACTGAAGCACTGTTTACCATAGTCAAGATATTGAATGAACTCCTATGCCCTTCAATGAATGGATGGGTCAAGGAAATGTGACACCCTCCCCCCCCCCCGAATACACACACTGAAATTCTACTCATCCATCAGAAAGAATGATATTGTACCATTCACATATACAAAACACTCACACATACTGTTCAGGGTTGAGTATTGTTTTTTGTTTCTGTTTAATGTAAGAAGAAGCCATTTCTCTCCAGGGATTTTCAGTCCCTTTTAAACTGCAAGTTCAATGTGAATCTTAATTCTGCCACTTCCCAAGAAGAAGAGATATGTCCAAAACACACATTCCAAACCCCAATTCCCCCATTAATAGAACAAAAATGAGAACAACAGCTACCTAATGAGTAACAAGATTGGATGTGCACACTGGTCATGGATATTCAAAGTGAAAGGACCTGGAAAATACATGTTATAGAAGGGTAATCGAACAAAGCCAACAGTAGAAATGGTGGCTTTCTCTTCTGAAAGTGGTTTATAGTAAGACAATTGGACATAGTTTGTCATTGTAACAGATGTTTATTTTCTCCTTAGGAACATTGATTTCTAAAAGTTACAAGGTTATATTTAAACATAATATATCTCAATACTGTAACATCATGATTTATTTACACTGAAAATACAAATACCATATGAGTTAAACATGGCTGTGGGCTATTCTAAGTCACTATATCCAACACTGAAATCTAGGTGCACTGCAGTAGTCATGGTCCCACGTTGTGAGTCTATGTGCACAATGGCCAAGATCTATCTTAGATCTCTGTGAGCACTACTGTCACATTTTTATTTAGATAAGAGAACATAAAATTTATACCCAAATCACTGAGACCTAGAGTTTTGTTCATATACTGGTTCATGTTTTGGCATATTCTACTTTTACCATTCTTTATAAAGGTTTATTGAGTCATACCTACTATTAATCTCAGTGTCCTGAAATATTTATCTTTGTTTTCTTAATTATGGCCCAGGAACCAAAAACAAGCAAGAAAAAAGTTACATATCAAACACCATGAGCACACCATGAGCCAATGAGCAAATGAAGAGGCCCCCTCTTTTGGAACAGGTGCTTCATCAGAGGTAACAGTGAACTGCTGTATGTTACTGGGCTGCCCATACAAGATGCTGGAATTTAATACAATTGTTCTCCTCTGAAATTCATGATAAAAATTGGTGGCTATTGTGACAGTGTTAGGAGTTCGGGCTCCAAGAAATAATACTGCAACTAAGAAAGTCTAATGCTTTTTCTTTTTTCTTTTTCTTTTTTTGTCTGTCCTGGGGCTTGAACTCTGGGCCTGGGTGCTGTCTCTTCAGCTCAAGGCTAGCTCTCTACCACTTGAGCCACAGCACCACATCCGGTTTTCTGGTGGTTTATTGGAGATAAGAATCTCACAGACTTTCCTGCCCCAGCTGGCTTTGAACCACAATCCTCAGATCTCAGCCTCCTGAGTAGGTAGGATTATAGGCCTGAGCCACCGACACCAGGCACTCTAATGGTTTTTTGTATGGCATGCTTAGTTTTTCCCAGTTTTCTTCCTTTGGTCTTGCTTTTTCTTGCAAACATTTGCTTATCTGTTTGCTTTCCACTAGCACTTGGAACAACACAAGCACTCAATCAAAAGCCAGCAGATACTAGCCAAACTTTTGCGCTATGTACCAACATCTAGAAATATGAGCCCAAATAGACATCTTATCTTTCTAAATAATCAAGTTTTCTGCTGTAGATATGGTAAACTAGGACATGAGTTTTTCAGAAGGGTAAGGTTAGTGTGAGGAAAGGTTTCTTGGCATTTCCACGCATCAGAGCAACATAAAATCTGGGAACTTTCAGAAAATCAAGTTCAAAAGTAGAGTGATGAGTGAGGTAAATGTGATATTAGGTTTCACAGAGAAACTTGTAGTTTTAAAACAGTTGCAAGCAAATTGAGCCTAGATCCATGGAAAAAAGCAAACTGACTTAGTATAACCAAAATAACTACACACACACACGCATACATACACACACACACACACACACACACACACACACACACACACAGAGCTTCATAAAGATGACAAGATCCATATAGTATCATAATCTAAAAAGTCTGGAGTTCTCTGGGAACCAGTGAAGAACATGATCTATTCAAAGCAAGTCAAAGGACACAGGCTGTGAATTTGTAATAAGTACATCCTGTTTGTGGGCCTACAAAGGCTATTTTAGGCGTTGTCTCATTTCACTGAGATGGGATAGTGGGAAGTGGAGTAATCTCCTTGGCATCATGAAATGACTGCAGCAAAGAAGAGCAATCAACACAATCAAGTTACTTTTGATGGATTTCAAAGCTATGGTCTTGGTGAGGCTGTGAAAGGAGCAGGACTGAAAGCCATAAAACAAATCGTTTAAATAGGGATACAGGTGGACCCATTGCAACAATGAGATGTACAAGATGCTATGTCAAAAAATGAACTTTACAATTTAGGTGTGGGGGGGGAGTGTAGTGCAGTTGTGGAGGTGGGAGGGAAGGGATGGTAGGTGAAAAACAAAGGAGGAGGAAAAATGCTTGATAAGAAATGTACTCATTACCTTGCTCATGTAATTGTAACCCCTCTGTACAGTATTTTCACAATAAAAACTTATTAAAAAAACATTCTGGAAGTCTAGACACCTCCTTATCTGCTGAAGTTGGTGTGGGATGAGGGAGGGCCTCATTCCTAGGTGGTTACAAAACTGCCTATAAACAAATACTTGGCTACAAAGAAGGTAAAATAAATTGAAATTATACAAAAGCAAGTTGATATCTAATGAGAAAAGGGGCATTTAGAACCATTACTATTGAGAAACTTTAAGAAATATAAAGGATTTTAAAACTTACTTTGATGTGAATGTTTTCAAGTAAATTATGCAAGAAATAAATGGGCATGTTGTTAGGTGTTAGAATGTTAAATCTGCCTGGGAAATACAGAATTAGTGAACTTAAAATCTTTGTTTAATAAAAGTGGGCTTATAAATATGTTAGAAACAATAGCAAGAAAAAAAACAACATTTGAATCCTTATCTTGGGGATCATTTTGCCTAACAACTTATCTGACCGTTTCTGCTTATCTCAGACATATACTAGTTATGTCGAAAAAGGAACTTTACAACTTTCATGGGAGAGGGTGGGAAACAGGAGGGGGCAGGGGAGGGAAGGGGGATAGGGGGAAATGGGAGGGGATGGGAAGGGGAAACAAAGGAGGCAACAATGCTTGATAAGAAATGTACTCATTACCTTGCTCATGTAATTGTAACCCCTCTGTAAGGTATTTTCACAATTAAAAAAATTTTTTAAAAAAGTGGGCTTAAGTCAAAAGGACTTTTAAGAAGCAAGTACATTTCATTACAGAGAATATAATATTTATTTATTTATTTTTATTTTTGTCGGTGGTGGGGCCTAAACTCTGGGCCTGGGCGCTGTCCCTCAGCTCTTCAGCTCAAGGCTAACGCTCTACCACTTGAGTCACAGCACCACTTCCGGCTTTTTCTGCTTATCTGGTGCTGAGGAATCGAACCCAGGGCTTCATGCATGCAAGTCAAGCACTCTACCACTGAGCCACCTTCCCAGCCTCTAATGTATACAGTTAAAAGAGAAAATTAAAATTTACATATGCTATTTATATTCCCACTGAAAACCATGCATTGAACAATGTTTATTAGACAACATGATTTCAAACCAATTTTTTTATCAGGTAAAGGAAGTAATCTTTGGACCTAGATTTGTTATTTATGCTGATGTGTGGCTACCTTGTAGAGAGACTGGCAAGAATTTTGAAGGAGGATCATTGACAATATACCATTTCCTAAAAACAAATAAGCAAACACTTTTTTTTCAAATTTTCTACTTCACTATAAACATTACTCACAAAAAGGAAACATTTTGAGTCAATCCAAGAAATAAACCAACCCCCAAAACAAAGCAATATATTTACAGAGAAATCTGTACACAAATGAACAGGAGGAAAAAAACAAAGCAAAACAATTACATCTGTATACTCTCATACACAGTCATCCCTTTCCATCCTTAAATTTTTTGGGCGGGGGAGGTCTGGTCCTGGGGCCTGAACTCTGGGCCTGGGCGCTGCCCCACAGCTCTTCATCTCAAGGCTAGCGCTCTACCACTTGAGCCACAGCGCCACTTCCATCTTTTTCTGCTTATGTGGTGCTGAGGAATTGAACCCAGAGCCTCATGCATGCAAGGCAAGTGCTCTACCACTGAGCCACCTTCTCAGCCCAAATATTTTATATCCTATGAAATATTTCTCAAAAATTTAATGAATGCATTTCTATGTTGTAAAGCTGTATTTTTATGATGTGCTTTGATATAAGATAGAAGAAACAAAAACTACTTAAAATTATGAGAAATCTAGTGTATTTCAAATCTTTCAAAATAAAATCAGCTGTTATTCTGCTTCTCTACATATCATAAAGCTGTTTTTGAAATGATTAATTACAGCTCTATAGAAAATATGTTACATTTTCACATGGTGATCATTCCACTAATGTGATTCAATCTGAAGCTATTTCATCTGTTGTAGTCAGAAAAGAAATGACAGATTGCTAAAGGAAGATGAACTTTCAGATAATATAAATGCACACATGGCTACAAAAATGACTTGTGGAGAAATATTAATAAAATTAATGGCAAAATATTAAAAAGGCACAAGAAAAGTCAAGTGTTAAGAATTAATCAGCAACACAAAATTCAAATGCTATTCTGAATTTTGTGTTATTTTTCTGATTCTCTTTATAGTTTCCTTACTCTGTGTTATTAAACAATATGTGTTTTAGTTTTATCTCATTTTAAGACTGAAATTTTATAGGATCTATTCTTATAAGACTTTTATTTGAATTGCTTTTAGATCCATGCATGTCATGAACCGTTCAGTTACTTGCATTACTAGCATTCAAATGGATATATGTTTTGCTGTGATGTTAGTTCTAATGTAGAAAAAATTGAGATATTTGAAGTCTGTTGTGTTTTCTGTTCAATTATAATGATGCTATAAACGTATGTGTAATTTCTGTATCTCTGGAGTATTTATTTAGGAGTGGAATTTGGAGTGTGAATCCTGAGCCAATTTGTTTTCCAAAGTGTGGCTACTAATCTATGTTCTACCTAAGATATACATCCTCACCAAAATTTGTCATTGCCACCAAAATTTAAACATTTTTATTTTATTATTTTAATAAAAAGTATTTAAATTTTGGCAATCTGGGGAGATTAAATATTTTCCCATTAGTGAGACCAAAGGAGGATTTTCTTAGGAGAGGATCATGAAGGCTTCATATCTATGTGCATATGATCACATAAAATTATGTTTATCAAAATGAACTCCAAGAAATGGAAAGAAGAGGATTTTTTGTTATTTTATTTTTTTCTTCTCTTTTGTCACTGTTTTTGGTTTATGTATCTTTTGTCTTGTATGTAAGTTTATCTGTTTGAGAGAGGGTAAGGGGAAACACAGAAATGGTGAACAAATGCAGCAGTGATACTAGACACTATGCAAAAATGAACTATACCACTTGAAGGAGAGGAAGGTTGAGGGAAAAACTGAGAGAAAAGGAGAAAGAGGTGACACTGTTCAAAAATAAAAGCCAGGCGCCGGTGGCCCATGCCTATAATCCTAGCTACTCAGGAGGCTGAGATCTGAGGATTGTGGTTCAAAGCCAGCCCAGGCAAGGAAAGTCCATGAGACTCTCATCTCCAATAAACCACTAGAAAACCGGAAGTGGTGCCGTGGCTTAAGCAGTAGAGCACTTCGCCTTGAGCTGAAGAGCTGAGGGACAGTACCCAAGCCCAGAGTTCAAGCCCCATAACTGACAAAAAACAAAAACTAAGAAAAGTAATTGTAACCCCCCTTGTATATTACCTTTACAATAAAAATAAATGAATAAATAAATAAAACAGAACCATTACTATTAAGTAGCCTATGTCTCTATTCATTTGCTTATTAAACTATGGTGTTCTCTTTCATGAATTACCTATTTATACCCTTATTAATTTTATTTATTCATTTGCTTTTTCTTGATAGAATAGGATTATTTCATATACTTTAGTTAGAACAAGTATTGCAATAATGTCTCCCAGATTTGACCTTGTATAACTTTCTTCATGGCATATTTTATTTTATTTATTTTTTTGCCAATTCTGGCCTGAACTCAGGGTGTGGACACTGTCCTTGAGCTTCATTTGCTAACAGCTAGCATTAATTCATGGCACATTAGAATAATAAAATATCCTTTATTATTAAAATATCTGTTTGTTGCAATAGATTAATATTAAAATGAAGTAGTAATAGATAAAACAAAGGCACATTTTCATTATTTCAATGATTTCTCCCAATGGTAACAACTTGAGAGACCAGAAAACAACAGTATATATGGCTACTGCTATCATCAAAATCCATAGCATCTCCAACTATGCAAGGACCGTCATACTCACTCTTCTACTATAGGATATCTTCCTCCTTTTCCTTTTCCACCATCTTCAATTCTGGCCATTGCTATATGGTCTTCAGCTCTATAATTTGGCTATTCCAAGAACCATGTTTAAATATAATAAAATACATACATTTTTGGTATCATCTATTTTCACTCAGTCTGGTTCTCTAGAGACTCATCTAAGTTGGTAGAGATAACAATAGAATATCCGTTTGCATTATAGATCAGGATATGAGAAAATCAAAGTTTAGTCACAAATTGAAAGATATTTATGTTGTTCCTACTTCTGGCCAATTTGAGTGAAAAAGCTATAAACACTTCTTTAAAATTGTTGTGGGAAGATAATTGGTTTTGTCTGATAATAACAGACTATGGGTACATTTGCTAAGTTATACTGTGGTTGATTGCTCCATTTTAAAAGTGTTTTAACTCTCTTGAACTTTTATATTTTATTATCTTCAAATAGTTGCAAAAATGAGTTGTAATTCAATGTTTCAATTTGATATTTGAACTATTTTTATTAGTATACACTAGTTGTCCAAGCTAAGGATTCATGTGGACATTCCCTTTGATATAGATAATATGTCTCAATCAGTATTACCTGCTGTATCACTCTTAAAAACATCACCCTTCAAAACCAATTTCAACACGTTTAATTGTTCTGCATTCATATATGCAAATAGAGTAGTTTAACCATATTCTCTTTTTCGCTCTCCTCTCTATTTCTTTTCTATGTTCTCTTTCTCCTCTCTTCTCTCTTTGCTTCTCCGTATTTTCATTCATGATATATACATGACATACATATGATATACACATGACATATATGTGTATCATTTACCTTTTTATACTATAAGTAATTACCCATTGAAGTTTTACCATAAATATGCAATGAGCTTTACCCAAGATTTATAAGTTTTTCAATTGTGTTGGGTGAGTAGTCTTGACTCTGTCAACCTCTTATTCCTATACTCTTTTGTTCAAATCCTTACCCTTCCCTCCAATGCTTTATCTTGTTTCTGGTATCAAATAAATGCTGTTAACTTTTCACTTTGATTGTGAAATTTATTCTAAATTTTTAGGTACATTTTGTTATTTTAATTTCCATTCTATCATTAGCTTGAGAGTTTTTAATGAATTACTTTTGAATTTCATTAAAAGTTTTTTTCTGCATATACTGAAATGCTTTTATATTTTAACCTTTGTTATATTCATGGGTTGAATTACATTAGTAGCTTTTCTAAAAGAAGTCACTTTTTCATTCCTAGAAGAAACTAAATTTGACACTAATGTATTACAGTTTTATATTCTGCTGCATTCATTGTGTCAATATATTATTTATGATGCTTTAAACTATTATTTGAGTAAAACTGATCTATAATTATTCTTTGCATTACTATTTTGTGCTGGTTTTGATATCAAGATTAAAGTTATCTTATATAATGGACTAAATAAAAAGCTATTTTTTTCTATGTTAGGAATAATTTTCTGTGACTCTATAGATATGTTTTATTGCTTGGTAGAATGCTCTCTGATGAATTATTTCCTTCCTTCTCTCTCTCCTTTCCTCCTTTCCTCCCTCCTTTCCTCCTTTCCTCCATCCCTTCCTTCCTCCCTCCCTCCCTCCCTCCCTCCCTCCCTCCCTCCCTCTTCCTTCCTGGCTGGCTGGCTTGCTTGCTTGCTTGCTTGCTTCCTTCCTTCCTTCCTTTCCTTCCATCCTTCTTTCTTTTCTTGCTGTACTAAAGTTGAATGTGGCTTCAGGCTTGCTAGGTTTGTGCTCTATTACTCAAGCCACATCTCCTTTTTGCTTTATTTTTTTAAAATTTTACTTTATTGTAAATTGTATTTTACTTCTGTACAGAGGGGTTAAAGGTAGTAAGTACATTTCTTGTTGAGCATTGTTACCCCCTCCTTTGTTGCTTTAGTTATAAGGAATGGTCTTACAATTTCTGACCAGGCTGGCTGGGAGTGAGGTAATCCTCCAAACCTGGAATGACAAGTGTTCCCCACCATGTTTCATTTGCTTGTTAAGAAGGAGATCTCACTAACATTTTGCCCAGGATGGACTTGAGTTATTCTAAGTGGTATTTACTTTCTTATGTTCCAAGTAAGCATTAAAAGCTGTATTAATTTAGCTTTATTTCTCACATCTTTTTAAAATTTTTATTTATTTTTTATTGTGAAAATACTGTACAGAGGGGTTACAATTACATGGGCAAGATAATGAGTACATTTCTTTTATTTTTATTGTGAACATACTGTACAAAGGGGTTACAATTACATGGGCAAGAAAATAATGAGTACATTTCTTATCAAGCATTGTAGCCTCCTCCTTTGTTTACCCTTCCCATCCCATCCTTCCCCCCCAACCCCCAATCCTCCCCGGCCCCACCCCACCAAAGTTGTAAAGTTCGTTTTCGACATAACAACTTGTACTTCTCATTGTTGCAACAGGTCCACCTGTATTTAAATGACTTGTTTTTCCCCTTCCCCTCCACAAATTATACAGACATCAAATACAGTGAAAGCAGGGGTTACACTGTGGGGGAGGGACATACAAAGCAACAAAGAAATAATCTTATAAATGCGTTAGAAACAATCGCATGAAAGAAAAAAAATTGAATACATCTTAACTATGTTTTTTCTTATACCTTATATCTTCTAATATTCAACAAGTTATTTTAAAATTTGCTTTTAGTATTTCCTAGGGATTCAAGAGACTTTTCATTAACCTTATATTTTTTACTTTTAAATTGTTATGATTCAACTCTGAAAATTTCCACTCTTGTTTTCCTTGTTTTACTACAGGTACATCTGTTTTCATGCTTCATTTATTTTTACAATGTTTGCGATCTAATTGTTGGATATTTCAAAAACTGTCCCTATGTTCAAGTATATTAACCTTACTTTGTAATCCCCACACATGCATACTGCTGGCTGAATCTATCATGCTCATGTAAATTAGCTAAACTTATTATAATGATGGTAGATTTGACATTTTCCTTGTATCTATTGCAAAAATCTCACTTTAGTGTTTTACTGTGTACTACTGTATTTTTCACAGTGATATCTTCTCGTGAATATTCAATAATCCTGTTGCTAGCTTCAGACCTATTTTGTCTGGTACAAACTTTATGAGACTATTACATTTTGTGATTTCATCTGTTCTCAATTTCTTGTAAAGATCATGTAATAGGTATTTTTTAATTCAATGTACCTCTTTTTTCATGGCTAATTTTGACATTTACTTCAATTTTTTTAATATGACTAAAGCGAAGATCTGACTAATTTTGTGTTTCTTTTTTATACATTTTTATTGTAAAGATACTATACAGAGGGGTTACAGTTATATGAACAAGGTATTGAGTCCATTTTCTGTTGAGCATTGTTACCCCCTCCTTTGTTTTTCCCCTATTTTTATCAGTATTTAATTCACTTACATTGTATTCAACTAATATGTATTTTCAGCTTTCATCTCATTTCTTGTTTTTAATGTGTCCTTGCTTTGTCTAGTTACCCACCCTCTTGGACATTATATTTTCCTATACTGTTAACAGTGTTTCTTCTTTTCATGTGTTTTCTTCTTATTTATAAGTACATATTCATATTTTTGCATTCCAAGAAACTCTCAAATTTCCATTTACCTTAACATCTTTGCATTTAAAGAAAAATCATCTAAAATTATGTGTGGGTCCCAGAAAATATTGATTCTATCTTTTCTGTCAAGGAAAGAATCACTGTTTAATCTAGCTATTGAATATGTCTGTTTATTGCATTTTTATTTTCTAGAGTTACTGGTTAGTTTCCATTCAGATCTTACTGGGCTCATTGATATACTTTACCTTTTGCAGAACATCTTTATTATTTTAATCCTATTGAATACAATTTATATTTTACATCTAATACTGTCTATAGTTTTGTAGGGTTCTTTTGGAAAGTGTTTGGCATTGTGGTGGTTAGTAACATTCATGAAGGCTTCCTCCCTTACCTATATAGTACTCTGATGATGAGCTCATGATACTTGAATTTTGTTTGTGGTAAATTCTTTTTTAAGAACTAGGTTTGAAGAAGAGAAGTGGGGGAGTAGGGGGAAGGAAGGGATAGTAGGAAAAAACAAAGGAGGGGTAACAATGTTTGACAAGAAATGTAACTTACTCATGTAAATGTAACCCCTCTGTACAGCATCTTTACAATAAACTAAAATTTAAAAAGAGTTGATTCGATTATATTTGGTGCCTAAAAAGAATCCTGGTACTGGATCTCTTCACAACTTTTACCTTCACATAGTACAACTGCTAAGCATTCCTTTCCACTGGGAATAAGTACAGCCTAGTACATGGGAATTTTATTTTATTTCCTTCAGCTAAACTCAATGCCATATCACACAGATATTCTATTGTCTATTTGCAGCTTATAATAATGTAGATGTATTATTATATATCTCATGTTTATAAGTGATACAACTTCATTTCCTTTTCATTTTTTTACTTTTACTTTTATTTCCTGCAAAATATACAATGATTCAATTATACATAAATTTAATATGTATTTTTGTGTGTTTACAGTCTATTCAGTTATCTATTGTTCAAATTTTTAAGTAATATCTATTTGCCATAGTGATTACATTTGACTTTGTGTTATAATTAAGACACTTAATAGAGCCTATGCAAAATTTTAAAGAAATGACAGTACTTCTATTATTTTTATACTTCAGGATCATTAAGGTTAGGATTTTATTTTATTAGGCATAATGCTATGGTTAGAGTTATAAAATGTGTGAGATTTTGGGTAAAACTGGAACCTCTTTAAAGAAGTATAAGTTGAATTCATGTATGGATGAAAGAAAACTAGTGTGTTCCATAGATCATTCAAGGGTCATTTGGGTTGAGTTAGGGTTAGTTTTCTAGTTCAGGTTAGGCTTAGCATTAGGGAAAGGTCATCTTTAGGTTTAAAATGAGCTTTCTAACAACAATTAGAAGCACATGTAAAATTTAAAAGAAGCTACAGTATTTTCATACTATTACTCAGGGATTATTATGCTTAGTTATTTTTTCTTTTTTTAAAAATTAGGTTGATCCCTCAGCACCACATAAGCAGAATTAGCCAAAAGTGGAGCTGTGGCTCAAGTGGTAGAGCACTAGCCTTGAGCAGAAGAGCTGAGGACCAGAGTTCAGGCCCCACAACTGACAATAAATAAATAAATGAATATATATATATATATATATATATATATATATATATTAGGTTAGGTTCAGGGGTATGGCTAGGCTTATAAATTGGTTACGATATTGAATAAAACTGCAACTTCTTTTAACAAATAGTAGAATTCAGGTCAGGATGAAAGAAAACTAGTGTGTTTGTGTTTCTTTACACCTGAGGGTCATTGTGGTTAGGGTTAGTTTTCTAGTTGAGGTTATGGTTATGGCTAGGGTAGGTTCAGCTTTAGGGTCAAAAAACTAAACCAAAACAAACTACACACACACACACACACGCACACACACACACACACACACACACACACCACACACACAAATTATCCAGGCTCCAGTAGCTCACACCTATAATCCTCGCTACTCCGGAGGCTAAGATCTGAGGATGGCAGTTCGAAGCCAGCCTGGGAAGGAAAGTCCACGAGACTCTTATTTCCCAATACTACTAAAAAATAAACAAAAAGGTGGAAGTTTTGCTGTAGCCCAAGTGGTAGAACTCTACCCTGGAGCCAAAGAAGCTCAAGGACAGTACCCATGCCCAGAATTCAAGCCCTCTGACTGGCAAAATCAAAGAAAAAAATAAAAACAAAAAACCCACAATTCACTTTCTTATTATTTGTTTGATTAATAGTGTGTCCAAATTCCCAGTTTAGGAATAATTCTTAATTTATCTCTACACTTACTCCAAATCATCTAAGTATGGAATGCAATGCATTCCCTGAGATGTTAATCATTTTGATTTTCTGCCACGTAGGCTAGGACATTATTATGTACTTGCAAAGTTCCACTTACCCTCTTTCATTGGTCAGCAAGATAATTGATTAGCAATGATGTTTCATAAATATGAGCCTTTATAAAATCATTCTATTCTCTCCCTATGCCTCCATCAGAAAGAATGACATCACCCCATTTGTTAGGAAATGGAAAGACTTGGAAGGAATTATATTAAGTGAAGTAAGCCAGGCCCAAAGAAACATAAGTCCCATGTTTTCCCTTATTTGCAATAACTAGTATATATCTGGGACAAGTAGAAAAGTTCAGATAAAATGATGTTAAGCGAAATGAACCCCAAGATATGGACACAAGTGGTTTTTTCTTTCTTGCTATTGTTTCTAACATATTTATAAGGTACTATGTGATATTTTTGTTGCTTTGTATGTCCCTCCCTCACACTATAACCTGTTTTCACTGTATTTGATGTTGGTATAATTTGGGGAGGGGAAGGGAAAAAACAAATTGTTTAAATAGTGATACAGGTTGACCCATTACATCAATGAGATATACAAGGTGCTATGTTGAAAACGAACTTTACAATGTAGGCAGGGAATGGGGCGGTTGGGTGGGGGGATGGGGGAAGATGGGGGGAGTGTAGTTGAGGAGGTGGGAGGGAAGGGATGGTAGGAGAAAAAACAAAGCAGGAGGCAACAATGCTTGATAAGAAATGTACTCATTACCTTGCTCTTGTAACTGTAACCCCTCTGTATAGTATTTTCACAATAAAAAAATTAAAAACACAAAAAATAAAAAATTATAAAAAGATACATTGTACTCAAAAAATGATTTGTTGAATGAAATGTGCATTATTTGATAGTGGTAAAGCAATATTTTAATAATAAATTCAAAATACATAAAAATATATAGAACTGGTAGTACACCAGAAATAACCTGGCAAGTTATCTATCAAAGGAATCCAAAACTAACAGAGCTTTCTCACAGATGTTTGCTTGAAATGAATCATACATCACACAAGTAAACACCTGAAGGAGAAGTATTAAGTAGGTTCAATTTAATTGATTATAGTGATTTCACTGTGACAAGCATAACAATGGCTTTCATTAAAATTTATAAAGGAACAACAAAGGTTACTAACAGTACATGGCCGTAATGTTCCTTCATTACCCAATTTTTTCACCTTCTTCCACTCCTTTTATATTTTAAACCATATTCATTTAGCATCCAGCCAAAAGAAACAGCAGGGCTCTCTTGAACCTGCCACCAGTGATTTATTAAACTCATTTTCTATTCATTTGTTTATAGATCAAGCACAGAAAGAAAGGCCCAACAATATTGAATATATTTAATAAAAACACACACACCAAGTATTTAATTTTGCTTTGTGCTAAGTTACACATTTTGGAAGAAAGACAGTAATTATACACAGGCAATTGTTTTGATGCAGTCTCTCAAATCAATATAGCTACTTAGGACAAAACAGGCATTTATGTGTGCTTAGCATTGGCACTCTTTCCAGAGTATGACATTTCAGGTAAATGTGCTTTATTGCAGACATGGGAAAACAGATAAATGAACTTCTTATTGACAGCCTCTTTCTCACTTGCTAGCCTTTATAAATGGGATGTCATTAATCTCCCATTCACTATAACAGCAGTCTTCAAATTGGTTGAATGTGCACTCCATTAGTAAAAAGTTTTGTTTTGGCCACTCTATAAATAATAAAATATGTCTTTCAGGTACATTGTGAACGATACAGAAAAATTCCCAAGTAGAGATTTGCAATGACTGTGATAGCAATTTTCAAAAACAAATGTTCTATTATTTTCTTCCTATGCTTCATGGACCATCCTGCTCACTACCTGAGTTACCCATGCATCAGTTTAGAAAACATCAGTCTCAAAAATCCTGATTGTCATTGTGAATTATAGCAAACAGCTGGACACAGTAAATACATGCAGAACATAGCAAAGAAATACTTTCCTGACAGTTTCCAATACAGTTAAGGATTTTATTAAGTAATCTTCATGTGTAGAGAATATTTTGAATATGGGATATCATTTCCACACAATACAGTGTTTACTGCCCTGGCAGAAAAGCGAATATTCTACCCATAGCTGGTATTCTAGACCAAAATGATAAATCACAGACACAGTGCAATTATGGAATATTCTAAGCATTTCAGTTTACTTTTTACTATGACAATATTTTTACAAAAAATTGTCAATTCGCCCCATCTAGAAATAAGGACAGCCTGTACTATCAAGTTGGACTCTTATTCTGGTATATTTAGTATCCCCTGGATATAGAACCTTTAGAATGATCTCACTTATGTGTGAAAAGCAAACACGTTAAATTCATATAAGAAGCATAATAGCGATTATCAGACTCTAAGAGGAAGGGAGAGATGGGGAAATATTTGTCAAAGTATAGTCTCAAATGAAACAAGTGAACTTTTATATTTGATTGCATAGTACAACTGAGTATAATTAATAATGCATTGTGTATTTCAAATTGCTAGAAGAAAATTTTTTAATGTTTTTTCAAAGAATTGATCGTCAATTGAGATACTAATTATTATTCCATATTGTGTACATAAGTATTTCAAATGACATGTTTTATCTCATAAATATGTGAGGTATTTAACAAATGTAAGAAAAATAATGATCACTTTTATAATGAAAAACTTAAAGGAAATAAGTATTCCTGAAAAAATACTACGTTTTGATACTACAAATTTAATTAGAAAAACTAAGAACATTGATTTTATGACAATTTGTCCATGCAGTCATATATATATATATATATATATATATATATATATATATTGTTACCCTGACTATTTGGTACACTTTCCATGCTGGGAAATTTCCAGGCCACTACAATGCAAATGATGCAGTGTGTTGGGCACAAACAGACATAAGAGTTACTTTTAAATTTCTGAAACATCGTGAAAGCCAAAGACATTTTTACAGTGCAGGCAATATTTATTAAGAAAACATATTACTGCTAATATTTTTAGAGAAACTCCTAGAATCTGAGTTTCAGGTCAGGAGATATATTAATTTATAAATATAATATACTAATAAAAGAATTATAATTTTCTCTTGTGTTTTTTAACAAGAAACTTGAAAGTAGAGAAGTAATCAGTCTTACTGAAGATGAGAAGTGAGTTAGAACAAAAGCAGAACCAAGTCTTGACACCCTATATGTAACCAAAAGTATTATTTTGTCCTACAGCACATTTTTGGTCAGAACTTTTCTGCATAATTAGTTACTTCTTTCTTAGAAACAAAGTTGATTACTAACAAATGAAAACTTACTCCATGAAGCAATGACAGTAATTGAATTTTTACTATCCCAGGTTGAAGGCATTACTAAAACATTTGGCTCAATGTAAGAATATGTGAATATATATGCATATATACATACAAATATACCTGCATACAATGTTCATGAATATGACATTGATGTGGATGATTATATTTGCATTATTGGTAAACATCTGTTTTTGCTATGAAGTGTATGCTGAGACATAAAAAATGAGTCTGTGCAACATGAAAACACAGAATAGCAAATGGTATAATTGGGGAAAGCAATTAGTATAATTAGTTACAAAGAAAACCTTAATCAGAAAGGAAAGGAGGAAAATGGATGAAATGGTAGGTTAGCCTTCTGATCATCAGTAGAAGAGTCCCAAAACTTTTTAAATGAATCCGTTCTGAGAGCTACAGCTGATATAATTTTGAAACTCAGTGGAAACCTTCATGTTCCTCAAATGAAGTAAAACAAGGTAATAAATGTTTTTATATGCATATCTATTTTGAAAACACATGATTATTCAGCTTTGCATAATTTATTTTATTGTCATGATAATCTGACATAAATTTATAAGAATACATGTCTTGATTACTTATTTATAGTTCAGTGAACTTTATACTTGCTTATAAAAGTCATATGTGGCAGGGGAGAGGGGGCTGAGTGTGGTTGTGGAGATGGGAGGGAAGGGATGGTAAGGGAAAAACAAAGGAGGATACAACAATGCTTGATAAGAAATATACTCATTACCTTGCTCATGTAACTGTAACCCCTCTGTACAGTATTTTCACAATAAAATCTTATTTAAAAACAAAAAATGCATATGTTTTATTATTACCCTGCCTTTGAAAATTAAATTTTCAACTGAAAATAGTATTTTAAAAAGTATTTTAAAGAGCATTGTGCTTCCAAAAATCTGCTCTGAGATGTGTGCATTCATCTAGTTTTTCATGATAGAAAATACAACTCTTAACCAAAAGGCACAATAACTAACAGGTGAATGAAAAACACAAGTTAACCTTTATAGATTTCGCATTCTAACATTACATTAAGTAGCAATTTTTAAGGAGCATTATCATGGAAGTAATATATCCCTCTATGAAAAATGAATGTAACAGGGAAATGCTGTGACTGAGAAACTGCCAAAGTTCCGCTAGTGATATTGCTTGTTGACACTCTCCTCAATCCATTTTGCATGGTGTCTCAGCATTTAATGTGCAGAACATTCACATTTGCTGGCCCAGTGCATTTCAATTACATCCCTTTTCCTGGCCTGATACTTAACATGCCATCGGGTGACAAGCAGCACAAGATGGAAGAGACTCATATTTTCTCTGTGTCTCATGCACATCTTACGCTGGACACTATTTTGTACTAGGAAGATCACAATATCTGCAATGTATAACTCTGGAATTCTGGACATGTTTCAATACCTGGATTGTGTTCCATCCAATAATGGTGGATATCTATCTATGTTTGAATGATATATATGTATATGTATATATCTTCCTTTCCTTTAAGTGACTAACAAACCTTTATTTCATTTATCTGTGATCTCCACAGAATATGGTTGATACCAAGATATTGTGATACTACCGAATGTTTAAATACAACATGTAATATCAACACCAAAAGTAGCGCTATAAATTTACAATGTCCACAGTTTCATTTAAAAAAAAACTGAATCAGTCTCATCAAATCCTGCTATTGCTTTAACTAAGTTTGTGGATTCTTAGTCTTTTGTTGTAATTTCAAAAGCATTCATTTAGTTTTCACTCAGGGAAGATTCATCTCCTAACTCCTTTCTTTGCTCATCCCTAAGAAGCAACTTGTCATCCTTTATATTTCTGCTGTGAAGCCAAACATGTGTGTCTCATGCTTAATCCTAGGTACTCAGAAGGGTAAAATCTTAGGATCACAGTTCGAAGCCAGCCTGGGTAGGAAAGTCTGTGAGATTCTTACGTCCAACAAACTACTCACAGGAAGCTGGAAGTGGCACTGTGGCTTAAGTGGTAAAGCAGCAGCCTTGAGCGCAAAGAGGCTCATGAAAAGCACCCAAGCCCTGAGTTCAAGCCCCAGGTCTGACAAAAAAAGTGAGTTGTAACCAAATAGTCACATCATTGGGCTCCACTTACAATCCTGTTTCCTTTTCTGTTTCCATCACATCTTCAGTAACTTCTAGTTCAAATTCATGAAAAGTCTAATGTGCAGCATAAAACCCAAAAGCCACATTCCACCAGTCAATCATTAAGTTTGAATCAATTTATAGAGCTAGGCTCTTTTGGGTAAAGGAGAGGCTGGATACCCTCCGGGGAATGCTCTTATACACTGCCAAATCTTACTTCCACTTGTATTTCTTTCTGCCTTTTACCAAGATAAGCATGCTTTGGGAAAAAGGAGAAAAATCAGATTGTTTAGAGACTATTAGATACTTGTTCTGAACTGACACCAATGCCATGGTTTCAAAAACATCACTGTGGTCCATTAGTTAGAATAGGTCAGTAGATCAATGGAGTTTTACAAATAAGAGCACAGTGAATCTACAAACCCTGGGCCAGTGTCTTCAGTCCAGCAATGCATAATAGGTAGGCACGCTCAACAGCTAGCAGATCCTCACATACCTTTCCTGACTTGTGGAATAAAGATGATTTCACAACGGAATGTTAAATAAAAGCCTTTACTTTGCTTCATAAAATAATAAAGGGAAAGCAACATTCCAAGGGGGGGTTATAAAGATTAGTTTCATCATAAGAACTTTAAGGTACTGAGGTGGTTTTTGTTTCTATATTCAAATTTGACTCCTCTACCTAGCCCAGGCAGAGACATAGATCTTGGATTATCACAGTGGATTATCATAAATTCATCTAAGTTGAGGATCCAACAACCATTGCCATGGTTCTGGTTTGGTGGCTTGTGAAATTTAAGCAATTCCTTTAACTTGATGTGGATCTATGAACTGTAAACTGGCTTTCCTCAAATTCTTCTCAGTAAGAACCACTTAGAGATATTCCATTTCAGTGATCAATACCTGCAATACACCTTCAATTTCTTTCTTGAGGGTATATAAATTCTTCAGCTCTATGCTAGTGTTCAGGGGTCTTCATGGCCTTTACCCTTATACATGGTCTCACACTAGCCCATAACTGCTGGTGTCATGCTAGTTGAATGTAGAGAACAATATAGCACCTACCGTAGACTTACTGGTAAGATATTTGTGTCAAAAAGTGTGGAAGATAAGTTCAACCAAAGTTTGGATTTCTACCATGGGAAAATTTCTAAGACTATGGTGTGAGTAAGAAGTAGTATTTCTAAAATGAAGGCTAAGTTTGTGAGACCAGAATGAAAACAAATTGAAGGTGCTTACAGATAACAAAGAGAATCCAACATGGGTAAGTGAAGCACAGAATTTTAAATGCATAATCTCTTCTTCTAGTGAAGGGGTTACTGCATTTTCATTTGCACACTTATAGTTATATCATGTAAAATAGGATTATGACTTTGATATTAACTTTATTTATAGATTAAGTCTGGTTTAAGGAGATGCCAGTGGAAGCCGAGTTAATAAGGAATGCATTTGTGATGGGTAATCTTATATGTCAGTCTAACTAAGTATCCAGATTTCTGTTGAAACATTGTTCCATATAGATCTGTAAAGGAATTTTGAAGGCTACCAATGCTTCTTAGTCTTAGTAAAGTTAGATATCTTTCTTACTGTGGATAAACCCTAAGTGAAGACCTAAATAAATTAAAAATGGTGAGTGAAAGTGACTTCCTACTGACTGAATAACAGAGATGAAGAATTTTTGTGTGTGTTATTTTTGTTTCCTCACTTTGGAATGAAACCAAAAACCTAGCTCCTCTTGGATCTTGAGCCTGCTAGACTTCAAATGTAATTTATACAATCATCCTTCCTTCAGATCAAGACAGAAACTTGTACTTTTGGTTCTATTGATTCTCAGGTCTTTGGACTTGAGATGGAACATACCAGCAGCTCTCAAATGCTTCCTGATTCCTCCCTGCAGAACCTCAGTCTTTTCAGCATCTATAATCATGTCAGCCAGTTCCATACAAACACACACACACATACAGACGTATATACACACACATTATAATTTGCCCCGCCAAAATTCACATGGAGACATTGTTTACATTTCAGCATTCTTGAGAGATGAAGCTTAATGAAAGTGTTTGAGTCATAGAGAAAGAGCCCTCATAAAAAGATGAATGGCTCTCTTAAGTGAATGAGCTCTTCATCAATGACTAGGATTAGTTACCATGCCATCGAATGATAAAGTATGCCCATGTATTTTTGACTCTTCCGTATATATCTGATCACCATAAGTTTCTACCAGTAATTAATTAATCTTTCACTAGAGGTGGATATACAATATGTTATTGAGCCTCCAGACTTACAATCCCACACAAACGGTCTCTCTTTAGAAATCACCCATTCGTTTTATAAAATAGAGATGGTTGACTGATAAAAGGTAGATATATATCTCATTGGTTTTGTTTCTCTAATGAGCCTTGAATACTACAGTCAGGAGTCAACAAATAAGCATTTGCAAAGGACAGTAACAAGAAAATAAAACAAGATAACTTTGTATATACACTTTGGGGTGAGCTGGGGATTATGAGATATGGAGAAAATGGTATCTGGAAGCAGAAATGAAGATTATACAAATGATACCTCATGGTAATGGGACTGTGAGTAAAAAAATACTCTCTGAAAGAACAAAACATAGAGAAAAACTTGGTAGAAGCAGATGAAGACATATATCAACGTTGTGATGAATAATGGGATTCAGAAAGCAGCATGGGAGAATTTTTATGCAGAAAAGGTGTGGGTGAACAATGAGTGTGATCAATGTCCAGTGAACCCCACTGCGCACTTCTCCCTTGTCCACCCCAACTATGAGTATATTTGATCTTCTGGATGAATATGCCAATTCTTGACCTTCCTTCTGGTATGTTCTGAGTGCTTTTGATTTTTTCATTATAATTCCTTGGTTTTATCTTCAACTCTTATACCTTATTTTCTGTTTCACTTATTCTATTCCCTATGCTTTCAACTGTAGTTTGCCATAGGGAAATTAATGCTTCTAAGCTCTTTGGTGAAGTCGGTTTTCAGGTTGTTATTTTCATCTTTTAATGAGATGTATAATGTTTCTATCATCCTCTAAATCTCTTATTGGGTGATATTACTCATATGTGGAATCTAAAAAAGTCAATCATGTAGAAGTGGATTATAAAATCATAAAATTATTATTATAATTATAAAACTATAAAATTATGAAATGAAAACAGGGCATCTCAGAGGGAGAGGGGTTTGGTAAATACTGGTGAAAGATTTATAGTTAGAGAGGAGGAAAGGTTTCCAAAGGTCCATGATAACTCTAATAACTGACAACGTAATTTTGAAGAATGTAGTGAAAAGATTTTAAATGTTTTGAACAAAAATGATAATTATGTGCAGTAATGCGTTTGTGAATTGTCTAGGTTTACTATTCTATAATGTGTGTCTATGTACCAAACCATAATGTAGGATACTATATGATGTGACTGCAGTCATATCTGTCAGTTTTAATATTGGTAAATATTGTAGGACTTGCACATGACTTTGAATGTCAAAAAAGAGATAGTTTATAGAAGTATGTATTATAGGAATATAGAATTGTAAATAAGAAAGTCCTTTGAATTTGCTGCTTTTTAGAGTTTCTTTTTACATTCTTTCCTTTTTTTTTCTTTCCTTTTTTTTTTTTTTTTTTGTCGGTCGTGGGGCCTGAACTCTGGGCCTGGGCGCTGTCCCTCAGTTTTTCAGCTCAAGGCTAGTGCTCTACCACTTGAGCTACAGTGCCACTCCCGGCTTTTTCTGCTTATGTGGTGCTGAGGAATAAAACCCAGGGCCTAATGCATGCGAGGCAAGCGCTCTACCATTGAGCTACCTTCCCAGCCCCTGCTTTTTAGAGTTTTAAGACACTAAAGAACAGGTAAGAAACAAAAGCATTTTAAAAGTGTAATGTTATCTTAAAATTGTAATTTTATACTAAGAATTGTGGTGTTGGAAACTTTATGTCAAACTGAAGCACAATCTCATAATATATAAACATGCTAAAACAATTATATAGGTGGCAGTTCATCTGATTATATACTTATTTTCCTGTACTACTGAAATAATATTTATTTTTATAACTCTGTCATAGTTTAGATCTTATGTAGTCCCCAAAGGCACATACACTAAGTCTTGGTCATCTGCCTCTAATGCTAGGAAGCGGGACCCAGTAGCAGGTAGATAGGTCATGAGGAGAAGTTATCCATGGAGGGTGTTTTAGGATCCTAACCTTCTCCTCTCTCACTCTCTGCTTCCTTTCATCCATAATGTGAATAACTTTCTCCAGTAGGTTTTCTTATCATGATGATCTGGTTTGCTTCAGACCTACGTGAAGTGAGCAGTGGCCACATGAATAAGGACTGAATTCTCTGAGCCCATAATCCAGGATTAATTTTCATCATTGTGGATTGACTACAAAAGCATTTTGTTACAGTTGCTGTTAGCTAACTCTCATGAAGACTTTGTAGAAACTTATTACGGGAATGCTGGCAAACTTGTGATTTCTAGTGTCTTGAATCTCTGTTGGTAGAAGTTGTTCCAATGTCTTGAATCTCTGTTGGTAGAAGTTGATTCAATATCGGCCTACTTAGCACAGTGCTCACCCTCTTGCATTGGAGTAATGACTGCTGGCTCCTGCACTGTGTGTATATTTGTAATGGCTGTTTCTATGAACTAACTTGGTGGGGCAAGGTGCCTAGAATTTTGTCAGAAGCAATTCCTCATGTTTCTGTTAGGCTGCTTTATGGGATTGGTAGTGAAGATCAGTGGATTTGAATAAAGCAGACTACAATATAGATGAACCTCAGGCAAGCAGTTGAAAGCTTGATTAGACGAGAACGACAGGCTGTCAGCCATAAATTGCAATACTGAGTCTCCATATCACAAGCACTTGCAAAGATTTTGGATCTCTAATATTCCATACTCAGATGAACTACTCTCCTTTCTTCCTTGTCTTCCCCTCTCCTCCCATTCCTCCCACTTCATACACTCCCACACATGGGCATGTGCACATACACACACATAGTTGTGTTTCTCTGGAGAACCAAGACTAAAACAATATCCAATAACAAAGTCATTAACCACCTATTAGAAGAAATCGATCCAGTGATTTCACCTACTTTTCAACTCAGAGCTTTAGTGACATAGAATAGTGAACACCATTTAATTAAAATGGATCTTATGTGGGTTCAATTGTGTATCCCCCAAATTGCTGATTTGAAGACCTAACCCTTAGTTCTTTACAAGGAGTCTATATTTGAAAGCATGGCCTTTAAAATAAAGTAAAATGAAGTCATATGTTGGGTCTATCTCCAATACAACTGATAGAAATCTTTGTCTGAAAAGGAGATTAACATGCTGACCCAGGCTGAGGGAAGATTATACAGAGACCAAGGATGTGACCCTCCTGTGACCATTACAACGGGAGGCCTCAGGAAACAACTTGATGACACCTTGATCTCAGACTTGGAGCCTTCATACATATGTTTAAGACTTTTGGACTTTAGCCACCCACTTTTTGATATTTTCAGTGTCACCTTAGTAACTCAAACTGACTCTTACTAGCAGGCTCCATGTCAAAGCACTCCATACAAAAGTATATGATTTGCAGAACACTGAACAGACTTATCAGTAGGCCATGAATGCTAACGCTTTTAGAATAGGCATTTAAGAGGAAAGAAAAATATATAATAAAGTGTATAATTTTATTTATTTTTGTCTTCAAATAACCATGCAAGGGGGTTCAAATTTAACATGTTTACTTATGTGTAAAATGCATCTTGAGGAGACTTACCCCTCCTGTCTCTCTCCTTTCTCTTATCTACCTTATCCCTACTCATCCCCTCAAGTTGCCTAGTTTAGTGTTCCTGTCTGTACCTTGAGTACTATGCCTGTATTTGTCCACTATTCATTTCTTGCTTTATTTTCTCCCCTTTCAAACTCATAGGCTTCTCACTCAAGACATGTTTCAGTTTCCTGGCATTAATTGGTCTGCTAACTATTCAAAGAGGTCAAAGTATGGAATTTCACTCCTGTGTTTTCCATACATTGGTTAGATTGATTATGTGTATATGTATATGGCCCTGTGTGTGATTTCATATTTATGTTTAGATTTTAGGTCTAATACCAATATATGAGGGAAAACATGTACCTTTTATCCTTCTAATCCTGGATTACTTCACTCAGTATAAGGATTTTCAGATCCACCTTCTGAAAATGGCATAATTTCATTCTTCCTGATGTACAAATAACATTTATATATATATATATATATATATACATATATATATATATATCACATTTTGTATGGCATCTGAGCTGTTACTGTAACTTGGCTATTGTGAGTAGTATTGCCATGAACATGAGTGAAGCACATAGTTTTAAAATAAAAGCACTGACAACTCGACAACTTCCTTGGGCACAAATTGAATTCAGCATCCTTGGTTTCTCTTTCAAAATATGGTCATGCATTTGGACCTAGGTAGTCAGGAAAATCTCCCATAAGAACTGTAAAGAAAGACCTAATCTTTATGGTCTTCTTTGTAAAGGATTGTTATTTATGGGTGTCCTTTAAGATAAAACAGTAAACATTGGAATCACTCTCTTGACAGTACTCCTAATACCAAAATATATGGTTTCTGTAGATATCAGTCCTAGGTTTATAAAACATTTTTCAGCATTTAAATGTCTTACATAAAGTATAAGTATTACTCATTTGTTGAATCCACTTAAGAACAGTGATGTATTGTTTAAAATGTTGTGTGCATTTAATAAAATAAATAAAATTACTTTTTTAGCAAGTTTCTTCATCACTGTCTCACACACAAATTCACATACACTATCTCAGAGGAGTACATGGTTTAATATATATTAAAATCTCCATATTGGAGTTAACACATGCATGTATTCAATCATTATTGGATCAATATTCAGAAATATGGTATCAGAACTGTTTGTATAAGTGCATAGGAGATGTGTATATTTTAAATTTAAACATACATCCCTTGATTTCAAGTCTCTCATAATGAGACTTGAACTCAGGGATTTGAGCACTTGCATGGCATTTTTGCTCAAGGCTGACATCTCTAGTCCAGTTTGTATTATTGTTGTTAATTCAAGACAGAATTGAAGACTTTTTGAAGACTTTTTTGAAGACTTTTCTGCTGGACTGGCTTCAAACTGAGCTCCTCTAGGTCTTGGCCTCTGGAGTAGCTATCATCCCTTGATATTCTTGAATGCAGTGTACTTGCCTCTAACCTATGCACATCGTCCTGTATATATTAAATCATCTCTAAGTTAATCACACTTCATAGAAATAGAACATTTCTATGCGAATAGGTGTATCATGTAAGGAAGGGCAAAAATAAAAGGTCTATACATGTTCAAAACAGATGGCATTTATTTCCAAATATTTTTGACTCACACGTTGTTGAATTCACAAATTCAATATTCATAAATAGAGCCAACTGTTCTGTATGAGGGACCTAAGTATTCATAAGTTTTGTCATCTCCAGGGGAAGGAAGATATGTCAAAAACAATCTTCCATGGACACTTCAGGACATGTATATTTAGTGGAAGCTTACCAATGAGCACTGAGTTTTACACTGATTATGTCCTCATTCTTAAAACAGGTTGGCTATCATCTAGTTCACAAAGGCTAAGTACTAATTATTAACTTCAAAAATTAGGTCTAGGGCTCAGCATCAATAATACTAGCTCTTTTGTGAACTTTCTATTAAAATTTTAAATCATTTAACCTTCTATGTATTTTATCTTATTTCCATATGAAAATTATTTAAGTAGTTTAAATGAGTTAATCTGTTCTAAGATTACTCAATATCATGTATCAATTAATCCTGTACAAGGTTTATAATTAAATTCAATATAATTTAAACATGTCTTATCAACCCAAATAAAATCTCATGAGTAAGGTTCCAATCTTTAATTTTTCATCGAATAAGTAATTTTACATTAAAGATTCACTTATAAAGTACTCTTTTCATTTGTTATTAACATGATAGAAACCAAACAGACAAGATCGAGCGCATTCAGGGTGGTATGGCCATAGACAGATAGAAACCAAACAATACTGATAATTTTTAAATATATTTTAAATTTGTGTACAAATTAATTCTACAAATAATCACTATTCATACCGATCTTCAAGAGGGTGCAATACCATCCACATGGCTGGTTTTTTTTTTCTCAGAAATCAGCCAAGTTCAAGAAACAGAATATGAAATATGACTGGACAAAATAAAAGTGGAAAATAAAATAATGGGTGAAATAAAATAGTACAGACTGTGGCATAAAACAGAATGTAATGTGCATATCAGAAGAAATTAGTAAAAATTATCTCCCTCAAGTTGACAGTGCAATATGAAATCTGTACTTATCACAACAGGAATGATTGTAAGCTAGGGACGAGAAATTCTCTGGAGTTGTTTGTTCTGTGAAACAGTGATAGGACTGAGAAATCACAGATAAAATTTCAAACTGTTACTTGCACTACTTCATGGACCAAGGAGAAATAAGCTCTGGGAAAAATAAAACCTTCAAGCTAAACATTAAGATGTCTCAGAAATTTCTAATATTCTGGAACACAACCTGAGAACTCTCACCATTCAATATACCTTCAGTAACTCAATTAATTTAAATACGAATAATCCTTTGGGTCAAGGTTTCTATAGAAAAAAAAAACAGATGCAAAATGACAGAAAATCAAAAAGTCAATCAGAAATTGTTTCCAAATTAAACATAGAAATAATAGTAAATATTTTCCCATGAAGTCTTTTCAACCCAATAAAAATATATTTTCTCTAAATGTAAAAGTTAAAGTAAGGAAACAAGTTGCCCACAAAAAGAAGATGACAGGAAAACAAGAAGACACAGGCTCAAGTATCAGTAAACTGTTCTGATACTTCTTAATTTGTGTAGCAATTTTCCTCTTCTATTTTATTTTTAATTTTACATTTAATTTAATGATCTCATGTTATTGTAATATCAGCTCCTTAGCAACAGAGAGTTGGCTTGTTTCGATTAAGCAATATTAAAGCCTACAGTATTCTCTTCCACAAAGTATGTGTTCCATAAATATTTGTGAGTATTGCTATTGCCTTGAAAATGATCTTTACAACTTGAGAGTTGCACTGGGGGAAAGAGAAAGTAAGAGAAAAATGAGAGATGAGATAACAATGTTTGACAAAAAATGTACTCACTACCTTACGTATGTAACAGTAACCCTACTGTATATCACCTTTACAATAAAATTTAATTTTAAAATACATAAATATTTGTTAACAGAATACATGAAATGACAGCTTAAGAAAAAACTGGAAATTTCTATTGCCTGTCTTTTGGTGGCAGCCCTGATGAAAGATAGCTATCAATAATCTGAAGCTGTAGTGGTGGAGAAGAATAAGTAGTAGACAATATTTCCTATTCTTAGAAGTTATTTCAGGCTCCAGTGCCCACCTGAGAAGTTGTTAGTTTTATTCAAGTTGTATGGAATTCCAGTCAAGTTACCATGTTTTGATAGTACACTGACAAATGTTAGTATACATTAAAAAATGTCTAACCAATGAATCAAACAACCCAAATGAAACTCCCAGGAACTTGATAAATAAGTGTTCACAACAACTGTAATAAACTCCACATTCTACAGTCTGATAAACGGGAGGAATTTTGGGGGGTAAAAAAGCAAATCCCAAGTGACAGTAATTTTGCCATAGTATTTTGCCATAGTAATGTCAAGACAGGTACTTGACAGACCAACCTGAGAACTTTAAGTAGTATTCTATCAATTCATTAAAGAGAAGACTTACAAAATAGTAAGGCCTATCATGAGCACAAGGGTCTAGAAGGACATGCCTATCTCACTGCCTGAAATGCTGACAGTGATAGATATTGACTGGAATAGTTCCATCCCTAGGACCAAGTTGTTACCAGAATTCATGAAAGAAGAAAGCATATCAGCGCTTAGTCTACACACCAAGAGGGAAAGAGAGAACACATCTTACATGAAAGGAATTTCTCCTACTTGTAAATGGCTGTGGGACAAATTCCACATGATCAAAGGAGATATTATAGCTGAGAAATTAATTGCATGGGCCTTCCAATAAGTTAGACTGGGATGCAAATTGCTGTTAGTCAGAAACCAACAGTACTCTAGGTTGGCTTATCTTGAAATGGAGGCCATTCTTTTGATGGCAGTGTATAATAATTTATTGCTACTAATACACATAAAGAGGCCACAAGCATTATATAAACCTACCACTTTGTACCCTCCCTCAACAAAAGCAGGTCTCTGATTGCAAATTTAAATGAACAACTATAAAACTAGTGATGAAATCTGGTGGGAAAGACTATTGGAATGATTGGCTTCTATTTTCAAATAATAGACAATATAAAAGGCTATAAAGCAGGAAATTATCAACAAGATTTTTAAATCAAGTGATGGAATGAGAGGGCTAGTTTGATTCATCTGCACAAATTTATTCCCCAAATGACAAAATATTTCATTGGTTTTCTTGTTCATGAAAAGCTGATATCAATGCATGAGATATGCTATGCATACAATAATATGTGTTAGCAAATTCTAATAAAGTTAACTTAGGAAGTATTACAACTTTATAAGACAAATTATGAGTCTACTTCATCACAAAAGAGGAAGAAATGATCTTAAAGTTTTCACCTTTTGGATCTAGTCTGTGTACCATGGTGAGGTCAGGAAGTGGGAGAGTGTAGAAATGAAAGCTATGTGGCTCAGTTCTATGTTAAGGCACACAATGTGACCATTGTGGACTGAATGGGGATAAAATTAAAACAGAATGCTGTTGTAGCAAATCAAGATGCTGTCACAACTGGATCATAATGCTAATATTGAATAAAATAACACTATTTCTGTGAGAACAGCCCAGATCAGCAGAATAATGCTTTTAGCTGTCTCTTAGGCTTGACACTAACTGATGGCCAAGCTAGAAAAAACAAACAAAACAAAACAAAGAACAACCACAGAATTCTACACATCTGTTTTGCTCAAAGAAGTTAACCTGTATGTCTACTACTTTAGGCATTTGAAAAAAATCTATGTGTAATATTTGAAGAAAACGAACAACACATTAATTTCAAACTCTCAACCAATGATGGCTGGTATTAGACTAAGGTTTTTAGGGTATATGTGTTGTTGGTTTATTTTTCTAGATGATGTAGAAAATATTACTAGTGGATTATATAAGGTAGCAATACTGACTAGGAAAGCTTCTACACTTAATCAAGCCACAAATTCTGACAGTGGTTTTCTAATAATAGGAAGCAGATTGTGATTTCCTGCTTAGTATGTGAGAGTTGCATTTGCTCATTTTAATGTGCCAAATGTAGATATGAATATAATGCATTAAGGAAGACATAAATGTTATTGATGTGTCCTCAAAGAATGTGATATTACTAACATCTCCTCTTTGACAGATCAAACAACATTTATGAGAAGTTTTAGAACAACTAAGAGAGAAATACTTTGAGGGCAGAATGTACTGTTGGTGTTCTCATTGGTCATACAGTCTTTCAGGGTGCACGTTATTTTCCCAGATTGTTAAATCTTATATACCTTAAATGGAAACAACTTTCAGGACATTGTTAGCATTTTCCCTGGCAGGCAGATATTCTGGAGGCATTTCAGGAGCAGATCTTGGGGAATGACTTAGACTAAATGAATATATATATATAATGTAAATGTATGTGGATATGTGTGTCTAAAACAGTGAGAGAAACCAAAGTCTCAAAGCATCTATACTATGGATATTATATTCAAACTCTAAATAACCAAAAGAGAAAAGAGAAAAATCTTTAGGGAAGAAAGAAGATAAAAACATCCTGCCTATAAGAAACAAGGGTAAGAATTAATCTTCTCTTTAGAAACTATGTTAAACAAGAAATCTCTGTTTGAACTTGCTTCTTCTGTTGTAAAGCCCCAATTGGGTAATTTATAAAGAAAAGGAAATTATGTAGCTCACAATGTGTTAGTAGGGTCAGTGGTAAAGAGGGTTTCTACCTAATCTAATGTGAAATGCCTAATCTTGTTGAAAACAGGTGAGATGGTTGGACAGCAAGAATCAGGATTAAAGAATTTGCTCAGATACTGAATGTAATCAGACACAGAGGGAAGGGACTTTTTAGCAAGATTCTTCTTACAACTGAACACTGCTGGCCCAGTTAGGACAGACATGAAGAGAGAGGACTAGAGGACAGTGCGCAGAGTCTCACTCCAAGTGAGAATCTTTTTTCCAGACTGCATATCAGAGGAATTCTATCTGAGAAACATTCTATCCCCAAAATAAAATATGGGGCTCAGAAATGTTATGAATTATACTTAAATATCTCCATGAACAAATACTAACATGTTTTAATAAATTTGTATGGTGAAAAGAAAAGGAATGCCTGAATTGTAATTCTTATTCTCCATGAGACAGATCAAATAATCATGCTCTAAGATTTGTCCTTTTGTACATGTTCAGAAAAGATACATTCTTAAAATAAAATCGTTTAACTAGGGATACAGGTGGACCCGTTGCAACAATGAAATGTACAAATTGTTATGTCAAAAAACGAACTTTACAACTTTGACTGGGAGGCTGGGGGGTTATGGGGGGACGGGGAGGGGGGAATTGGGAAGGGATGGGAAGGGGAAACAAAGGAGGAGGCAACAAGACTTGATATGAAATGTACTCACTACCTTGCCCATGTAATTGTAACCCCTCTGTATGGTATTTTCACAATTAAAAACAAAGAGAGAGAAGAGGAAAGAAAAGACAATACAAAAAAAAAATAGAACCAAGCACTTGTGGCTCACATGCGGAGTTCTAACTATTAAGAAAGCTGAGACCTGAGGATCCTGCCCTGGCACATAAACCCCAGAGATCTAAGGTTGATCACGGAGCACTAATTCAAATTGTAGACCCTTGAGTGAAAAAGCCCGGAATCCAAGCCCCAATCCTGGCAGAGAAGGAACAAAAAGAAGAGGAAAGGAGAGGAGAGGAGAGGGAAAGGAAGAGGGAGAGGGAGAGGAAGAGGGAGAGGAGAAGAAAGGAAAAAAAAGAAAGAAAGAAGAAAGAAAGAGAAAGGAAGGAAAGAAAGAAAGAAAGAAAAAGAAAAAAAGAAGGGTGGGAGGGAGGGAGGGAAGGAAGGAAGGAAGGAAGAAAGGAAGGAATGAAGAGAAAGAAGAGAGAAAAAAAAGAAAGAAAGAAAACGAAAGAGAATGAGAGAATGAAAAGAGAAAGAAAGAGAGTATGATAAAGAAGAAAGTGAAAGAAAGAAAAAAGAAGAAAGGAAAAGAATAGGAGGAAAGGAAGAGAAAGAAAACAGGAGCTGTCATTTTAGTTAAGATAATTTAAAAAATTCTCATGATTACAAATTTGCCTTTCATTACATACTTTGCCTCTTATTCAGATGGCACAGCTAAATGACATTTTTAAAGAATTTGTTTATTTTCCTCGTAGTTATTTAATAACATTGGTGGAGAAACTTTGTTAACCAAAAATTTGTAATATATATATATGTATATATGTGTATGTGTATATATATATACACACACATTTTTATAGCAGCTTTCTTTCTTTTGCACTTGCTCAGCATGAAACATTATATTTCTAAGTGCCTTGAGCCTTTCAACAGCTCTGCATCCTTTAGACAGGCAAAGTAGCACATTTAGCTTAATGCTATTGATTCACTTAAGCCAAGAGAGCAGTGAATCTGAACTGACTTCATACCATAGTGTATATCGCTGCATTATATTACCACCCTGATGCCAAAGACCTAATTCCCCTCCCCGCCCCTCAGCTCTTAGACAAAAGGCTCTATAAACACATTTTATCTAGGGAGCAGCTGCTCCACATTGGAGGTTGTGGACCTCTGGAGTTCCTACATGCTGCTGCACTTCCTGTAGCATAGCAAACAGAACTGAAGGGCTTCAAAGGCTCTGAGAACACCATTGGGGAACAAGAAATAATGCAGCTGTCTGGAAACAAAGGAGGACTGCACTTTGAAAGGGACAATGAATGGTTTCCTGCTGCCATGTAAATATTCATCAGTGCACTACCTTAAAAACTCTTCATTAGAAAAAGACAGTACATTTATTTTCTATTATGTATACTCATACTCCAGATAGACAGACAGACAGACAGATAGATAAGCTGTGGATTATTCTTGATTTTAAGTGGCTTATTATTTATTTATGCCCATACTAGGGCTTCAACTTAAGGCCTGGGTGCTGAACTTTAGCTTTTTCACACAAGACTGGTGCTCTACCTTTTACATCTTTATTCATAAAAAGCTGCTGAGTTACTCAGAACCCTAGCACCTCTTTGAGTGGATATATAATCCTGCTTGTAGGCATGGCCTTCTAAATACTCAAGAATGCTGGAACTTTCCAAAACCCCTGTGGACTTCAGTCAGCAGCTTTTTATTTTTATAAGTGTTTTATTGTGAAAATACTGTACAGAGGGGTTACAGTTACATTTCTTATCAAGCATTGTTGCCTCCTCCTTTGTTTTTCCCCTACCATCCCTTCCCTCCCACCTCCACAACTATACTCCCGCTTCCCCCACATAAATTATAAAGTTCCTTTTTCAACATAGTGTCTTGTACATCTCATTATTACAATAGGTCAACAAACTGTAACCCTATTTAAACATTTTGTTTTTTCCCTTTCCCTCCTGAAATTATACCGACATCAAATACAGTGAAAATAGGGATTATACCATGGGGGAGGAAACATGCAAAGCAACAAAAAAAACACATGGTACCTTATAAATATGTTAGAAACAATAGCAAGAAAGAAAAAAAAACAATTGTGTCCCTATCTTGGGGTTCATTTCGTTTAACTTCATCTTATCTGGTCCTATGTACATAGCTGTTGATCTTTTCTGCTTGTCCCAGACGTATACTAGTTATTGCAAATAAGGGAAACCATGGGACCTATGTTTCTTTGGGCCTGGCTTACTTCACTTAGGAAATGGGAAAACTTGGAAAAAAATCATATTAAACTGCTTTTCCTTTTAAGCATTTTGTGTCATTTACTATTTGACCCAACTGTATCAGACAGACTTAGTATTAAGTCAGCAGAGCTCCCATGGGGAGAAGCTTTTAGGATCAAGTGAAATTAAGTGAATTCAATTAAAAACAACATTCCTAAAAAGTCTATAAAAATAAGGTTTTTAAATTAGCATCTATTATTTGTCCAAAGAAGGCTTTCACTGTGACACAAAAACTGAACTGAGCATGTAGCACAAGTGGTAGAGTGACAGCTGAGCAAACAGGCAAGTCAAGCAAGTGGGATTCCTGCAGATCAAACCTTCGTGCTGCAAGAAATGAAGAATCCGATACGGAAAGATGGCAGGTATTTTGTCTCACAGCTGTAGAGAGTCCTGTCCATTACCAATTGGGCCAATCAACATGGGCCTATGGATTGGCAGCACATCCGTGTCATGGCAGAGTATGTGGTAGAGGACCTCATGATTTGCAAGAGGAGAAGACAAAGAGAGAGAGTAAGAATGAGGAGAAAGAGGAGGTAGAGAAAGAAAAGAAGAAGAAAGAAGAAAGGAAGGAGAAGGATGAGGAAGAAGAAGAGGAGGAGGAGGAAGAGAAGGAGGAGGAAGAAGAGGAAGAGGAGAAAGAGGAGGAAGAGGAAGAAGGAGGAGGAGGAAGAGGAGGAGGGAGGAGGAGGAAGAAGAAGAGGGAGGAGGAGGGGGAGGAAGAAAAGGAGGAGGGAGGTGGGGGAGGAAAGGGAGGAGGGAGGAGAGGGAGGAAGGGGAGGAAGAGGAGGAGGAGGAGAAGGAAGAAGAAAAGGAGAAGGAAGAGGAAGAGGAAAAAGAAGAGGAAGGAGGAGAAGGAGAAGATGAGGCAGCAGAAGTTGTTGTTACTGTCTGAGGACCTAGCACTAGGGTCTCATCACCCTTCAGTAGCACCATTCTGAAGAGAAAGCCATTGCTATGTGGACCTCTGGAGAACAACCTAGCCAAGGTATAGTAATGACTCCTTTCTCAGAATAAAGCTTACGATGATGTCTACTTGCTCCCACCCTCTAATCCTACAAAGACAGGCTCTTAGTTATCAAGAATTCTGTGGAACTGGGAAGCAGAGAATTGGACACTGACAAGATTTGAAAAATCACAAAGCTGTTTTTATAAAATCCAACCAGTTCCCTTTGACTGAACACTACCCAGGTTGTTAGAAGGCCTTGATTAATTTCAAGCGTTTTCTGTCAAGTTGACTGACTGAGTTTAACCAGACTTGAGCATGTATTGTGGAAGAGTGAACTCACTGGGCTCCATATTCTGTGTTTGTCACTGAGGCTGTCACCTGTAACCTTCTATTCATTAAAAATGACATGTTACGGTGACCTCAAAGGTCAAGTATATTTCTCAAAGAACAATGTAGGGGTTCCTAAAACTTTGTTAAGTAACTAAAAATAAATGTTTGGGGTTAAGTTTATTGAGAATAAATTTAAACATCTAAAGATGTTGATTGTCTTTATTGTTATTGTTTTAAATGTACCATGTGATTTTATTTTTTTGTTGTTGTTGTTTCTTTTGTATGTTCTTTCCCCTATGGCATATCACCTGTTTCACTGTACTCGATTTTGATACCTTGCATCTTGTATATACGTATGGCTAATCTGGGAAGGGGAAGGGGAATAACAAAATGCTGAAACAAGAACACAGGATGACCCATTGCAACAAGGATACCCACAGGACAGTATATTGGAAACGAACTTTACAAGTTAGGGCGGGACGGTGAGAGGGGGGAAGATGGAGTAGGGAGGAGCATAGGAGGTGGGGGAGGGAAGGGATAATGGGACAGCAACAAGGAAGGGAAGGGGTAACAATGCTTGACAAGTAATGTGCTCATTGCCTTACTCATGTTACTGTAACCCCTCTGTACAGCAGCTTAACAATAAAATTTTTAAAAAGATTTCTACTAGAATTAACGTCTAAAAAGAGCTTCCATATTCTGATTGAACTCAGATGGTATACTCAATGATTCTCAGTGATATTCTACTTAAAATGTTTATTTAACAATACATATTTCATCGAAGCCAGGCATAGATGTTTTAAAAGATGTGCAATAAAAATGCATGATTTCCATGAGGGACTCACAATCAGTTAAGGGTAATTTTATTTGACATTTTCTCTTGTCAAGTTATTATCTATGCCAGATGACTGAAACATTTTACATCCATATGGTCCTCTGACTTTTTTCAAGTATTGATTTATTCCAAAATTATCAACTGAGTCTGAAGCCAATCAAACAAAGAGTATAAAAATTGGACACAGAACCAAGGGCACTCCTTACATAAAATTGGCATGTTGCAAAATGTACTATTGAACTGTCGAAAATCCACTGAATGTTTCATTCTTTTTCTCTAAACTTAGACATGGTGCTTGATACTGAGTAAGAAAAATGATTGACATATTTGATTCTATCTTAGGGCATTCCAGAATGGAGGGCAGAAAAATAATGTGATTCAAGAATACGTCATTTATTTTAGGCATCCACTAACTCCTACCTAATCTGTGAGGAAGAAGTAAGTAGTTGCAAGTCAAGAAAGAACACACAGAGAAGACATTGAAGCTAAATCTTACAAAATTGGTAGGAAGGTGGCATCTAATATAATCTAGGAGTATTCCAGTGTACAGAACACTGGACATATATTAAATATTATAATTTCCCTGTACCCATTTCCTTTTCCTTCTTTAAAAAATCTAATTTTTGTAGCTTCTCATCTTAATTTCATATTATCTCTTGGGAATCTGAACTCACATGCATCTCCATAAGTGAGCCTAATTGGTCTAAAGATAATGAAATGGAAATGTGACCCAGTTCTGATCAATGAGATGTGAAATAAAGTTTAATGAGGAATTTCTCAAATGTTTGCAGTTCTTAAGTGACTGTTGAAGGGAAACAATCACACTTATTCCACCATAAATAGTTACATTTGAATCTAAAGCTGGGACTTTATGTAACATCTTCCCACCCAATGTGGAAGGTGACCAGATAGAAAATGGAAATATGCTACATCCTCAATCACACCATTGAGGCAAGGGTTAAGTCAACCAGTCTTGAAGAAGTCTTGCCTTTGAGCCTTCTTTGTTATAACAAATATACTTATTGTTTAAGTGAATTTTATTTTTAGAACTTTATATTAAAACATACTAATTATACCCATTGTCAGAGTTCAGTGTGATATTTCTAGAGGTGCTTACATCTTGCATTGAACAAACTACTTCATTCTACATCCTGCCTGACCTTCACCAATTTCTACTGATCATCATTCTACTTTTGTTAACTTGGTTTAGCTTCCACATAGGTGAGAATACATAGTACTTGTACTTTGTACCTATGTCGGTCCATTTAAAATGGTCTGTGTTGACTGCAGCTGAAATAATGATGATGTTGATGGTGGTGGTGGTGATGATGATGATGGGTTGATACACATGAGTCTCCTCAAGGTCTGAAGGAAACACAGGGAAAAGTAGAGATCTTGAGAAGTAGCTGAACAGGATCAGAAATAAAAAAAAAAAACCCTGTGATTTATGCTATGAAGTTGTGAATTGGTAAAAAAAAAAATCATAAATAGGGGCTGGGAAGGTGTCTCAGTGGTAGAGCGCTTGCCTTGCATGCATGAGGCCCTGGGTTCGATTCCTCAGCACCACATAAGCAAAAAGAAAAAAGCCGGAAGCGCTGTGGCTCAAGTGGTAGAGTGCTAGCCTTGAGCTGAAAAGCTGAGGGACAGCGCCCAGGCCCAGAGTTCAGGCCCCACGACTGGACCCAAAAAAAAATCATAAATAATCTTGAAAACCTTCAATGTTCAGACTGATATGAAAATATTAATTGATTAATTGGGTTTGGGAAGAAGGCAGGAGAAATTGCTAAAGAGAGAGAATCCAAACTCCAGTAGTATTGCTAAATTCGAATCCATAGGCCAGAGTTCAGAGATCATGTGAAAACAAAGTAATTCCTAGGGCCAAATGTACTTGTGAAAGAGAAAGACAAATACTATCTTAAGATAAAAATCAAAATTCAGAGAAGAAGTTTTGAAAACTATATCTGAGAATAATGAGGATAATCTTTAAAAAATATTTCTTAGTTTGGAACTGGTGGCTTATACCTAATAGTTATCTCAGCTACTTGGGAAGCTGAGATCTAGAAGTCAGCCAAGGAGCTTGGGAAAAATGTGCCAAACTTCCATCTCCAAAATAACCAGTTAAAGGGTAGGCCACAATTGTGACTCAATTGACAGAGTGCTAACTATGAGAAAGAAATCCAAGTGAGTGCAAGGTCCTGAATTAAAACCCAATACTGAAAACATTTTTTCAAATGTAAAAATTTCTTGGCCTGGGGCTTGAAGTCAGTGCCTGAGTGCTATCCCTAAGTACTTGAAGACTAATGTTGTACCACTTGAGCCACAGCTTTACTTCCCTTGTGTGTGTGTGTGTGTGTGTGTGTGTGTGTGTGTGTGTGTGTGTGCTTTAGTGGAGATAAGAAACTCACAGACTATTTTCTGGGCTGTCTTGGAACTATGATCCTTAGATATCAGCCTCCTAGTAGGTAGGATTTACAAACATGAGCCTCTAGCTTCTGGCTTAATTTGTGTTTCTTAATCACTTAGATTCCAGATATTTAGTATATCCATACCCATTGATTTGTTCAATATCAGGATTTAATCATATACCAGATTCCAATTGTCTCCCAATTATATCACTTTAAAATATTTTCTTCAGTTTTGTTTTGCCGTTTCTCATCAGAAATGTTTTCATTTCTTTTATTTGTTTCATGTAAATTACTTTTTCCCTCCAGGTGAATGCAAAATTTTCACTTTACTCTTGTTTTTTTTTCAAGAAATTTGACTGTCCTTTCGTATGTCTAAGCATGATTTTATTTTTGATCGCTAGGGTTCTAAAGAGCTTGTCGAATTTGTGATTTGAATTATTTTTTTAATTTGGGGAAAGTTTGATCCATTACCTCTTCAAATATTTCAAGTATTTTTCTTCCCTTAGTTGTCTTGTATGTCTAAAAATCCAGTCACACATCTGTTAGAACATGTGATAAAGCTTAATTTAACTTACATTTTTCATTCTTGTTTCATCACTTTCTATTTTATTCTGGATGTGCTCTATGATCAAGTTCATTTATTCTTACATAGCATCTGTTCTGTGCCTAAGCTTACCAGAAAAATTCTTTCTATATTATTAGTCTTTAAAAATAACCATATTTACAACAATGAGATGTACAAATCGTTATGTTGAAAACGAACTTTACAACTTTGGTGCGGTGGGGGGAGAGGCGGGGAGGGGGATGGGGAGAGGATGGGAAGGGATGGGAAGGGGAAACTAAGGAGGAGGCTACAATGCTTGATAAGAAATGTACTCATTATCTTGCCCATGTAATTGTAACCCCTCTGTACAATATTTTCACAATAATAAAAAATCTATATTTATTATCCTCTTATCTCTGGTAAAATACCCCAAAGGTTGCCTACATTGCCTACTGTATGCACTAAAATCTTAAATCATACTAAACGTGGTTATTTTAAATATGCTGCCTGATACAACATGTGAATCTCCTGAATTGATTATTTTCCTTTCTAAAATGGTTCATTTTTTTCTGTTTTGCATTCTTAGAATTTGTAAACACATATCAAGCATCATATGAACTTAAAACAATGGAGATTGAGGCATGAGATATAGTTGCTCAAATACAGACTCTTGTATTTGAACATTCGTCTGGAATAGTGAATCAATCTCACAAAGATTTGATCTTGTTTAGATGTTTATTATAAGTTATTGAGTTTGGTGAACCATAATTTTATGTAGCATCTTGATACTCGATACTTGCTTGGTTAGCTTTCTAATTAGTTCTCTGTTCTTCTCAGAGAGTAATCAAATTCTACTTCTGTGAATAGTTACTTTTGCAAAACAGTGTTTTTCTCAGCTCTTCTTGGATTTCTAGGTCCAAGAAGTTTTCATGCTCATCTCTAAGGAGCTTGAATAAAATCACCTTTCTCAGGGATCACTTGATCTTTGACTAGTTCGCAGGAGTGAAAAGATGCAGTTAGTACTCCTGCCAAAGACAAAGGGATGTGGTTTATTTATATAGTTCCCCCAGAATCTGTGTGGGGTTGGGGCAAGACCTTGCTGATTCATCCCAGCAACTTGAAGATTTTGCTTATAGGAAACATTCAGAAAATCTGGTAATGTTCATTCTCTCTCTCCTCCAGTGGCAGCCTGTTACCCACCCCTCATACACTCACTCGGGTCACCAGATTGGAGAAATGTATCATTTCCTGCTGAATCCTGAGTTATTTTCTAAACTACCAAGTGGAGAGCCATCGAAATGGTGGTACCGATAACCTGAGCCATACACAAAAAGTGTTAATAAAGAGTATCAACACATTGTGAAGTATAAATAATATGTGAATCCTCAACCATGGATGTTTTATTTGGAGCATGAAGAGTTTAGAAGGATATAAACTTAAAGAGATTTGGATGTAGATGCACAAAATAGATGGATAAGCGTTCTTAGTTTACATATGCATAGGGCTACTATATAGATATATATGTATATATACTATATGTGTGTATATGTAAATATATACACATGTATCTATGTATATATCCCTAATATTTTCTTTTGTGAGCCAGATGGCACAAAAGTTAAATATAATATTTCAACAAAGTGGTTTGATTTCAGATAGCAGAAATTTCAATAAATTTTAGTATACAATAAGAACATGCTTCCTACTGTTGAATTAAGCTGAGTTGAAATATAATGGTCCTCTATGTCACCTGTTCCCAGACATCACTCCACATCATGTCAAAAAATGGAAGATTTCTACCATTGTAAAGAAAAACCAAGCATAAATTTTATCTAGCTAAATTTTAGAAGCACAACTCTTTGCTGCATAAACAAAGACTCAGACTAGCATCTATAAATATCCTAAAATGTGTGCATCCCAAATTAAATATATCCGGGTATAGTCTGTCCAGGAAGTGAGAATCACTTTCAAAACCCTTAAATCACTACATTCTTTCAAAAAAAACTAGTGAGAAATATATGCAGATAAAATACATGAATTGCAGCTTCACAAAGTGGTACATTATCTGCCAACCTAATGGATCAGATAAATTCTCATTTTCAGGGGAATGGAAGGACCTGAAAAAATATATATTAAGTGAAATAATTCAGGCTCAGAGAGACAAATGGCAAATGTTTTTTCTCATATGTGGAAATTACATCTAAATTATAAACATATACGAGAATATATATGGGGTCACATGCATATGTAGCCAGATTGATGGAAGGATTCCAATGTTGAAGCTACTTTCAACACAAACTTGTAATTTAAAAAGATGAATATGATGAAGTTGAAGCAAATTTGGAGGGAGTCAAAAGGCAAAAGAGAAGAATAATGTATAACATTAGCCTTACCTTGTCCTTGATCAAAGGAAGGGTGGGAAAATACAGTCATAATATTCAATGTGTATATTTGAAAACAAAACTAGAGGAGATGGGTGGGGTGAGGAAAAATGGGTGGAACGATGGAAGGAATAACATGGATCAAGGTGCTTTGTGCTTATAAACTGAAACACTGAATTGAAGCCTCTTTGAACATTTACTTAAAGATAATAAAAAATGTGCAAGCAAACACATGCATTGTATATGTCTGTAGACAGACATATACAATTATTAACCAAAGAAGGTTATTGGCAGAGGAGAATTCAAAGGGTGATATTCCTCGGAAAAAAGAACTCACAGTCCAACAAAATGAATACCAAGAAACTGGCATTTGAAACATATAGGGAGGAGTCAAGAGGAAAGTGGTAGATGAATGAAGGAAGGAAGAACTGGGGGAGAATGTAGTAATAATATTTAAATGATATCCTTTGAAATTAAGAAAATTGAGGGGAGGGATCAGGTTAGAAGGGATGGAGGAGAATGATGAAAGATGCCATGTACTTCTAAACTGATTTGTTGAACAATAACTCCTTGTACAACTACTTAAAGATAATAAAACAATTTTTAAAGCAAAGAAAGAAAAGCTAAAAAAATGTGTTCTTAGTGTTCATGTACAATGAGTTCCTAGTCTTGTTAACAGAACAAGGTAATATAATTATCTGCTTTTGAGTTTCATGATCTAATGTGTCAGATATCCATTAAACACATAATAATACAGTTTGTTAGTGATTTGCTGGCCATGAGCTTGACAGCAGTTGGCACAGAATGATTTTCAGGGAATGCTATGGTGATGTTAGCTGTGGAAGAGATAACTGTCAGAGACAGAAACATTTTTCTACTCCATCATCATTCAGGATTATATTCAGATATGTCATAGGGACAGTTACCATGCCTTCAACCACATGGGGAAATTTCTCTTAACCTAGGTTTTTGTTTGTTTGTTTGTTTTAAATCGGTCATGGGGCTTGAACTCTGGGCCTGGGCGCTGTCCCTCAGCTCTTCAGCTCAAGGCGAGCACTCTACCACTTAAGCCACAATGCCACTTCCAGTTTATTGGAGATGAGAGTCTCAAGGCCTTTCTTGCCTGGGCTGGCTTTGAACTGCGATCCTCAGATCTCAGCCTCCTGAGTAACTAGGATTACAGGCGTGAGCCACCAGCATCCGGCTCTCATAACCTATTAATATTTTCCTAATTAAGTCGTTGTTTATAGGAGAATAGATGGAAGCATTTTCCTGGACCCAGGAGGTATTTTAAGTATCAGATAAATGATCGCTCATAAAAGTGAAAGATGATTTATACTCATGGGAACAAACAGTAAAAAAATCATATTTCATCCTTTCAGTTTTCTAGAAAAGTAGTCAGATTATATAAACTGAGAGACTCTCAGAAATTTGAATACATCATTATCTAGACTGTAGTCCAGATATAAGCAGGTTCTTCACAAAAAAGAACAATGAAAGAACTAATAGAAACCATAAAAGAAACAAATGAGAAGACAAAGTACTTCAGTCTGTTTTAACAGGGAGAGATTTCAGAACTGAGACTGTTGTTTCAGATCATCTGTTCTATTACCAAAAGTTAAAATAAAGAATATATTCCAAAGCGGCTAAGATTTAGTATGTTACTTAAAATGTTATGAGCAGACTTGTTGATTGGTTCTTCTACATATGTGCATTAAGTCCAGTCCTTTGCTTGAAAAAACAGCGCGAGAATGTAAATGTATTAAAATTATATAAACACATATGATACATGAATCTAGCTCTGTTCTAAGAGGTAATTAATGTAATTATTTTTCTCTTTAACTTTATGTACAAGGCTACTCCAGTAACAGGTCAGAGATCATTTAAAGCAAGCTGAGCCTATGCAAACTCTCCTGCTGAACTGCTTTTCTTTTGCTTCACAAGTGCTAGTATTTCTCTCCTGTTATTTGGAAAAAAGTAGACCTTCCCATTTGTTCGCTAAGAAATCAGAAGGAAAATGCTTAGTTTTACAGATAATACAGAATATTGTCTTATTCTACTATTCTTATTCTTCTATATACATTTTCCTTTAAATTCCCTTTTTATCTGATTACTAGAAGGGGTTTAAATTACCTCCTATAGAAACTGTGTAATTGAGCCACTGGCCATACAATCTGGAACTGAAAGTCACCAGTTCTCAAATATATACCAGATCTCCATTATTCTAAACTAATGTCTTGGATTTTTTTGTGTGTAAGTATTGGTGTTTCGAACTCCAGCCCTGCATTTGGTAGACAGAGAGGCCCCCTACTACTTGAGTCATTCCCCAGTCATTTGTGCTTTATTTTTCAAGTAAAGTCTAATATTGTTACCTGTGTTGTTCTGGGTGGTGATCCTCCTATTTATACTTCTTGTGTAGCTGGAATGACAGGTGCACACCACCTTACAAAAAACTTTTAGTCCTCCAAATTACACCAGGCAACAAATAATAATTGTCTTCAACATACAGATGACAAATATTCAAGTAAAAGCTAAACAATTTATTCATGGGTTAGCAGTATAGAACAGAGGAGGTACATATCAAACCCAGGAGAAATTCAAACTTTCAAACATGATCCTCTGATTTCAGCGTCCTGAGTATCTAGGTAGGAGCCACTGACACCTGACTAGATTTCTACCTTTTTTTTTAACCCCTTTATCTCTATCTCATGAATCACTTATTTATGCAACAGAACTTCTAAATCCATCAAGAATGCTTGGTCACTTTATAGATCCCTCCATTTTCCTGCAATAAAATATCAAACAGAAACATGTTTTGAACAAGGATGGGTATAGTGGGAAGGGGTGTATGACTAGAAAAGGGAATGGTAGTTGAATAGAGTAAACATACTCAGTGTATCTATATGAAAAAGGAAGTGGGAAATGATGGACCTGTCGGGGAGGGGCACAGGGATGGATGGGCTGACTCTGATTAAGGTATATTACACATAAATGGGCATTCATTCTAAATAGCAATCGCCTAGTACACTTGAAGATTAAAGCTAAAATTTTAAAAATGTTTGAGCTTGAAAGAACACAGATGAACATATTTTAACTTGAAAACATATGTCTGAAGTTTTTAGAATAAGAGGTGATCAAAAGTAGACAAGAGGAATGTTTTGTTTTTGTGTTTTGATTTAGAATGAAGAGGATGACAGTTTTGAATGAGACTGAGAATGCTGGAGAAAATAAGGAACAGGAAAAGACATTCTGAGGATTTATTTGGTTCAATTAAGCAATGCTACTCAAGAGGCTGAGATTTGAAAACCTTAATTCCAAGATAGCCAAATCTGAGAGACTTTGATCTCCAATTCATCAGCAAAAAGTTAGAAGAATAGATTGAGGTGTAGGTCAAATGAAAGAGAGGGGGCTGGGGGTGATATGGGAAGGGACGGGAGGGGGGAACAAAGGAGGAGGCAATAACGCTTGATAAGAAATGTACTAGTTTTCTTGCCCATGTAATTATAATCTCTCTGTACAGTATTTTCACAATAAAACTAACTAAATAAATAAAAGTAAAAAAAGAGCACCAGTCTCCAATGAGGGGAAAAAGTGGACGTTTCTGTACTGGCGTGCACGCACGTGCACACACACACACACAGACACACAGACACATACACACACACCTGGGCAATGATCTCAAAGAATGATAAAAATGGAAAAGATATTTTGAAATAATTACAAAAATAAAGTAATTATCTCTTGGATAGAGAGGGACAGGACAACACACAAAGCACAATATAAAGTGAAAGAATTCCAGGAACAATGGAATTAATCTCATAGATTTGAACATACTACTAATTCTCTTAGTCCCACGTCAACTCATTTTTAAAACAACTGTAAATTACCATTAATAAAGATTATTAAATTATTATTGAATACAATTAACCAGTTATAAATTAATGAACAGATTTAATAATTATAAATGTAATGATTTTATAATTAATTGATCTTTTAAAGTATTAAATCATTGCTATCTTAGAATTTATAATGAAGTTTTAGATACCTTGAAAGAGGAATATTACAACCAACATCAATCTGCAGAGCTGATATCTACTCAGACTACAAGGAAAATACCATTGATGACCTTTTGAAAGATTCTGTTCTTCAAGATTTAGACAGAAGGCTGTCAAACCGCACTGCCATCTCAAGAGCAGCGTGCTGCTGCGAATTCTCAAATTAAAATGCCTGGCAGTTAGCAATGTTTGTCTAATGGATTTCCACTACTGTGGATTTATTCCAAACTTCTTATTTCTAAATGAAGTGTGCAGCATGATTTCTCTTTGGGAGCGCCTGTGAAGTGGAGGTCCTGTTGTTCTGCTTCTTTGAGCAGAACTCAGAGAAAAACATTTCACAGAATGATACAAAGAGAAGGTGGAAGTGTGCATGACTATCGCTTGATGTCACCTGAGTTGGATTTTATATATTAGCTGTGCTGAATAATACATGAATGGAAGATAATGTACACTAAAATTTTTATGAAAGGCCCTTAGTCTACATATTGTACTAGCTACAGCTCAGGCTAAAGCAATTGCCTCCTTTGTTATTCTCAATCAGAAAGCCTACACATTGAAATATGTATGATATGATATTTAAAACATACATTCCAAGTCTGGGGCAGTTTTTCCTCTTGCTAATATTAAGTCTGCTAAGCTGACTTAATAATTGTATATTCTATTTTTAAAAGGAATGGGATAAAGGAAAATCTCTGGGTAAGGAAAAGATCACTTTTAAATGTAAGAACTGTCTTAATCCAGGTTCCTTAGGAAAATGGACCCGGAGGGCAGAATGGATGTGCTGAGATTGTTTTGGAAGGTTTACACCTTAGTTAGCAAGAGGAGGAAGAGGAGGTAGGGTACTAGAAAGGATGAAGATATGGGTATGCATGAATCTGCCATGAAGAGAGCACAGATTACTCAGCATAGACACGCTTTGGTGTCAAGTCACTCACAAGAAAGAGCAAAGCTATGAAAGGACTCTTCCTGATTCTTCCATTCTCTTGTTTCCCGTTGACTAGTTTGTTACATGGGGAAGAACCCATAATTCCTCCATGTAGTATCACTGGGCCCTTTCAAGTGCTATTTACAATGGCAGATCTCATGCGGTTCCATCAAACTCAGAAGGAGAAGGGGACAGAACCTCTGGCTCCATGGTCACACGGGGCTAAGGAAGCAAGACTGGTCACCCTGGATGGTGAGAAGTTTGGGGCACGAAGAAGCAAGTCCAGCCCTTCCAATGAAGAAAGTATTATGGGAGAAACCAAGCAAATCCAAGAACTGCATAAGAATTTAGTGTGATATGAGAACCAATTAAAATACAAATTACAAGTACAACATTACAAACTAGGAGGAGAAAACATTATCAATCATGAGGGCTTCAAGTGGTGAATGGTGAAGTAACACATAGGACAGTTTCCCTGATCTGTACTTATTTGTTGACCTAAGTAATCAGAGTAGACTCACGCAAGCAAAAATGATTTCTGCATCAGCAAAGAAAATTAGGAGTCATGTTCTGAGTTGTAAGGGAGACTGGTTTGGCATGTTACATTTATTGGAAGCTCACTCTTCCACTTGACTGAGGCTGACTAAAATGTTCAATGTAAAGAATCACGCGGAAGGAACGAAGGCAACAGTGACACCATAGACCAGGAGATTTATAACAAATTCAATCATGGCACAACTGACTTCTACTGGAAATAAAAACTGGACAGGCACCAGCAGACAAGCTATTACAAAAGTTCTTTCATTTTCATCTTGCAAAAAAACTGTGCTATAATAATAAAAATAAACTTCCCAAATAAACAAGTCTACTTTCCTCTGTCCCTCCCTCCCTTTCTCTCTTCCTCCTCCTCTTTCTCTTTCTCCTTTTCTCCTCTCTTCCCTCTCATCTATGTCTCCAGAGATAAAGTTCATAATGGATATTCTCAAAATTTCATTTTCATGGCCCTCTATGTTGAGCTAAAGTATTAAGTATAATCGAACAATTGTTATATATCTTTTAGACTATTTCACAGGTAAGGAATAGAACCCTAAGAAAGAAGATAATATATGACAAGGAGATATTTCAGTTGGGCCTCATGTGCAGATTCCATATGTGTGAATTTATTAGCAACTAGAATGTATTTATAATCCTGATACCCTGTTCACTGTGAACATGCAGAACAGCAAGAACTAAAAATTGTCTGATAGGTGACTTCCTATCTGAGTTTGAATACCACATTCTGCATCTTCTTGCAGAATTTTACTGTGGCTAAGGGCTTTTCTCACAGTCTAGCTCTGACATAATCTACAACACATGTAGTGCCAAAATATTTTTCAGTTTTGGCATTTATTGGTGATTTTGTTAATTAAGATGATACAAATATTTGAGTGTATATAATATACATAAACTTGAAAATAATACAAAAAGAAACTTATTGAGACAAAAAGAAACTTCTGGAGGGTGAAGGTTAATTTTAATTTTTCACTAATTTTATGCTATAGAAATTTCCAGATATCTAAATTAAGTTGATTTCTTCAGAGCATCAACTTGAGGTGGAATGTAAAAAGAGAGATTATATTTGCTAATTTGCTATCATATTTTTTTAATTTTAAAAAAGGAAGTATATAAAGTACCTCTCGGTCATTTTACCTTTGATTCGACAATGAATTGGTTTTCTTCCTCTTTGGAAACATAGTTATGATGTTTTCTTTAAAGCCATTTATTTTGGAAAAATTAGATTTATCCTGACACTTCTAATGGAAATATTACTTATAACCATTTATGTTAATGTTATTTGATTACAGGAATGATTTCCCTTCTTTATGTTCTTTATTATTTTGTGATAAATACTATTGGTATAATAAAATTTTCCATAAAAATAAATTTATTAATAAGATTTTTCTCAAGTGATTCTCTACAGATCACCTTATTTCATATTTTTAACAAAACTTTAAAATTGTATATGTTACTAATGGACTAGAATATTCATGTTATGTAAAAGAAAACACAAGGAGGAAAGGAACACATAATTATTTATAAATGAGAAAATGAAAGTAATCCCACATGTATTATCATTTTTTTCCTGTATGCCTTTCTTCTAGTACTTCTTGGTTTTGTTTCATGGTGAGAAAAGTCCTCTGCTATGGTGGTTTCTTTCTGAAGGTTTAAATATTTGATCTGATTGGAATTATGTTAAATTGTGTATATTGATCTTTTGCTATTACAATACCATTTGTTTACTCATCTGTGAATTAGAAATAAACCTTTATGTAATACTGAATTCCTCTCTGTGTTTGATCTTATTTCTAATTCTTTCTTTGGAAAAGAACCATCTTCAATAAATGGTCCAGTGATGGCTAGGTATTTGTACATAGATTATTGCAGTAGAATCCTACTTCAGAAGAAAAATTAATTTGAAGTATATCATCAATCTAAATTTAAAAATTAAAACAATAAACTCTTAACAAGGAAACAGCAGTAAATCTTCAAGACATTGGATTTGGTTAAAAACATGAGCAATAACAATACAAGATAAATTTAACTTTTAGGTCATCCAAAGATATTATGAAGGACGTTTTTACAATGAGAGGATTCTTTCATTTTGTAAAAACAGTCACATATATCAGACAACAACATTGAGTCTAGAATACATAAAGTATTCCTATTATTCAAAGAGATAAACTCATCTTCATAAAAGTAATGGGCAGAGATTTGAATAGACATTTATGAAAAGAATATATACAAATGACTAAAAAGTTATTTAAAATGATCAGCATTACTAGTGATAGAAACACACATTAGAATCACATGCATTTGTCATCACGGGACTGGAGAAGATCCAGACCACAGGCCTTATCATTTGGACCTGGCCCTGCCAAGGTAACCCCAGATAGGGCTCAAACTTCAATAAAATTTAGAGGTTTTCTTCAAAAACAAAGTTCAATAAATCTAGGAATGATGTTATAAATGTGCAAATGACCCTTGGCAGAAAAAGCCTCCCAGTTCTGCTAGGGGACAATAAATAACTAGGTAAATGAGCAGGGTTGGCAAGGTTGTGTGTACATCATACATTACAGATGGAAATGTCCGTGGCAAAGCTGCAGTGGGGGAAGTGTGAGAGTTCTACTGTATGTCTTAGTGATTCCATTTCAAGATAAATACTACCCCCAAAATAAAAATGAGTGCTCAAAATCATGTACAAAACTTTCCCAAGGGGCTGGGAAGGTAGCTCAGTGGTAGATCACTTGCCTTGCATGCTCGAGGCCCTGGGTTCAATTCCTCAGCACCACATAAGCAAAAAGAAAAAAAAAGCCGGAAGTGGCACTGTGGCTCAAGTGGTAAATTGCTAGCCTTGAGCTGAAGAGCTGAGGGACAGCACCCAGGCCCAAAGTTCAGGCCCCACGACCGGATCCAAAAAAAAACTTTCCCAAGCAGCATGATTTATAATATCCCAACAATAAAAACTACCCAAACATCCTTCAATGGACAAACAGACAAACAAATGGAGGAAGATGACTGCTGCATCAATTGCAATGCAAACTGTATATATTATGTGTATATTCACAAAATAGGATATTCTATAGCTAGAAAAGTAAGAAAGTACTGGTGGATCCTCACAGCATTATGGGTGAGCCTCAAAAGCATGCTAAGCAAAGATAGTGATGCATCAAAGTTAGAAGCTGTATAGCTCCACTTGTGTGAAATAAAGAAAAACAAACACACAGGAAAATAAACAGAGGCAAGCAGCTCTACTACTAGCAAAGTGTACCTGAATGAAATATTAAATAACCACTTGATAAGCATGGTTATAAAAAGGTTGAGAAAAGGGTTTGGGACAAGAGGGATGGTTATTGCATAACCCCAAGTATGCTTTAATGTCACTGAACAGCATGTTTCCTGCAAAATGATCAACTTGGTCACAAAGTGAATTTTATCTAAAACATTTTTCCTTATGGAAATATATATGAAAGCTGTTATTACTTTCTAAAATAAATAAAAGTGATTTTAAAGAGTAATAACCAATATGTGACCAAATCTAAAAAGCTATCATAATCCCATAACCATAAAGAAAACTTTCAAGAGAAAAATTTAAATGCCTTTGGTTGAAGGGAAAATGCAAAAAGCATTAGTGTAAAAATGTGTAAGGGAAAATTTCCTGTGAAGAAAATAGCAAAAGCAATATTAGCCAGCCACATAGCTTGGATGGAACTGCAGGAGAAGGAAAACTACTAGTGTTTAGTATCATTGTAAGCCTTCTTATTTCAACTTACAGGGCTTTGTAACAAATTATTTAAAAGATTCTCATAATCCCCCAGGTAATATACAACATTTCTAGGGTTTTGTAACAAATTATTTAAAAGATTCTCGTAATCCTCCAGGTAATATACACCATTTCTAGGGTAAGAGGACATGCATACACATATATACATATATGTATGTAAAACATTGTAGTAAAAATTATATTAGAATCAAGTTAAAAAAAACTATAATTGAAAATATTCAACCACCTACTATTCATTTTCTATTTTCAGAGTCCACACAATTTACAATTTAGGCTTTGTAACATACAGACTTTATTAATACTAAAGTGAGTTTTTCTTTTCTTCCCTTCTTTCATTCATTTGTTCATTCTTTAGCGGCCATGTACTGCCCTGGCTTGTTTTACTAGGCTGATGCTCTACTCCCTGAATCATACCTCCAGCCTGGCTTTTTGCTATCTAATTGGAGATAGAGTCTCTGAGGCTTTTCTGTTTAGGCTGGCTTCAAATTACCACCTTCTAACTCTCATCCTTCTGAGTAGCTAGGATTTTAGGCATGAATCACTAACACCCAACAACACTTACAGTCCATATAGTCCATCCAAGTTTAACTTAATAGAATTCTGCTTTAGTCTCACAAGCTGAAATAAATCTCAGGCAAATTGTACTACTTTCTGGGACTTGTAGTCATCTTACTTCCATATTCAACTTGTTGGAAGAAGTAGGGTTTGGTTTCTTAGGCTGATGGACTGAGTTACCATTTTTGTCTGGTCATTAGACTGAGATCATTCTTAGCTCCTTCTTGTCACTTTCCTGACATAACTGCTCTGTACTTATAAATATTGAGTGAATAGAAAATGAATAGAACATTTAAAATAACCAGTCATGGATCCATTGTGATAGAAATCATGAGAAAAACAAGTTAGTGAAATGTTATGAAATTTAATTTGGATACAAGGGGTACAGATGAGAGTTTAGGAGCAAGTTCTCACTAAAAAGTATAGAATATAGACTGGACATGGTGATTGCCTTTGTAATCCCAGCTATACTAACTCAAAAGGTAGAGATTAGGAATGCTGTGAGAGTCCAGGCTGGAAAACAAACAAATCACCTAGACACAAGGGTTCCTGCCTGTAATCACAGCTATGCAGGGGGCCTGGGTGGGAGGATCACAAGCTGAGGAGAGCCTGGAAAACAAATGTCCAAAAAGAAAATGGATTAAGGGTGTGGCCTTTCCTAGCATGCATAGGACATTGAGTTCAAATCTCAAACGAAAGAAAAGTGAGTACAATGTTAGTATGTAGAGTATTGGAATACTCTAACAAAGATTTTCTAGTTTTTCCCATGACTCTGGGTGGATAGACTAATAGGGTAAATACTATTTTTTTTTTTTTTTTTTTGCCGGTCGTGGATCTGAACTCTGGGCCTGAGCACTGTCCCTCAGCTCTTCAGCTCAAGGCAAGTGCTCTACCGCTTGAGCCACAGTGCCACTTCTGGCCTTTTCTGTTTATGTGGTGCTGAGGAATCGAACCCAGGGCCTCATGCATGCAAGGCAAGCACTCTACCACTGAGCCACCTCCCAGCCCCCCGTAAATACTATTTTTAAAATAATATTTTAAAAAATATTTTTTCTTGCTAACTACATGCTATCACCTCCTCCATAATAATTCCAGAAACTTTAGAACTTTAGGTTTCATCCCAGTGGGGTGGGGGGTGGGGGATATGCCTGGCTGAGATGAGAGATCAATGAAAATGATGTCTGATATTGACCTATTTTTTCCGTGGTTTATGATGTTGAGTTGAATGGTGGGTGTAATCATAGTTTAGTATGGGCAATATAAATCCCCTTGCTTATCGATTCTGTGTAAATGTTTTATGTCTTTAAATTTAGATTCATTTCCATTCTAAGCCTATTAAATTTGTCCAGTCCTTGAACGAGATAAGGTCTAATTACTTATTTTAACTAGCTAAATAAATAAATAGGATATTGGATCCCAACATAGAAATATATCATTAGGGTTTAACTTAGGAAAGAACTAAGATTTACACATACATCTTAGTTAAATTAAAATGCATCATGTTTTTCCTTTGCAGAAGAAAAGGATTATTTTTTCTACCATCTTAAATCCCCTTTCACATAAGGCAAACATTTGAATTGCTAATCATGTCATTCTTATTTATACATAGTTCTGTGTCATATTTAAAAGAATAGGATAATATAATAATCTTTGGTTGCTTATCATCACATTACAGAATCAGAAATACCACTTGGAATTATTTTTTAAATGTACTTCAAAATTTTTGAATATTTTAAGTGTCTTTTTTTCCCCTGCATGATACTATGGTTTGAATTCAGGGCCTGACATTTGCTAAGGAGTTCTACTTGAGCCATGCACCAGCCCATTTTTATTTTTATTTACTTTTCAGATAGGGTCTTGTGTTTCCCTCATACCTTTAGCCTCAGATATAGCTGGAATAACAAATGCACAAAACCCTTTTTAGCTTACTGAGATGGGATCTTGCTAACATTTTTACCCAGGATATCCCTGAACTGCGATTTTCATAATTTCTGTATCCTGAGAAGCTGGGATTACAGAAAAAAGCCAATGTACTAAGCAAATTAATATTCAAATAATAGCAAGTTCTTCAAACGATGGCCTTGATGTAAGAACATTTGTAGAAACCAGCAGTATTTAAGTGTTAAGGAAAGTAGTGTTTTATCTTATTTTTATTTTATATATTTTATTATCTATAAGTAGTTGTACAATGGAGTTTCAATTCAACATGTCAGTCTGTGAGTGCAATGCATCTTGATCAGTATTAACTCCCTCATCATTTTTCTTTAGTATACATCTTTAGTACTAAAGAATTTTTCACATATATAGATTAAAGGCTAATCTTAAGGTACAATAAGATACATTGAAATCAACAAAATATATTTAAAATGTTGATTCCATATTATTCTGCAAGAATGATGATTTCCTAACACAATAGAGAGTCTATTTGGGGAAGATGCGTCACAGTGAAATTCTGTAATTGATTCTAACAATTCAGCTTTAGCATTCCACAGATTTTTGTGATCAAAAAGAAAATAAACAAGAAGTATCAGAAATCAGAATCATTGCATATACTATATGGTTATATAGCTGCATATTGTTGCTCAGAAAGAAAAAAATTTTGACAAATTCTCCCATCTTGCAAGCCTTTGCCCCCAAAGTAATTACTGCTGTTGCCATGGGAAGTGGGAAGAGAAATCCCAAGTTCTTCAAATGTGAGCAGTTGCAAAGGCGTTGGCCTAGAATGATTCTCTCCTGGAGCAGTTTAGCTTGGGGTAATTTGATTGTACTTGGTGGGATGACAACTCTGTAAGAGAGAGATAAGGCCCCAGGCCCCAGTGCCTTTAATCCTCACCAGTTACCCGATGCCTTCAGAGATGTCACTGGAAGATCTCCAGTAGCAATCAAATTGGAAAGATTATTCTTGACCTTCTAGGAAAGATCTATTTCATTTTTATTTCCTTTTCTAAATAAAAATCCATAGGACTTAGACAAAGTCAACTCTTCTGAAGAAATGTTTATATATATATATATATATATATATATATAAAATCTTTGTGGTTCTTTATTGAACTAATTTTCAAAAGGTTGTTTGATTTCTAAGCCACAGTTGCTATATAGTTGTTTTTTCGTGCAATGATTTATCAGCTGCCATGTGTTCCTCAGATAAATTTTAAAACTGTTCCCCGTAAGAGGCAGAGCCTTATTTTTTAACAGAAATAATTGAAAAGGCACCAGGGGCTCCTTGCAAGCTCCAGCCGCGCCATTGCAGAACACCATTTCCCGAATCAAGTCAATAAGAGAGCAGCATGAGAAATAGCTTCTGAGCTTTATAATTGTGCACGGGAACAAGCAGGTAACAAGCAGGACATATTTGGAGAGTGCTCTGTTATCTGCAGAAAAGAAGAACAATGTAAACTCCTATTTCCAACCAGGTCCAGCTGTTTACCAACATCATTAGGACTCCATCTGTTTGCTGGTGATTTCAATTATTGTAGGGAAGTAGCTTCTTCCTTGCTCGTTCAAGGCACTATTTTATTATGCAGTGCCAGTGTTATCCACCCTGACCCATCTCTATTTATCCCATACTGTCCTATGGGGCAGTGGTAACTGCCACAGTGTGGGTGCTAGGTTGGCTGGCCCCAGCAATTGTCATTACACTGAAATACATATGTATGCTTGCTGTGACACTTTACTTTCAGCTATTGTAGCAGATGAGCATGGACTCTTAAATATGAGGAGGAGAATGAATTTATTGGAATGAAAATGTAATATTTTGTAACAAATTGAGGGAATGAAATGGTTTCTGCATGTTTAGTTATTTCGGTGAGGGGAAAAAAATATACCCTTGAGACCATTAGTAAAGAAGGGCAGGCCTCAACAATACGGAGGTAGCATAATTCTAAAGCTTGCAGCCTGAATGGCAATTGCTTTTATTGATTCAGGTGCATGAAAGTAGGCGAATGGCAGTTTATTCATGTTCCTGCCTTGTACTACTGTCTGTCACTCAGTCTTCCATTGCTTTCCTTGTCTTTCTCCCCTTTCTTTCTTCCTGACTGTTTCACTGAACAAACCCTGCAGAAAAGTCTGTACAATAAAAGTGGCTGATAAGGATGAGAATATGATTCTTTTTCCTTCTTGAGGCTGAATTGTAACTCTAGACTAACATAGAAGGAAGATTTAGAAATAACTTCTAGTTTTAAGAAAATTTCTTTGGAAATTTTTATAAGAACAATTCATTAATACTCGATCTTATCAAGAACGACTTGTTACCTTTAGCACATTGTATTCATAGAAAAGAAAGAAAGAAATTGATTATTCAGCTTTTTTTCTCAGGAAAAAAAATGTAAATTATGAAGTTTCTTATATTTATTAACCTGTCTTTTCATAAATAACATTAGTAAAATGTATTGCCAAGGAATAATACTGTCATAGCCAGTGGGACTCTGAACATAAATATTCCCTAACGAATTCATACTAATCACCTCTTAAATCATACTAGTTCATCCTTTGAGAACTGATGGTTACAACTTGGGCAAATGCATTTATTTTAAAGCAACTGGATTTGTGTTTTGCATATAATGGATGTATTTAATTGTGTATATATTTAGACCTTCATAATAATTCCATGGATCTTTTATTGTCTCTAAATTATTCATGACTGTTTATGTAGAAAGAGGAAATAGAGTGGGTGACAGGATCCATGTTGAAGAGACTGCACAATCTTGTATATGTAAATAGAGAGCTGAATTAGTTTCTGACCATCACAATGATAAATTATATGTTTATGGCAGAGGTGTGAGGGTCAAGTAAACAAAATTTCTGTTAGCCTTACTTCTCATACTTGATGTCATATTACTAGAAGAAAAATCAAATCAAACTGACCAAATTATAAATTGTATTTTGTCATCACCTTCCCAGGTTTGAAAGGTAAGTGCTCTTGAACAAATACATTTTTACCAGTTACATGTGTTGATTGCTTTTTGCTGGTAAGTATATTATTATAAAACAAAAACAAACATTCATTTATTTTTCTTTGACCAAGCAAAATCTTTAGGAAGAATATGTTTCTAATAAATTAAGCTTCAGCTCCCTTTCTTAACAGTAAGTTACTAGTAAAATAATATTATTAAGAAGCAACCCATACATGTATATTTCATATGATATTTATCATGAATCTGTAGAGGTTTTTATGAATCTCATAACAATTATACGGATAACTTTTTCAATTTTACCCCACTCTGTGGATTGGAAAGAGGAGGTTATAAGATGTTATCTTTTTTGCCTTAAAACCACTTAACTGACAAAGACTAGAAAGAAGAGACAAATACATGTGTTTCTACACAGAATTTCAGTATGCCAGAGTACCTGATAAGTGCTGGAGATATAAAGATGAATGAGGTACGTTCTGTCATCCAGGATCTCACAGTATTGCATCAAAGGATCACATCTATTGTCACAGAATGTGTTCAGCCTTCTATGGCTAAGAACAGATAGCAGGATATTTAGCCTAATTTGAGCTGGCCTGAAAGCATTACGAAAAACTAGAAGCCTGAACAAAAAATAAGAGTTTGCTAAGAATAGTCCAGAGATAAGTTGAGAATTTTCCCCCAAGAAAGCATGCCAAAGTTAGGGAAGTATACCTGGTTTGAGAAAGACAGAAGTATGAAATTAAATGTCCTATGAGTGACTTTAGATGGAGAGTTAAGGCAAGAAAGGCCTCTGAAGATTAACTTGTCTCTAGCATGCACGAGTAACTTTCAAAGGGCATTAAGAAAGATGACAGGTACATTTTCATATCGATTTCTAGCAACGGTGGGAATAGATCTGAGTAAAAACAAAAAGCTAGAGACAAGGTGCTCTTGAAAGGACTGCTTAGTAAGAGATGATGAAGACTGCATGCAACAACAATATGAGGAACAGATGGGAACATATGTCAGTATATCTTTTACAGATGAGCAACATGGAGGACTCAAGTTTGACAGGGTAGCAAGAAAGCAGGGACCCTATCTAAATAGGAAACACCTGAACAACTGCAGTAGGGCAAGTCATTGTGCTTATTTTGGAAAACAGTGCAAGTTTTTATACAAACACTTGTGTATTGAGACCTTTATGATAGCAGACAAGAAGCTGGAGAAAAAGACTTAGAAAATTTAAAAGTCGTATCTTTTAATGTTCATGTCAAGAATAAAGGACAATAAACAGAAGAAAGAAATCCAGAGAGCACGATGAAGGTCCAGAGAAGGAATACAATGATCACATTTTAAAGGCAGGAAGTAAGTAGGATGGTGTCAGGGAGAGCAGGCAATTTCAAGAAGAAAGAGGCACCTGATAGCTTCCAAGGGCAGGGCAGGTTTCAGTAACTGGAAGTGATATTAGGATTTGGTAATGATAGAACATTTTTTTGGTAAGTAAAACACATTTAGATGTTTGCTATTCCTTTGAATCCTCTGGGTGAAATGTTTCTTTTTCACTTATCCTATTGAATCATAATTGCTTTTCATGCTTTACTAATTCAGCAGCAGTATAGGAAATGACAACAGGAAGATAAGGATGTGGAGCCTGTGGCTGCATGTTCATTTTGGGCTTGGCATTTTCCTCCCTTGGTTTTAGTACTAGAGTAGACATGCAATGTTCAGTACACAGCTTCTTTTGACCATAGACTCCTGGAAGAGTCAGATACAGTCAGAAAATTATCTCTCTATCTGAATTAAGGAGGATAAATAACTGATTGCTCATCCACAAAGTTCTCCCTGTGCTTTTTCCTCCAATTAAAGTAGAATTGCTGCATTCCCAACTTGTTTCTGCTCCTGATGCTGTTCATACTGCGTGTTTACCAGTCTTGACACTGTCTGCCACAGGAAATTCCTCTTTCTGGTGAGGAATCTCATACATTGGAATCCTGATGAGAGTTAAAGCCTCTCAAAAGAGCTATTCTCTCATTGATCAGATGGCTTTCCTATGGTTTTGCTAAGATCCACTTTCTTTCTTTCCCTGTACAGCTCTGTGTCAAAGAGAAAAAGAAAACACATTAGACTTTTAAGGAGGTTGGGTCAACAAAAGAAACTGATGGATGTTTGCAAGGAATAGAAGATCAGACAGAGTACTTCTCTTCCTCTGTCTCATGAAGCACTTCTATTGCATCTCTGCTCTGACTCTAGTTTCTGGAACATAGACAGCTTCAACATTCTCCTGACATTCTCTGAGTTTCGTTTTAGTCTCCATACGATTTCCTTCTCCTTTGGATGATGGTAGCTCTCACTGTTTCTTTAGTTCCATAAATGTTAGTAGCTTCTCCTTGTTGCCAATCTGAGGTTGTCCTGCTTGGATTTAGATACAGATCCCATGACCAGCTTGTAGAACCAAGTGGTTTCTTGGCTTTCCTAAATAGGCTGGACCCTAGCTGTTTCACTTAGATTCCTTTATAGCCATGGTGTAGCTCTATATCTCAAATGGACCTATTTGAGTCTGGAGATATTCCCGCTGCCATGACAAAGAGATCACAGAGAACCGAGGATATGGGCTGGAGTAAGGGTTGCAGCATCACCAGTGCTTGTAATGGGTGTCTACAGCTTAAGCTCAAACTGGCAGCCATATCCAGTGGTTGTGATCGCAGCAGCCATAATAGGTCTGATTTGGGGACATTGTGAATCTCCTCTCTGACATTTTCAGTCTTCCAGGAAACTCCTTACTCTGTATTTTCTGTAGGTTCTTTTTCTTTTTTCACCCCCCCATTTCTTGGAGGTCATCTCTATAAACATCTTTTTTGTATGTTTTTTATTATAAAAATGCTGTACAGAGGGGTTACAGTTACATGAGCAAGGTAATGAGTACATTGTAGGTTCTTTTTCTAAAACAACAGAAATAGCTCTTTTTGCTTGCCACTAGAAACATTGACTGATAGATATTAAACTCTAGGAGCTACAGCTTGATTGACACCAATATGGAAAAATATGAGGGAGTTAGTTTGTAAAGGAATCAGTCTGATTCTAACTAGCTCAAATCAATGAAATTCTGGTTGAAAATAGCCCAGATGAGGGGCAGCAATTGGAGAGCTCCTGGGTCACAACGTGGAAAGCATTATAGTGCAGGGATGTCTGCAAATTTCTCTGAAACCAACCATGTTGTTTAGTGGGAACTGTTGCCAGGATTTGGGTGTCTATTGTTGTGGTTATTTCAATGCGATCTTGGAAAGTGACAGCATTATTTCTCAGCTAAAATGTCACAGTAGTAACTAAGTTCTACTACACCATTCTGCCATTTAATTTTTATTTACCCATGTCCTAGACAGAAATGTGAGCTCCTTAACAACAACCTTACTGTCACCCTGCTCCATATCTGGCAGCAAACAGGAAAAAACAGTCAACTAATATTTGGTGAATATATTTATGAATTCTGGAGAGCCAGACTGAAAAACAAAGTTTTTGTGCTGTTTTGCTTCTGAAAATATCATCATAGAATTCAGAACACTGTGTTTGGAAGAGTACACAATGTAATTTAGTTCAACTATTCTCTAACTCCCTCTCCTTTTCCTTCTTGAAATCTCTTTATAATGCCCATTTTACAATTATTCTTTAAAATATCACTTCTAGGAAAACTTCCTTATAATGGAATCAGCTATTTTGTCCTCTATGATGTACTAATACTTTATGTCTTTGTTGATCATAAGATTTGTTTGTGCTGGGCGCTGGTGCCTCATGCCTGCAATCCTAACTACTCAGGAGGCTAAGATCTGAGGATCACAGTTCAAGGCCAGCCTGGGCAGGAAAGTCCGTGAGACTCTTATCTCCAATAAATCACCAGAAAACCAGAAGTAGTGCTGTGGCTCAAATGGTAGAGTGCTTGCCTTGAGCTGAAGAGCTGAGGGACAGCACCCAGGCCCAGAGTTCAAGCCCCACGACCGACAAAAAAAAAAAAAAAACAAAGAAAGATAAATGAAAAAAAGATTTGTTTGCATTGTACCATAGTAATTTCTGGTATTTTTTAGGACTAGGATTTTTCAAAGATCACTTTGATAGGGTCTGATAAGGAATACAGTTGATAAAAGTATTTCCTTTTACAATTCATGAAGAATTGCATATACTTTTCAAAATTCCACAGGTATGTGAAATGCTTATCGAATTTAACTTGATCAAGTCATAGGTTCTGTTACATTTTAATTTTTTTGGTAATTCAAACTGCAACAACATCAAAGATGATACAGTGTGGTTGCTATGGACACTCATCCCATTATAAAATAGTTTTCAGAAAGAAAAAGAGAAAGAAAAGCTATAGAAAAACAATCTGTTCTCTAGAGAATGTTCTATCCCCATTGCTTTTGTTTTCTACTACACAGAGACTATCCCTACATTGCTTGCCAAGCTTTTACCCATTATGGAATGAGGATAGGAAAAAAAAAAACCACTGAAATCATAGTTTTGATGGATTCCACTGAGACAGTAATGTCAACTCTATGCTCAGTTTAAAAATATTTTGCTGAACTTTTCTTGCCAGATTTTTATCAGACCACAATTCAGTTTTAAATTCCTTGGGGTCAGATTGGTATTCAAATTTTAGAACAATCTAAGTATTAAGAAATACAAGGCCATGCATTTGCTGCATATTAGAAAGCACTCTGTGGTAGTAGCAAACCAGAATCCAGCCTATCAATAATTTGGTAGATGTTGTGTAGATATTCAGAATGAGATGGATAGACAAATATAAGTAAATCAATGTCATTTCAGCTAAATTTTACAGCAGAGTGAGTTCAATTAGGTCAAATTTGGCTACAAAAAGTGACTATTCAAAGTTATGTTGCTATTAGAATAATGCATTTATATTAGGCTTTTACTACTGAACTACATTATGTATTTTGCAAGTGAATTATTTGTCTGAGCTAATGGAAAACTACCACTGCCAAATGCATAGTGGAGTGGGGAGATATGAGTTGTGGGAATCTAGAGAAAGGCAACTTCAATATCTTGCAATATTACTTACTGTAGAAATACTTTAAAGATTTAGAGGTGATATACATTTATCATATACATAAAAGACAATACATGTATCCACAGCCTACGTATTATAGTGTATATAATTATGTTCAAGGTTCAAGGTTTCTTTGGATTCATACATGTTGATACTTATGGGGATAATGAGATATGAAGAAATGGCATCGCAATGGGCCTTCCCCTTGAATTTCTTGGAAGGGGACAAAATACCTACTCATCAAGTAGGAAAGAAACAAAGGATTAAAATCTCTGTATGTGATATTATTTAGAAAAAACTCTGCTCTCGGTATGGACTGAATCACCAAAATGGCTTAGTTATATGGTAACAGTGCAACTCATTTTGTATTACATTTTTGGTTTTTATCCACAAATCATTGTAGATGGGATTACAATTTAATATATCCATTTATGTGCAACTTTAAAATTTTTTTTATTGTGAGAATACTATACAGAAGAGTTACAGTTACATGGGCAAGATAACGAGTACATTTCTTATCAATCATTGTTGCCTCCTCTTTGTTTCCCCTTCCCATACTCCCCCACTTCCCTTACCCGATCCTCCCACACCCCACCAAAGATGTAAAGTTTGTTTTTCAACATAACGACTTGTACATCTCATTGTTGCAATGGGTCCACCTGTATCCCTAGTTAAACAATTTGTTTTTTCCATTCCCCTCCACAAATTATACCAACATCAAATACAGTGAAAGCATGGGTTATATCGTGGGGGAGGGACATACAAAGCAACATAGAAATCATCTTGTAAATATGTTAGAAACAATTGCATGAAAGGAAAAAGAACATTTGAACACTTATCTTGGGGTTCATTTCCCTAACATTAACTTATCTGACCTTTTCTGGTTGACTCAGACACATTGCGCAGTCACCCCTTCCATCATTTTCCCTCTTCCCACCTATTCTTTTACCTACTAATCATATCAAATTACCCACTTCCTCCTCTTTTTCAGTATGTACATTTAGTATTCTGATTGTATTCATTCCCTATTCCTTTTGACATTCATCCATCCCTCTTCTCCCATATTAAAATATGTTATTGTTTCTACATTTTTCTTTTTTGTTATTTTGGTTTTTTGGTTGTTGTTGTTTTGGCATGTTGCTCTGGGGCATAAACTTTGGGCCTGGATGCTGTCCCTGACCTTTTGTGCTCAAGACTAGCACTCCACCACTCCACCACAGCTCTGCCAGCTCCAGCTGGCATTTTTTTTTTCTTCAGAGGTAAGTGCCTCATAGACTTTCCTGCCTGGGCTATCTCGAACCATAATTCTCAGATCTCAGGCTCCTGTGTCAGTTTGTTAAACTCTGTTAACAATTATCAACAGCTTCACATACTGGAATTTAACTCTCACATGAATAAAGATTCCCATTGCCTTTCACTAAATGACCCAATCTAAATTATACTCTTTAAAATTTATTAGGTAGACTTTATTAAGAAAGGATAATAGTAGTCTAAACTTCCTACAAAAAATGTTTTCAAAATGTCTAGAAACAAAATAGACTAGGATCTGAAAGTGAGTCACAAAAGATAAAATCTTTCATGACAGTAGCACACATTTTATGTGAAAGTGTTTTCTTTTGGCTGATAGCATTGTCAATAATAAGAATATTTTCCAAACATGTACTAATCAAAACATGGGTGATAGTTCAGTCATTAATCTTAAAATAACATGTTCCAACTACCTATGATCAGTTGTAATTTATGGCATAGATACACTTTTTGTTCAGTCACCTACTAAAAACATCATTCTTGGTAATAATGTTCTTAGAACTGTATTTCAAAATCATAAATAATAAATGTTCCTTCAGTATATCTATTTCCCTACAGTAGCACTATAATCGGGGCATAGGATAGAACCCAACTGTACTTGAGTAAGGTCTTAGTGGGACTATTGGGATTCCACATATTGATAAGTATGTTTTGTTCCCTGAATGCATACTCTTTCCTTTAGATCACCCTACCACACCATTTATTCCTGAATCACAGAAAGAACTTCTCCGAGGAAACACCAGTCCTTCTGGGATCATGCGGAAGACAGGATGATCTTGAGTGAAGAGACAAATGACTGATAAGTGTTATGGGTTTTGAGTAACATAATTACAGTTGATGATCATTGTAACATTCAGACCCTCTCAGGGAATGCTTCTTTCCTCCTTTGACTTCTTTTTATATGCTCTAATATCTCTCCAAAACCTTTCGCCTTTCTAACTCCTGAGTTGCTCTTTTTCCATATTTCTTGTTTTCCTACTATAGTGAAATTATAATACAAGGGAAAAAATTTTAAACTAGCAAGAATGGAGCTAAATGGTAGGAGCCTTTTTAAATTGTATGAGATTTGATGGATAAACATTCTGTAATAATATGTAATATATTCATTCCCAAAATTATGTCCTTGAGTTAGTGTTCACCAAAGGGGAAAAATCAGAAATATTGATTAGTGAGACTTCCTTTACTATTTTAGTCAATAGTTCATCTATGCCATCTACTACTGATCCAGGTAATAAGAACTTATTGTTTGCATATAGGTGCATGCCTGCGTGGTAGGCCTTTTACTACTTGATCCAGAGGTAGCCTCTGGCTATGGCTGCATGCCACCAGACCTGGCTTGTTGATTGAATTGGATTGTTACTAACATTGTATTCAGTATCAATCCAACCATGATCTACCAGTTTAGACCTACTGAGTTGCTGACTGTGGCATGAGCCATGAGCCCATTTCTGAAAACTGAAATTTGTGTATAAAGTGTTGTACTAAGGATGCTCAAATTTAGAATGTTGATTAGAATGAAAGAAACATATAAAGAGAAGGATAAAAGGAAGATAAAGAAATGTGGCTGACATTTATTACAAACAAAAACTATTAAAGTATTAATGTGATTGATCATTTTGAAATCACAGAGGAAAATAATGCTGAAGAGACAACCCCTAGAAGTCTGGGAAATAAAAATGATGAGAATCTCTTTGAAGTTAATTGATGAAACATTGACCCTATAAATTAAAATATAAAGTTGTATAGAGTTGGAGGATGGAGGGGTGACTTCAAAGTCTCTCTTCCAATTCAACATATATATATATATATATATATATATATATATATATATATATACACATGCATACATGAACACAAACACACAGGCACACACACACACACACACACACAGGCACAGCATGGTACCAGGATATACCACTAGACTATGATATAATAAGCCTTCCTTTATGAGGTAAAAAATATGGAACTGAATTCTTCATTTTCTTAGGAACAAAAATAATTCATTTCTCTTCATAGAATTACTAAAGACTTGCATAAAAATTTTATGGAAAGAACTAAAATAGTTGACAGAATCACTACTACAAACTAAGGAAATAAGTTGAGTTGTATTTTGAAAAGTATAAAAGTTTAGCAGTTCTAATTAACAAAGACTTCTCTGACAGCTGTAATCAGATCCAAACAAAAAATCACCCCAAATCATTCAGATATTTCTATTATCAGTAATAGTTTATGTAACTAGTTTTTCTGTTTTCCAAAAAAAGGTTCAACATAGCTTATATCATTCATATAAATGCTATCCAATGATTCTGATTTTGTTTGTAAATAACCATAGTGTCATAATGCAGAAAAAAGAGTTTCAAATATAGAAATATGTCTAACAAAATTATATATAAAATAACTGTCTACTGCTGGGTGTTGGTGGCTTATATCCATAGTCCTAGCTGCTCAGGAGACTGAGCTCTGAGGATTGCAGTTTGAAGCCAGCATGGGCAGGAAAGTACTCAAGACTCTTATCTCCAATTATCAACCAAAAAGCTGAAAGAAAGAAAAGTTTATCCATTTGCCTGCCATTTTTTGAGTGCTGGGCCTTGGGCTTGAACTCAGGACCTAGACTCTGTCCCTGAGCTTTTTTCACTCAAGGCTAGCACTCTACTCCTAGAGCCATAGCTCTACTTCCATAGGTTTTGGTACTTAATTGGAGATAAGAGTCTCATTGACTTTTTTGCCCTGGCTGGCTTTGAACCTGGATCTTCAGATCTCAGCCTTTTAAATAGCTAAGATTATAGGCTTGAGCCACTGATGCCTTGCTTATCTGGGATTTTTAAAGCCCTGAATAAACCGTGCATTATATGTCACTATTGTTTGTTGAAATACAGGTTGATAACACAGAGAGGGAAATATGATTTTACAATTAATGTTTCCTGTATTATATTTGTTAGTAGTAAACAAGGTTAAGTTCTCCTTTAATCTCTCTGCTGAATATTAAATCTATCTACTTGATCTTTGCCTCTTCCTCTTCCTTCCCACCTACCCATGACATACTCAGTCTTTGCTTTAGACATTATCTGGGAACAACTCCATCTCTACCCACCTCACTCTTTTGTCTCCTGTTGTAGCAAGCTCTGTCCTGTGCTATTGACCAAATGTTTGTGGCTTTGTGTAGGTTAACATTCTAGTCACCAGGGACTAGCCATCAAGATTATACATTTGGAAAAGCTACAGGTATTTAAAATAGTAAGTTCACATTTAGCCAGCCCGTCCATTTTTCCTTCTCTGGCAGCATCTTCATTTATGTTGAAACTTTAGACACTGGCCACATTTCACATTTCTCTTTACTCACAAGTGTTTTTTGTTTTTTTTTTATCGGTCGTGGAGCTTGAACTCTGGGCCTGGGCACTGTCCCTCAGCTCTTCAGCTCAAGGCCAGCGCTCTACCACTTGAGCTACAGCGCCACTTCCGGTTTTCTGGTAGTTTATTGGAGATAAGAGTCTCACGGTCTTTCCTGCCCGGGCTGGCTTTGAACCACGATCCTCAGATCTCAGCCTCCTGAGTAGCTAGGATTACAGGCATGAGCCACCAGGGCCCAGCTCACAAGTGTTTTATAATCTCTCTCTTTCACTCTCTTTTTCTCTCTCTCCCTCCTTCTTACATACACACACACATACACACACACACACACACACACCTATGTGTGTATACATATGTGCATATATATGAGTACATATGTATACACATATGTGGGTATACACATATTACCTTTTATGTATACAGAATCTGTTAGCCAATCTTCAATGACAGGGAATAAAAGTCTCTAATGGATTTCAGCATCTACAAGAAGGGCTGACATGTCAATTTTTTTTAGTGAAGATCTCCCAGTACCCTCCAGAGAGAAAAGTAAAGCAGTAGGCCTTTAGTACAATAGGTGAACTAATATATTTTCCTTACTATCTTCAGAAAGTCTATTAGACATCTTCCAGTTTGGCTTATTAAAAATATATAAAGCAACAAATATTACAGAGTTTTATGCAACAAAAATAGAAAGATAATGTAGAAACTTCAAGTAAGAAAATAGGATTCAATGTTGTTTCATATTTTGAGAGGCCATTATCTTTTATGGTTATAATAATGAACGTTTTGATTATTAAAGACTTTACATAAAACCATAGATACCCCTGAAAATTTTAAGTAAAGTTGCTTTCATTTATAAGAAGAACATATTTATCGTAAAGAGTTTCTTGACTTTTTTCCATTTGGTAATCTCATTTCAGGTTATAAGTTACTCCTTTACATAAAATTGTTTAAGAGAGGAAAATTTATTAAAATGCTGGGTAAGACTCATATTCTTCATAAGTCTAAAGAGCAGGCAGAAAGAAGAGCAGGATAAAGTATACTTAAAACATGAAAGGATTGGAAATTATGAAGCAACTTGTAAGGGATTTTAAATCATAAAAAAGAATCCTTAAGTTAAGAAAAAAATTCAAATTAGTTATCCTATTAGAGATACAGTACAGGATAAAATTGAAGATAGAGAAATATTTTATTCATCATATGCTAACTAAAATGTAAAAAGCAAAAATAATATCTTATATACATGCTTCAAAGATAAATATTAACGAATAAATTTACATATAGCAAATAGGAGGGAGTCTATAGCAGCAAATCTGTACAGGACTTTCTCCTTTTGTCTGTTTTATAACTTCAATAAAATTAGCCCTCTCTGAGCAATTTTTCAAAGATTCATATTTTATAACAACTTCTATGTGCAGCACAGCTGCTAAGCTCCAAGACCACCGTCACCTTTGATCACTAAAATGAATCTGCACAGTCTATTCTTCCTACTTACCGACAGAATCTCACTTCTCATTTTTAATGGACTAGTAGGGAAGTGTATTAATTTTGTACAAAGTAATTACCATACATGGGCTCGTATATACACACACACACACACACACACATATATATATACATATATGTATGAATATGTATATATCCCATCCCTTTGTGTCTCCTATTGTTAAGAATGGCACATTTAATTTAGCAGCTTTCATCTCTTACTTAGTATTTATAATTGACTTAAAGTTCTGATTAGTAAATGATCACTTATGAGATGCATATACTTGTGTAGAGAACTTCATGAAGCTTCACACAAAATCAATTCCTAATTAGATTTCCTCTTAAATTGCTAAGAGGAGGCAGCCTCTGTGGGTAAGAACAGAGAGGTCATTGAAGAAGGAGCACCAATTCTTGAGGAGAGGAACTTGGCAGAAGGGACTGTCAGTATCCATGCATTTTTGAGCCTGCCTCTTTAAATCGTTATTGAAACACCTTACTACTAATGTGGTATCCATGTGTGCTTGACTTAGTTTCAAGACTTAGTGTGAGGGATTCTAAAGTTATCAATTCGCTTAGGGGAATAATAAAATGGAAATTTGTCAGATAACATGCCTGTCACCGTGTTGCTCTTTGTAGAAACTAAACAGCGCATACTATTTGGATTAGGTTATAGAACAAATAAAAATTTGAAATGTCACTTCAATCAATATCTTATTTATCTTTAGACTCTCTCATGTACAGTAGGTCACAAAGTTTATTCTTTCATAATTCTTCTAAGTATTTTTAAATTTTAAACCTATTTAGGAAATAGAAGATCATTATTATAAATGGTCAGAGATAAGAGTTTTTGTGCATAGACTCTCTATGAATGAGAAATCATATAATCTGAAAAAATAGTTTTTCTGATGGGCTTATTGGGAAAAAAATTGTGGGGTATGGTGCTGTTGCGGCATGGGTTGGAGGAGCAGAATACAACTGTGATACACTTTTTTCTTTTTCTTTCCATGCTAATACTGGGGCTTGAACTCAGGATTGTGATCTTACTGAGCTTTTTTGCTCAAAACTGGAGCTCTACCATTTGAAACATACCTCCATTTGGGGGTTTTTGCTGTTTGATTAGAGATAAGATTTGTCTGCCAGTTTCATGCATTGTTTCTTGTATCTCAACCTCATGCATAGTTAGAATTATAAGTATGAGCCATCCACACCCTGGATTTATCACTTGTCTCATCTTATGATTGAAAATGTTACTAAATTTAGGAATTTAAAAGCCAAAGTGCCCCCATTTCAGCATAATTGCCTAATGCATACTTCATTTCTCCCTCTCATAATTTTGTTGTGTAACTAGTTGATCCTTCAGATAATTCTACTTACACAAAATATTGCTCATTCCTACAGTTTATTTCACACTCTCATCAGCTATTCAGGCTGTTAATTAATCTGTTTGATTCTGTTCCCTCAATCCCTTCTGCGAGTGAAAGGTCAGTTAATCTTCAAAGACTGTAGCTCTGACAATGTCACTGTCCTACTATTCAGAATCTTTCTTTTATTTTTCAGACAGTAAGAAAACTGGAGGAAATACATAATAGTCTGAGCCAGACTTACCCTTACAAACAGTTCTGACTCATTTATGGTGGACGCTGTAGGTGGTGATCAGCCTAGACTCACTATTTGATTATGATATCTTAAAGTTAACGCTCTATGCCTTCAAGGAATAGAAACCTTCTCAAGCTAGTTCAAAAGAGAGTCTGTTGAAACAGCTGGGGATGTAGGGCCAAAACACAGTTACATACAATTTTATCTGGAGACAGGATCAAAAGCTCTTGAGACTGAAGCAATGTATAATCTTTCTGGCTCATACTTGTAATCTTAGCTAATCAGGAGGCTGAGATCCAGAGCAATGAAATTTGAAGCCAGCCTGGACAGAAAATTTCATCTCCAGAATAACCAGGAAAACTAAGGCTGAAGACATGACTTAAATGGTATAGGGTCAGCCAAGCAAGCAAGCCAAGAAAGTATGAGGTCCTGAACTCAAATCCCAGCAGCAACAACAACAAAGAAAAGTCTTTCTTTACTTTTTAGTAGGAAATAGACTACGTACCGCTTCACAGTCTTGATTCTACTTGATGAAACTATAAACTCATATTTACCATCCTACATTGCGGCTCTTGTTTAATTCTGTTAAAATTCATTTCTTTATATTTTAGTTCTAATATTTGAAAGACAGACCCAATTGGCAGCTAACCAACCAATAAGGTGAGTCCAAATAGGCTATATATCCAAATGAGTCCTAATGTATTAATTTGAGGGGAAATAAAGCATGCTCTACTTCCTACATCTGAGCTACTGTTTCTTTTATCTTTAATTACATGTCTTTGTCCCTATTCACCCATCTTTCCAAATATCCCAAACTGCTCATCCTTTAAGACCCTGTACAAATGTTGTATCTACCTTGAAGTTTTTCCTAATTCCTCAACTGAAAGTAATCGCTCTTCCTGTCACCTGCTGTGGCTCTTCCTCTAAATCTCTGCTGTGGCTGGTCTTATCTCCTGAGTTCAGCTAAACGCAGGTCCTGCAGTGCAGCCCTCAACGCTTAGGTCAGTGTATAGAACCCAGTAACTGCTTGACAAATGTTTGCTGAGTGGCAAGTAGTATTATAAAGGATAATTGAAGGCAGGAAGTACTTCGAAACCTCCAACTGAACTTGTTTTCCTTCCTCCACAAAGTATGTCCTGTCTTGTTATAAATATTCCCACAAGAGAGGAAAAATGATGGGCATTAAAACAAGTTGAAAACCAATTCAGTCTCAGTTAATGTCCTCCCTGGGAGGCCCAAGTGATAGATTTACTTCAAGATGAAAAAAACAACAAACAAAACACTGCCCAATAATTCTGTAAGAAGTCATTGTAAGCTCAGTCAGTGAGCTGTATTCCTATGTTAAACCTTGTCAGTAAGAATAACATTGTTTCTTTCAAAAGCCTGTCATAATTTCACAATTACTATGCCCTAAATAGAACTGTTAAATACCTGTTGGGTTAATTATTAATATATAACCTTTAAAAGATGGGCAATATGTACAACAAACCACAAAATAAGGTTAATATTGAAATTTCTTGGTTTCTGTTAGTTCTTTCAACCATAAATTGTATCCCTTACTATTCAAATGCTCCAAGGGAAGTATTTCTGTGCTAGAAAGGGCCTGCTTTCAATCACTAAGCAAGAGTGATGGAGCTCCTGATGTATCTCTTTAGCTAACATTCATTAAGATGTCAAAATGATAGCTATCATTTTATTTGAGAATGGGAACAGAGCATGTATGTACTTCAAAAGAGTTGCTCATTTCCTCCACAGTGCACAGTTGACAAGTTTGCTAGAGTTTGGTGGCGTATCTTTTTTTCAGCATTTATGGATTAATAGGTCACCTTGATTTGGACTCTTCAGAGTTGATTGCATTCATTCTGGTATTGGGTCCCAAAATTTTACCTCTTCATCCATGCCCAGCTCTGATTATTATAGTCAATTACATTTCCCATATACTTTTGAACTTAATTCAATGATTTGTTTTGTGTCTCTGTTCTTGAGGATCTTAATTGTGAGGTCTCTGTATGTGTCTTAGTGTTATGGTCTAGATTACCTATTCATTATACCTCAAATACCTATTCATTATAAAGGCTTAGTATCCACATTTAGGTAGGACAGAAAATTAGTGGAACCTTTCAAAGTTATGCTTAAATCAGAATTCATCTGGTCATATGGGAATATTGGGATATTGAAAGGTATTATTCAGATGCTGCATTTTCTTTTCCTTTCCTTTCTTGAGGCCATAAGTCGAGCAAGTTCCATTACCACATGCTTACACCATGGTATGTTACATTCTATATGTCCGCAAAGCAACAGATCAAGTGATCCTTGACTTAATCCTCTAAAATTATGAGCAAAACCAAATATTTTCTCATTTAAAGTTGTTTATGTCAGGTGTTTTGTTATAGTAATGGAAGGCTAATGCACTAAAAGCATCATAAGTAGTCTTTCAGAAGGTCAATCACTTTATTTATAGTAGCCATTTTGCTGCAGGGATTCTGAATAATTGTACATATTTGTCTCTTATAATGATTTGGATCTATGTTGGTGATTTCTTGTTCAGTATTCTTCAATAGAAGTCATTAGATGCTAGTGTTTTCCCTAGCCAACATTTCATCATGGGATTTGTTCTAGGCTTGTTGAATAAAATTTATATTTGATTTTTTTACCTAAGTAAATGTTTTGATCGTGGTCAATCATGATTCTGATGGACAATTAACTCAATACTTAGCCCACCATTGGACACTCCAAAATTCATTCCAAAATATGCATGTACAATTTTTTAATGTAGGTAAGCTTCCATAAACATGTATTTGTGATTTCTTCTTTATAACTAGATCATATATTGTCATTGTTCCTTTTATACTTATCCTTGTTTAAAATGGTTATTCATTATTTTACATGACTTTTTAAAAACTGTTATTGTAAAGGTCATGTACAGAGGGGTTATAGTTAAATAAGTCAGGATATGAGATTTCTTTTGCAATAGTCTCACCCTTTCCCTCTCTCCCAGTTTTAACTTTGCTTTCTCTGTTTTCCCCTTCTACCTCCCCCAAATTTTATAGTTTATTTTCAACATAGTGTTCAGTGAGTATCACTGCTGCATTTGTTTACCATTTGTCCCACCATTTCTGTGCTCATCCTTACCTGTGCCAAAACAGGTAAACTTACAAGCAAGACAAAAGGTACAGAAAACAAAAAGAGTAACAAAGAAAGAAAAGAAAAAACCTTTTGTTTCTGTTTCTTAGAGTTCATTTTGATATCATTTTATAGAATTCATTTTGATAAATATAATTTTATATGATCATATGCACATAGCTATTGAGCCTTTGTGATCCTCTCCTAAGAATATGCTCCTTTGGTCTCACTGTATGAATGTCTAGAGACATTTATCATGTTCAAGTGCTTTTTTTGTCTTGTAGCATTGAGTGCATTTACTGGTAGATTTATAGACACATTCTTGTTACAACAAATGAGGGAAACCATGCATGCAACCTATATTTCTTTAGGTCTGGCTTACTTTATTGTATGAAGTTCCTCAAAAGACTGAACTTGGAGCTTCCTTATGATACAGCAGTTCCACTCCTGGGCATTTGTTCAATAAACCACAAACAAGACAACACTAAAGCTCCCAGTACAACTATGTTTATTGCAGCATTATTTACCATAACCAAGATATGGAACCAACCCAGATGCCCCTCAGTGGATTAATGGATCAAGAAAATGGGGTATATATGCACAATGGAATTCTACTCATAAATCAGAAAGAATGATACTGTACCATTCATAAGAAAATGGAAATATTTGGAAAAATTATATTAGGCAAAGTAAGCATTATTTTCTTCATAGCATATGAGGAAGCAAAAGTTATCTGGAATCATTCCTATGTTTTAGCACCTAAAAATAGCTTCATGATATATGCTTGAAAGATTTATGTTGAATGAAACCACTTTTGGAAGTGTACCTTTTAGCTAACACTTTTTGTATGTAAGGTAGTTTGTATAGATTGTATGAATTGATGACTGATATAAATGCAAATGAACAAAAAATTTTATTTAATATTTCCCATTAAAATATATTGTGTTCCCTAAATTTCCAAGACATAGGACTTGATCAGATAAAACATTATTTCCATTATTAATTTTGTAAAAGTACTAACAAATATGTGAGATTTAAAAATATGTCATCTTTAAGGATTAATTATGTCCATTGCTACTTGTGACTTTGTGTTTTTTAGTTGGGTCATAAAATATCCCTAACAAATGTCAAATTGAGCATTACAATAGTCAAAGTTTACCCCTGGAAATAAGAATCCCTTGGGTTTGGCTGACTCAGTATCTTTGTGTTTTGTTGTTGTTTTTGCCTTTTAGGACCTTGAGGATTAATTCAGCTATTCCAGACTTAAGACCCTGTATAAAATATGCCTACTGCAAAGGCCTTTCTTAATTTTTATCTTCTTTCCCTCTCTCATATTCACAACACTGTCATAACAAATGGCCAGATTTTGCCAAACTTGGTGTAAGGGGTTTTATATTCAAACAAAAGGCTTTTCTGGAAGAATTACTTGGTCTTATTTTCTGGTCATCTTAAAGTCTCAGCTAGTAACTGGACAACCAAAAGAATTTAATCAGTATGTGTTGTAAGCATTTTATTTTATATAAATTGTGAATGCTTTAGAAAGTTGTCTTAATAAAATTTCTGGTAGTTAAAGTATATGCATACACAATAGCAGAGCAGTGATCTTCTAAATGCCACCTTAAAAGTAGTATGACAATAAATGTCAATAGTGAGTAGATTGCCAGCCCAGGAATGATTTCTGATTTCAAAATAAGACCATCCATCCTTGTCATTGGAAAGTGATTAATGTAAATTTCATTTGCATATTCTTGGCTGCTTTTTTATTATTAATCTTGTAATCACTCCTAGTAATACCAGAAAAGGTGACCTTAGGAAGCGATTAACATATTTGTTTAGAATAATGGAATAATTGCTTGATTATTAATGCAGCATTTGAACAAATAAACAATAGAATAACCTAGAAAAATGTCTTTCAAAATAGAAAATTAGTGGTCAATGCTAATACATGTTATTTAATGAACAAGTAATACATTTCTTAAAATATTGCAGGAATGCAAGATTTAGTAGAAATGGACATTAAACAGCTGACTTGATGAAAGTGTTGCTTTATCACCATTTGTTTCCTTGCTTTTGGCAAGGAAAAATCTCACACTTCTTGTTCACCTTGAGCTTCACTAATGACTTATTCTAACACTTCCAGTTTCCATAGGTTCTGCCATTTCTCCTCTAACCTTTTTTGCTTCTTTGTTGTTGCTTTGGTACTTATCGATTTCTTGCTGTGATGATTTTAATACTTCGTGGTTCCTATACATCATTTGTGACATCTTTTTCTTCTTTCCACTGTCACACATTCTTTAGTACAATTTGTAATTCCTCTACATTGCACTACTGTCTGATTCACTGGAGTCTTGTCTTTCTCATATTCAAGAAGCACACATTGCTGTAAAGAAGGGTTCCAGTGCACTTTCTTACTCTAATTCATTTCCCTGACTATCTAGAAAACCAGTGTGATTGCTCCTTTCATTGCCTTGGTATAGATTGCTTTGCACAAGTATCTTGTACTTGCTTCAGCTCAGAACCTTTTCTCCATTTGTAATGAAGCTCAGTCAGTTGCAGTGAATCTGGAATTTATGGCTTATTGGCTCATATATGAGTCAACCATTTTACTTTAATCCCCCAAGTATAATAATCCTTAAAGGCTTCATAATTATTTTCTTATTTCAAATGCAGCCATCATATTTTACTGCACAACTCTAAGCAATTTAAAACATGATAGACATTTTAAATTGCTAGATCATTCACTTTTATAAAAATCAAACTATTGGGATTAGAAACACATGTAGGATTGGACATGGTAGTACACAACTATTATCTGAGCTACTCAGAAGCAAAAAGTAGAAGGACCAAGGTTTGAAGCCAAAGTTAGAGCAAGGCCCTATCTGAAAAATGAAAACAAAAATATGCTAAAACCCCAAAACTTGGGATATGGTTAAAGTAGTTGGCAAGCATTGGATCTGAATTCCAATTTGAGGGGGGAAAAAGGAGGAAGAAGAGAAAAAGGAGGAAAAGGAAGAAGAGGAGGAATAAGAGGAGGAAGAGAGAAACAATTATTGTTACATATAGCTGGTTTTAGAACACTGCTAGCATCTAAAAGTTTAAAATGTATTAGCTGAATAAGTAGACATTATAATGCTATGGGTGTATACTCTCTTTTGACAGATGAAGAAATTGAAAGAAGACGGCCTGAGAAACATTTTTAGTTATCTAACCGAGGTCATGAACCCTGGCTCAGCAAATCCAGGCCAGTTACAGTGTAGAGGTGCTCAGGAGCATACCTGGCCCCTCATGTCTTCTATAGACTAAGCAAGTAGATACAATAAGTGATTTGCATTTAGAGAATGTAAGTGACCACATGAGGAAGGATGATTTGATTGGTTTAGGTTTATCATGGTCCAGGATGATTGGCTCTTAAAGAAGGACTTTTCAAAGAACAAGGAAGGAAACTATTTCATGCTTTAAGAGAATTTGTTGTTACAAAATCTATGCATGATATGCCAATTCCATGAAATTATTACCAATAAAATTGCAATCTTGCAGTGATTATAAAGTTAAAACTCAATTACACATGTATTTACATATATGGAATTATTGTGTTAATACTTAAGTACTTTGGGAAAAAATCAATGGCAAAGACATCTGATTTTTGTGTTACTCATTTTTTACTTCACATAGTCCAGTGAGTATATAATTTAAAATTCAAATATATTTGTTATATTCATTGATGAAACATTACTGAATATGTCCCAAATGGAAACTCATGTTTATTATAACATATTGATATATTTCAATGTTTTCTTATATACTCAAATTTTAAGACTATTATCTTTTAAAATAATGCAAATAAATCACTTAATATGATCAGAATATGTACTATATGCTATGATCATTGTTGTTTTTACATAAGTTACATTTCATTTTCAGAATAAATTTTTAGGATTATTTCTGTTGTTATTGTCTCTAGAAACAATATTCATGACATAAAATAAGAGGCATGGGAAAAGTGTAAACCATCCATAAGGTAAGCAATCCATTTTGATAGGGCTGGGTATGAAGGGCTTCTAACTGAGCCTTACTGCTCAGTTGGGGTACTTCTGAGCACAGTGCTGTGAAAGTGTATTAAGGTGACCAGGGTGGGAGGAACAGTTAGAGGATTCAGGACCATAACCATTTCCAACTGCTCTCCCTCATGAAATGCTTTTAATGTGTTCACGAAATTAGTTGCCATTAGTAGCACAGCTGTTAATTTCTTAAATTTTCATTAGTTTTAATGGGAAAAGATGATGATGCATGCATTCCTGACCCAAGACACTCAATTTTAAAGGTAGAAAAGTCTGAATAAGCCATAGAATGAATAAATTGGTAAATGTATTTGTGTGTGAAAATAAAAGTGTGAAGTATATCATTTCACTAGATCTTCTATATGATGAATTGTAGGATGGGGATTAGAAACACTCAATTGAAAAACAGTAGTCATCTGAAAACTCCTGCAGGTTCTTAAGAGCCATGAGGGCTCTTAAATAATTGAAGATTTTAGCATCCAGCTATACCAGACATACTGCTGGTGTTAGACTAATCATTTTCATTTTATACCACAGAAAATGAGATTATGAAAGGTCAGTTAACAAAATCTTGGTCCTAAAGTAAGATATTTCCACAACTTTGCTATAAATGGTGTAATATATGAAGAGATTTTCATCATTTAAATTCTAGCATTTTATTTCTTTTGTAGCTTTTTTTTTTCCCATGGCTGAGGACCAAACCCAGGGCCTTGCGCGTGCCGGCCGGGCGCCCTTCTGCTGGGCTAAACCCCCAGCCCCTTTATTTATTTATTTGCCAGTCCTAGAACTTGAACTCTGAGCCTAGGTGATTTACCTGATATTTTGTGCTCAAGGCTAGTATTTTACCACTTGAACCACAGCTCCACTTCTGGCCTTTTGTGGTTAATTGGAGATAAGAGTCTCACAGATTTTCCTGCCTGGGCTGGCTTTGAACAGTGATCCTCAAATCTCAGTTTCCTGAGCCCCCAACCCCCACTTGAATATGCATTTAAAAAATTAATAACATGAGGCTAATTCATTTTGGAAGTGTCTAACTTTGTGCAGGTAAAATCAACAAAGATTATATGGATGGATACCAAGAGACTCTCCCTAGAATATTCTCCTGACAATATTCTCTTAGTAATACCTAAGACTCTATCATTTAATAGGCTTCTACTATTTCATGAATAAACTTGATAAGGTTTACAAACTGTACCCAGTGTGCATTGTAACAAGTACTAAGAAGTTTTTTTTTTTAATCACATGTAAAGATCACATATAGATTAACTAACCAATGTCTTTCTAGAACAGGGTTATGGAAGAAGGCTGTGCTTCCTGAATCAGGAGATCTGGGTCTAGGCTCTAATTTGGTCATTCACTAACTACTTGTTGTTGGTTATGTTGTTTAGCCTCCAGAAACCATGTTTCTTTATGTAGTAGAGGTAATGGTGCCTGTCTAACTACATTGGAATGTTACAACAAAGCATTCCATGTACACATATTTTAAAGTTATTTCTCCTTCAATATGTGGGCTCCCAATTTTTTTGTATGGAAGTAATACAGATTCATATTCTATAAAGTAAAATTTTATTTAAAATAGGAATATGCAGGTAAAAGTCTTTGAGTACTTGAAGTCAGGGAAGGGAGCATAGCAACTATTGTGGGAGGCATTGAGTGTCCTATGAGATTTACAGTACCAAAAAAAAAAGAACAAAACTAAATGTGTGAAAAATAAATGTAGAAATAAGAAATAAAATAATATACAAGCTGTTTTCTTTTTTTTTGGAAGTGCAATTTTTAAATTTTTTTGTTTTTTTTCTTTTCTTTCTTTATTTTTATTGTGAAAATACTGTACAGAGGGGTTACAATTACAAGGGCAAGATAATGAGTACATTTCTTATTAAGGATTGTAGCCTCCTCCTTACGAACTTTACAACAAGCTGTTTTCATATATGTTATCTAGAGTTAATTCTCTTACTTTGCTTACTTCAAACTGTGGGTGTCTTTGAATTTTAGAATATTTCTTTTGGTTGTGGGGCTTAAACTCTGGGCCTGGGATTTGTCCCTCAGCTCTTCAGATCAAGGCTAGTGCTCTACCCCTTGAACAAAAAGCCACTTCTGGTTTACTGGTTGTTTATTGGAGATAAGAGTCTCATGGACCTTCCTGCTCTGGCTGGCTTTGAACTGTAATTCTCAGATCTCAGCTTCCTGAGTAGCTAAGATTACAGGCGTGAGCCACTGGCTGAATTTTAGAATATTTTTGCATGCTGTTTACAATTATAAATATAAATAAATACAAACATGATTTCCTTAACGAAATGAAGAAAAGTTAGCTCTTTGAACGACTAGCCTTCAGCTTAAGAAAGTTAATACTGGAAGTCTGGAACAAGTGTTGTCAAGGTGTCAGAGAGGTGAGTCAAGGGAAGAAGTTAAACAGACAGAAGAGAAAAGGTGGGGCAATGGAGTCATAATATCCCATGTACATATTTGAAAATGGTGGGAATGAGGTAAATGGAGGAAATGGGTGGAGTTGGGAAAGATAGGGGAATGTGGTGAAAGAGGAAACACTGATCAAGATACATTGTACTCACAAACTGATGTGTTGAACTGAAACAAGAGAAAATGATGTATAACTACTTAAGGAAAATAAAACATACAAAAATTAAAGTGCTCTAAGTACAAATGATTTTAATAAAAGGAAGGAAGAGAGAAACGCAGGAAGGAAGCCATGCAGGCAGGAAGGAAGGAAATAAGGAAGGAAGGAAAAGGAAGTGAGGGAGTGGGTGAAATTATTTGAGTAGGAATATATGAAACATAAAATTCCTTATTCAGAGCCAGATAGACGCTGGCTTTAAACAACCGCTGTGTTTTTCTCCTGTGCTATTGAATTTTACTTGAATGCCAAGCCATTAAGAAATTATCTTCATAGTTTGGATACCAAATGAGGTCAGTATGTTTCACCTTTCACAGTCATCTCCACTGAACTGCTGGATGAAACCAAATTAATGTCTGTCAGTCTTAACCCACAGTAGATACAAACTTTTATGTTTTCACCCATAAAAGTTAGTTACAGTAAAAATAACTTTGCTTCATTATAAAAGAACCATACCTTGGGTGACATATAGTGGCTAGTTAGAAAATGCTGAACCTGAAATGTGCACAGAGGACAAATCATTGTCATCATTTTCTCTTATGTTTTGGTATATAGCTAAAGTTAGTGATGATTTAAATGGAAGCATAGGACACATACTGTGCAAAATCAAGATTCAAGTTTTATTCACTCCTGTACCCCTTATGTAAATACTATTATTGTACACAAACCCACTGATCAAGTGTAATTTAAATGTTTCTAAGTATTTGTATCTGTAAACTCTCTGATTTATTCTTATTCTCTAATTTCAATGAAAAACTTTACAGATCTAAGTGCACAGTACCTTTTATCTTTCTTTTAACTTTGGCCTTAAGAGTGATACTCACAGAGAGAAATTGAGAGAACACACTGTGGCTAATATACAGTGAAATAGAGTGTGGTATAGAAAATATATAACAATTACACCTTTACCTACATATCATCACATTGTGTGCCTTGAACACAGTGAGTAACATTTTACCGCTTTGGGCAGGAAGAAGAAATAGGTAAAAGAGATATGCTGTGCTTTATTACTAGAAGATGCTAGGAAAAACATGTATTAGTGATCAATATATAAACTAATAATTTATTAAATAAACTAAATGCATATTTTCTGTATTTCTCAAAATATCTTCCTATGAAATACAGTGCTGGAGAATGCTACCAAAACCCAGACCTAAAGATAGACATTTTTCCCTTCTATCACCAGCCAACAGATCTTTTAATGTGATCACCAAACAATATGTGCGATGTGTTCCTCTTTCATTCCTCGGGCTTTCCTTGTCCACTAGAGTCATTTTTTTTCTACAGTGGAGAAACAGAACTCACTCACAGCTCAATGACAAAAATCACAACCTCCCTTGAGATAAATGTGCCTATATTCTGTAACTTCTTAGGAAACCCTTCCTTCATACAAACATTCCTGAAACCATTGGCATTTTGAAGCAAACATTTAGGTCTATAAATATGAAATAGATTTCATTTATTTGCTTTTTCATTATATCTGAGTGACTCACATACATAACTTGTAGATTATTTAACAGGCTTGTACAATGGACTCACTACCCAAAGCCTGATAAAATATGTGCACATGTGTGTTACATGGGTTGCAGGGAAGTTTTGCTAAGCTACATAAACCATTTTTTATTATTTGATGTTTTCCCCTAATATTCAGATTAACATACGTGGTTACATAAAGTGCAGTTACTATTCCTAAGTATTAAGTGATTCTATTTAAAATTTTCCCAAATCAAATTAGAAATTACTAAAATTGAAAGCTGTGCACAAATATTTATTACTATCAAGCTTAAAGTCTATTTTACTTGGTAAATTTTGAGCAATAGGAGAGTTGTCACTTTTAAATATTAAGCCTATCCAAAAATATCTTCATTGTTATAAAAATAAAATCTCAGAACTAAAGTGGTTCCTGGTATACTTTGTTTTCCAGAAAATATAATGTTTGAACCAGATTAAAAATATACATCGTCACAAGAAGCTCAGCTCATACCTTACTACCAGAGATATATTTCTGATAATTTTACATGAGGGCCTTTGGGTGCTACTGGGATCTCATCTAAATGGTGATTTCCTTTACTGCTTTCCCTTAGGATAGTTCTCAGAAGGGATCTTTCACTATGATAATAAATTGCTTCGGGTTGTGAATACTTAATTGCAAGTAATTAGCAGCAACAACTGTATGAAATATGTATTACTAGTTACCCATAATACAAGTTTGGTCTTCTGTCTAGCAAGAATAGGTTGGAATCTAGACTAAATCATCAATTCTATACCTGGTAGGATAATTTAAACAACTGCCTGATTGAATTAAAAACAAACACCAAGACTGTCCTTCTGCTATATAATTTAATAAGAAAATACAGAAACATGAAGCAGGAAATCCTTTTGTTTTGCAGAAGGGCTAGGCTATGGTGTGCAGTGAGGAAAACATACTCTAATGATGTTCTCACAGTTCATATGGAAGCTGCCCTTGTCAGCTGAAAAGACAGATGTGGTATGTTTATAATGACAGCTGGAGCTTCAAGAGATGCATCCAGGCTGACAAAGTTGGTAAGAGGTCATGGTGCAGCACCTCAGGAAAAGTTAGCACAACATTAGGTACTCTTTAAGACAGATGGGAAGATGAGTGGCCAGGTATTAAGCAAGCATCCCACAAATGAGAAATGCATCCTATTCACAATACAAATGTCACATGCTGCATTCACAGGCTAACAGTGGAAGAGTGATTTATATTAGGAAAGGATTCATCATTTTAGGTTTCTTTGGGGGTGGAAGAGAGCATTGGAGTTTGGATTCATGGTCTTGCCCTTGTTAGGCAAGTGTTTTACCACTTGAACCACACCACCAGCCTTTTTTCTGTTATTTTTCAGCACTATGACCAGGACTGAGGATTCTTAACTTATTATAAGTTAAGTATTCTTAACTTATTAAGGGTCTTCCCTGCTTACGGAGCCTAGCTTTGCAGGTTTTATATCAATTTTCAATCTATCTCAAATACTTCTTTTCTGGCATTGTCCAGAATCAGTTTTACATTAGTTGATACAAAATATATTACACAGAATGCTGTGATAGAGCATAATGGAAGGGATGACAATAGGAAAGCAGAGGGTAGAGACATATCTGAAGAGAAAACAGGAAAATGATGATCCTTTCTCAAAAAAAAAGTGGAGCTGTTGGCAGAATGGATGATGTGCTAAGATAAGAAAATATATATTACAATATAAGAACTTTCTATGACAAGTAGTCCAATATGAAAAAAAAGTGAGAGTGAGAGATATTCACTTAAGTTAGAGACTTAAGCGAAAGACAGTTCATGGAGTACTTTGTAGGACACTCTACCAATGTTAAATATTATTCTTAATATAACAAGAAACTTTTAAAAGGGTTTCCTCAGGGGAGTAACATAATCAAATTTACATTTTGTAATGAAACTTTGTCTTCTTTGTAGGAAATGGTCTAGAGGGAAGAAAAGAAGCATGTGAGAAGTAATTCCAAGCATTTCACTTGACTAATATAGTGGTGATAGAGAAAAAAACAGGGGATGATTTTTCAGTACATCTGGAGACATTTCCAATTCTTATGCATCTGTAGTTTATATGGTATGATAAGGGAAAAGAGAACTATGAAGGTGGGCTGGGAAGGTGGCTCAGTGGTAGAGCACTTGCCTTGCATGCATGAGGCCCTGGGTTCGATTCCTCACCACCACATAAGCAAAAAGAAAAAAGCCAGAAGTGACGCTGTGGCTCAAGTGGTAGACTGCTATCCTTGAGCTGAAGAGCTGAGGGACAGCACCCAGGCCCAGAGTTCAGGCCCCATAACCAAACCCCCCCCCAAAAAAAGAGAGAACTATGAAGGAAAGAGAGAGAAAAATCAATGTAGACAATTTTTCAATGGAGAAAGGAAATGAGGCCTAAAAATGGGAAGACTGAAGAAATATAGATTTGGGAGAGTTATCAATAGAAATTTACTATTAAAACCATGGAAACAGAGTAGATATAGAAAGAACTAGTTTACTAGTTCATTAGCATATATTAATTATAGAAAGTAATGGGTTTCATTATGACATTTTAATATATGCATAAGTGTAATTTGATCATATTCAATTACACTCTTGTATCTTACAAGATACACATTTCTATAATCCTAGTATTTTTTGGGGGGGTCTAATTTCCTCCTATAACAGAAAATATATGATATATGTAATTGTAATCTGTCTTAATGACTTATACTGAACTTCTATTGATGACATATTTGTGTACTTTTATAGTTGAATTAAAGTGCACTGTATGTGTATGTATGTATGTGTGTTTGCGTGTGTGTGTGTGTATGTGAGAAGGAGTGAGTGTGCATGTGTGTATCAAATATTTTTTACCCATTCATCCTCTGGTGGTCACCTAGGCTGATTCCAATGCTGGCTATTAAACATGTGTATTTAATGCACATTGTCACAATATACATGGGTTTCAACATTTTTCGGTAATAAGTCCTCTTTGAGCCACTTGGCTATTTACCCAGTAGTGATATAGCTAGATCACATGGAAGTTCCATTTTTATTTATTTTTGAGTAACTTTTATATTAATTTCCATAGGCTATTCCAATTTACATTCCCAGCAACTGTACCAGTTTCCTACCTACCCCATGTCCCCCACCCACACATGCTTGACAACATTTATTGTTTTCTTTGTGTGTGCATTCAAGAATAAAAATAAGTCATTTTAATTTCATATTTTTAGCCGAAAACCTGAGATCAAGCCTTGGGTCATTTCAACATTTAGAACTCAATCTATTTATATCAAGTTGTGAAAGATTCAAAACCTTAACAAGAGGGAAAAATATTGAAAAATACCTACCAAAACAGATCAATATCAGTTTAATAAAGACAATGTAATACTACATGTTAATTATGAATATGTGTAGTAAATGCTTAAAAATGTTAACAGGAAGCAATCACCCCCTTCCCCATAACAACTCCTCTTGGGGAAGAAAAAGAGGCTATGACAAAAGAATAGAATTTCATCAACTGTACCTACAGTATTTGTTTTTTTCTTGTACAGATGCAGTACAGAGAGGTTAATGTTACATCAGTACGGTAATGAGTACATTACCTGTGGAGCATTGTTATCCCTCCTTTGTTTTTCTCCTACTATCCCTTCCCTTCCTAACCTTCCCCCACTCCTCCTCTAAGTTGTAAAGTTCATTTCCAACATATTGTCTTGTGAGTATCATCGTTGCAATGGGTCATCCTGTATCCTTGTTTCAGCATTTTGTAATTCCCCTTCCTCTTCCCAAATTAGATAAATGTATGTATACAAGATGCCAGGTACCAAAATCAAATACAGTGACAACAGGGATATACCATAGGGGGAAGAACATAGAAAAGAAACACACAAAAATATCACATAGTACATTAAAGCAACAACAAAGTAAAACCTATTGTTTCCATATCTTGGGGTTCATTTGTCTTACCATCATCTTATATGGTCACATGCACCTAGCTTTTGGGCATTTCTGTTCAGCTGTTATGATTATCCTAGACATACACTAATTATCATAAATAAGGGTAACCATGGGACCTATATTTCTTTTGGGTCTGACTTACTTCACTTAAAGTATTTTATGCAAATATGTTGAAACTTATCTAGTGATGGATATAATATCTTTCTGAATTACTGTATATTTTAAATTTTGAAAAATAATTAAAATGTAAAAAAATTGAATAAGAAGAGCAAAGAAATAAGGAAAATTCTCAAGTTAGTAATATATTAATTTTCCTACCAAGTTAATTCCACTCAATGAAAATGTCCCAAGTTTATAAATCTATTCTAGGAATATTTTTTGCAACACACACACACATACACATATGCGCGCGCACACACACACACACACACACACACACACACACACACCCCACTTCCAAAAAATTATACAATTTCTTCAAAGCCAACATAAACATCAACTTCTATATCAAATTTCTCCTTAATTTATTAAAAACTTTGTTTTTTCTATCAGCATACTATGCACTTCATATCAGACTTAATGATACTCATCAAATATTATTGTTGTTTATTATAGCAATATGTATCATCATCCTCAGAGTAAATGCAAGACACTGTGTCTACCTATGTAAAGATTTTTTGATTGAAACTGTGTTTTATTCCAGCATAATTTACATTATTATTGTATATATTTAGAAAGAATTGGGCATTTTAAAGGTATGAATATAAAGTTTAAAAAACACAGTATGATAATACAATATAGGTTGAGTATCCCTATTCTGGAAATCCAAATTCAAAATGCTCCAAAATTTCAAACTTTTGAGTGCTCACAGGATACTAAAAGTGGAAAATATCGTTGCTGACCTAATGTAGTGAGTCAAAGTCAAAACAAAGACAACATAACTATATATAATATCTGCAGGATATGTGTATAAGGAATATGAAGCACATAAATAGATTTTTGTTTCAACTTGGATTATATCCCCTAAATTTTCATCTTATAGAATATATTACAAATATCCCAGAAATATTGAGATACATTTGGTCTCATGTATTTTACACAATACTCAAACTATATAAGAATATCTGGTGCATGAATAAACTTCAAATGCAGGTGTCACTATGGTTAACATTTTGCAAAATAAAACCTCATTTAAATTTCAAAGAATTGGTATCCTTTAGGACCCTATACCATTTTCTAACTGAGACTCTGAAACTCACAAAGGGTTCAAAATTATTGTTTACAAAGTAGTTAATGGAATTTAATGCCAGAATCCTCAGCTTTAATTTCATTGACACAACATGCTCTCTCTTTCTCCCACTCTCCCCCTTCTGTCTCTCCTGTACATTTTGTTCTTTTAAATGGAGATCAGAGTTAATATTATTTGTGTGTGTGTGTGTGTGTGTGTGCTGATCTTGGAGCTTGAATTCAGGGCATATGTGCTATCCCTGAGCTTTTGTAATGACGGCTAGTGCTCTACTACTTAAGACACAGTGATCCTTTCAGCTTTTTTTGGTGGTTAATTGGAGATAAGAGTCTCATGGACTTTTCTGTCCTGGCTGTCCTCAAACCACAATACACAAATCTTTGCCTCCTGAGTCTCTAGGATTAAGGCATGAGCCACCAACCCCTATCTCAGAGTTGATATTTTATGTAAATGCTGTTAAAATATCTAATCAAATTACAGATATCACAAAAGATAGGGGATTAATATTTCTTTGTTTACTGCTGAATCCTTTTCTTTCAGTTTCTATCATGTACATCATTCATTTGATCTTCACAAGTTATTAAAGTTATTTACATATAATACATATGAATGATTCTCCAACAAAGATCAGTTCACTTCCTTCAAACACTGCACAGTAATTTCTAAATAACCCAACACAGAATGTTTTTATTGCTTTGCTACAATCTATTTTACCTTGCTTTATTATATAATATTTTAGTTTTTGTGATTTATTTCTGCAAAGTTAATTGCATATGTATAGGCTGATGCATTTTTGATACTGAAAACTACATTAGTTTTTTTTTATTTCTCACCGTTTTTGAAATAAAAATCAAAGAGCTTTTTCTATCACTGTAATTTACAGTTTCTCCATGACCTTGCATAGTTGCTTAAAAGCTTTTAAAAGTTATAGGAAGCAACATAGTCAAATGGTGTCATCTCTTAATTGTGTCTCTCAATTTAGTCTCAATTTGTTCCTCTCAACCCCAAACTTCTTTTGCCCCTATCCACAGCTCAGCTCAGAGGGACCAGTAGCACATATGGTATTTTGCGTATTTCAGTCCCTCTGGAATCACCTGTCTAGCAGACATAATGTGAAGATTAAGCAAAATAGCACATCAAAATGTTATTGTAATGACAAGCACACAGTGTTTTCTCAGCAAACAATAGCTACTACCTCATAATGATTTTCCTCCTACAAATATATCACGATAACTCAAATATGAGATTTTTCTCATTTCCAAATGCTGGCATGTTTTATATTTTTCAAGGCAATAACTTTTTGTCTCCCTTCATGTTTCAGTCCTGCTGAATTAACTATCCTTATAATGCCCTTTTCATAGCTTGCCTTTATGTTTTAAAGTATGCCATTAGCTGAATGCTTTTTCCCCATATTTCAATATCAGCAGGTTGAGTTTGAACTTGACCAATATCTTTTTTTGCTTTGCTATTGAAAAGCAAAGCATCATACCATAAAAGCAATGTTATATCAGTTGGTCTGTTTTCTCTCTTCTTGTGAAATGAGTTATGATCCAAGTTATAATCTCATTCTATGTCACAAGTAAGGTACCCATAATATAGGGATTAAATTATATAATGTATGGAAAATGCTTCAGGTGTGTCTGGAATATGGAGACTAAGTATATAAATATTTTATTGGTATTTCATTTATTCAGTTATTCATTGAATAATTTCTTTTGTGACAGCTCCTGGGAAAAGTGCTTTACAAACAACTTCTTGTTAAATGTCATTACACCTAGTGTTAGTGCCACTAATGTTGTAATACTCTTGCCTCTTCCTGGAACTTCTACCTGGCTTCCTTATACTTCAGGTGAGCAGTTGGAGCTAAAAGACTAAATAGACTAAATCTCAATGCTCGCTTATGCTTCGCAATAAGGATGTTTAGGTTCTAGAGACTGTTAACTTAGTTTTCTCTGTGACTGCAAGGCACTGAGTATCTGACCAACTCACAGTGCTCAAGTACCAGGGCAGAAACAACATCCTCATTGAGGTTTTGAAGTCAGTGTGTTGTTGTTGTTGTTTTTGTCTGTCGTGGGGCCTGAACTCTGGACCTGGGTGCTGTCCCTAAGCTCTTCAGCTCAAGGCTAGCCCACAGTGACACTTCTGACGCTTTCTGCTTATGTGGTGCTGAGTAATCGAACCCAGGACCTCATGCATGCAAGGCAAGTGCTCTACCACTGAGCCACCTTCCCAGCCCTGAAGTCAATTTTAACACAGTCTAACCCAGTCTATGGTGGAAAACAGCCCTGGAAGTGACACAACATTATTCAATAGGAATATGAATTAAAAACCCTACATCCATATAGCCAGTACTTTAACAGTGCTGTTGTTAGCATGGATATCATCATCATCCCCCTCATAAGATCTGTTTTCTTGTTTTAAAAAGGGAGAACAGATTCTTATATTGGCTAATTAGTGAGCATAATGCCAATATCTCTTGAAAGCCATATCCATTTTCTTTTTTTTTCTGTGTCTGTTTTCACTGAGAAGCTTGCATATATACATGCGTGCTCATGCACACACACACACACACACACACACACACACACACAACATGCCTACACATCTCGCTGCTCTCCTTACTGAAAAAAGGTTGAACACTCCATGTAAACATATTTGCAAACTCCATCATTATTGCATGATGTACTGCATCAAAAGTAAATTTTAAGCTGTAGCAAGCTACTGCTAGCATGAAAGAAATATATTCATCGACGATTAAGAGCTCAGAGAATGGAAGATTTGCATAGTACAAATATGGCTGAAGAAAGTATTTGAGCAGGGATTTCAAACCAATTTGTGAAGGGTTCTTGAGTATAAGTCCTTTTCTTTCAGCAGTGAGAAGTTACGACTTTGTTCATTTATCTTCTAATATTAAAGATAAGTCCAACAAACCTACATCAATTCCTTTTTATACATCCTTTCTTTTCTTCTTGACACCTAGTAAGGGTTTACTCTGTATTTTTGGAATTAGAAAGATATGCCTAAATATGTCTTTTTGCGCTAAACTTTCTGGAACCTACTAAGTCCCTTCCATTACAAACTAAAATCATCCTTTAAAGCAGGGAATCATGCTTTTGTTGTTTATTTAATGATTATAGTCCTACATGTTCATTGGTCTTCTAAGTTTTTATTCATCTCTTTCTAAATTTTTCTTTTTTCATGATTCTAATGTCTTCATAATTTTTTCTCTGAGATTTTAGCTTTCTTTTTTGTCAGAGGCATCGACTCGCAAGAGCCCATCTGCGTTCCTGTGTGCCCTGAGGTGTGTGTGGGCATGCATTCCTCTGGAGGGGGGAGAGGGGATGCCTCTTCCTCCAGGAGGGGCAAAGGTCCTGCACCCAGTGCCAGACTCAGAGGATGGTTTTTGGGAAGGGCCATTCGTGCTCCTCCTAGTTAACTGTGTAGAACTATGCCTCAAGATTCCACCTGCACCTTGCTTCCTCTTTTATTACCTTGCACGACTCTTCTGGATCACCGATTAAATGTTGTTAATTGTCCACATTCCCCAAGAAGGTCAAGTTTCTGTCCCATGATTGTCACGTGACTGTCCGGTGACTGTCCCCTGACTACAGACTTAGCTTCTCTGCCCCTGTGCCCTATATAAGCGTATGATGTTTTAATAAACTTGGTCTATACCCGCATGGTATGGGTATGGTCCCTTTCTGCCTACCAGACACCGAGTTCCTGGGTCTCGCTGTGTGAACAGCAACATTTTATTTTATTTTTTTTATCTTTGAGGGCATTTAACTGCTCATCAATACTAGTCTTTCTATGTTCAAGAAAAATTTTAAACTGTTATTATGAAAACATTTAAATGTGTAAATAAGTTAAAGAATCTTCTAATACTACATAGGTATGCTACTATACTTACCAATAGTGTGTCTCTATTTTTGCTTATATATCCTTTCAAAACTTCTTAACTCAGCTAGATTTTTACCAAAAATTCCAGAATTTTTCCAGGTAGAAATATTTCACAACGAATCTTTTGCTATTATCATGTACCTTGATATGTTCAATTATTCTGTGCTAAAGTTCCTGTTATCTCTTCCATAATTCCCATTTTGGTAGAGGTCAGCTTTTCTGGGAGCTTTGTTTCCTTTGTGTACACAAGGGTCTAGTCACTTTAAAGGTCCAGATGCTGCAACAATTTACATTTTAGGTATGAGTATTACTCTTAGTTTTTTAAATTTCAAATTATTTTATTTCTATATGTAAAATACCTATATACTATATACATATATATGTTATATGCAATGTATAACCACATCTATCTATCTACCTATCTATCCCTAACCTATACATTCAAACAAATACAGACATAGGCATACATGAATGCTGTAGATAAATCAATTTAAATGTAGTTAAACAAAATTTAACACTTCCTTTCTCATTGTGTTGTGTTGTAGAAAGGTTGAAGATGAGCCTTATTTTATTATATTTTGAGTCCTAGGCATTCATGTTGAATTATGAAGTTCAGGAAAGTGGGAAACGTATATTATTTTATTATTCTTTCTATTATTTAGAATATCTAACTCTTCTGGAGATTTAAGAATTCATGTCAACTCCCTGCCTCCTTCCCATTCCTACTGGTGATCTACTCTTCCATTCTAATACATCTATCTCAATCTCTTCTTTCTGTTGAAAAAATAAGAAATAAATAGCTAAGAATCTGCTAAATTTGAAGAAAGACCTAAATCCTGTTATTAAAGTCCTATGACTCCCAAGCAAGTATTCCTCTTTTTTGGGGGCCTGAACTCTGGGCATGGGCACTGTCCCTCAGCTCTTCAGCTCAAGGCTAGTGCTCTACCACTTGAGCCACAGCGCCACTTCCGGCTTTTTTTTATGTGGTGCTGAGGAATTGAACCCAGGGCCTCAGACATGCAAGGCAAGTGCTCTACCACTAAGCCACCTTCCCAGCCCGCAAGTATTCCTCTTATCTACAGGCTAAGTAGAAAAGAAATAGAATAGCTTCATGATCTGCTTCCTTTTATTCCTTCATTGATCTCCCAGTCTCTACTTCATAGTAAAGATGGGTTAAAAACTCTACTATGTAAATTCTTCAGGTCCACACACAGTAGTAGATTCTATTCTCATGACCAGTCATGTAAGACCATGTTGCCCTTCCTCTCTGGGTTCAATGAATCTACATGAGCCTATATTTTCCCAAGAACCACAGAGCTCGAACCCTGACTCAAAGGTCCCCTCTGTTAGTCATACAGTTTAGTTAGGCCCAAAGTAGAACTAATTCTTGATCCCTAGACTCACTTCCAGCTGAAAACAGAAAAACAAGTTCTTGTTTCCATATACTTGCCAGTCTCCACCTGAGCCTATTGGCCTCTGGGAGTTGTGCTGGTATGTGGATTTTAATTCACATCAGAATGAAATGAATTTGTACAAGTGGACCAGCATCTCTTCAGAACCTGTATTCTTTCTCTTTAGTCACAATCCTCTAGTTCAAAATACATGGAATCCTTGAGGAGTTTTATATACAGCAAATACTTGTGTCTATGAATCCAAGTTTTAAAGAAGCATTTCTTCTTAAATTATCTCAAGATGATCAGTTATCAAGCCTCCACTCATTGCATCTTTCCTAAGAAGATAATATTTCTTATGAGCAATAAAGAGGACAGACTATACCAATCAACCCCATAAGGCTATTCTAACCTGATTCTAAGAAATCTCAATGTTTTAAAGGATTGTTTTTGTTTTTTGTCAGTCATGGGACTTGAGCTCAGGGACTGGGTACCATCTCTGTGCTAGCACTTTACCATTATGAGGCACAGTGCAACTTCTTAAAGGCTTTTCTATGACTTATTCCCATTTAGGTCTCAACAGAAGATGACTTAATCCAGATATTAGTAAAATCGAGTATTTGAAAAATATTACTATGAAAAATACAATTGTGGTACTTGAAATGATCTTTACAAGATCATTAATCACACACACACAGACACACAGACACACACACACACACACACACACACACAGCCCTTCAACTTCCCCTGTAAGATGAAAAAAAATCATAATTTCCCTAAGATTAGTTATTTAAAGTTCTCAAGGACTGTCATTATGTGTTTTATAATGGATAATGTGAACATGTCATATAAAGTTGTCTAATTTAGTAGTTCTTGATTAAATATATGTGACAAAATAGCACCACATGGGTTCAGGCACATGAAGAAATCTCTCAACATTAGGCCTGGCAAAAATAAGAATAATACATGAAGAAAACAAATCTCTTTTATAAGAAAAAAATTTCTTGGAAGTATCAGTGGTATTTTTGGTGAGCATGAGAAAGAAGTAGATGGATGATACTTTCTACTTGCTAATAGTTAAAATTGGGGTCTTCAGTGAGCCATAGAAAATCTGTGTCTTTTCACTTGAATTGGCAAAATGAAAATATCTGAAAGGATTTATCTTAGAATTAGGCTGACCTTTATACCAATCAGACTGTTATTGGGAATCTAGATTGGACTTTACATTTCTTCTTTGGAATTTCCAAAAATTATGGCCACAATGTCATTAAATAATAGGAGTAAATGCTTGTGAGGCTGAAATAGAATCTTAAATGTGTCTCCTCAGGGAGAACTGGAATTCAGAGACAGAACTATCCTTTGATTTAGAAAGGCACAGCAGGTTCTTCTGGAAAGAGAATGATCACTGGAAAGTCTGTATATGTGTGATTGGCATGTAACATCAGCCATTATTATGTCATATCTATCTCATCAGTGAGCAAGAAGTCTCATAATTTTAAATGAAATCGACAAGACTCATTCCCAGGTTTCTCTATCAAAACTCTGATACAATGTTCAGGCTAAATTACAAGTCATCTCTCTAATGCCTCTCTTATAATTCAATGTGATATACCTTCTGGGAACATTCAACAAACTGCTCTGATGAATTTCAAGTTGCCTCTTGAAGAAATAATAATATCTTTAGCAAGACATACACAGTTATTATTTTAAAGAAAGTATTCTCACTACAAAATGCTTTTTGTGTTGAATATAGAAAGGTAAATAAATATGAATACTGCAATGAAATGATAAAATAGAATAGTTCTTCATTTGTGTTAAGTACATTTTTAGACAAAATAAACAAAAACAGTCCAACAAAAACCTACATACCATTCATACATTTCTTATGGCACACAAGATTACTTTTCACCCCTAGGTCATTAATTGCACTAGTATTTAAGACTGTGCATAACTTGTGAGATAGTAAACTTTGCCTATCCATCTGAGAGGCACAGAGAAAAGAAGCAGAAGCAGAATCATGATGATCATTATCAGAACCTCTATCATCTGCTACAACAACTACTCATAAAGGAAGCATGGAGACCACGAGACATGACCATAAGACATAATTCTTTCACAATGGCATCAGGCAACATCCAATAAGACAATGAAAAATCTAATTTTTGTCATTTGAAAACAGAAACTGAGACCAAGAATATGAATAGCAAGTCAACAATAAAGACACCCAAAAGACAAATAAACATCATTAAACATAATTAAATAGACTTGTAATTCAAGCTGGGGTTTGCCTCAAGTGGTAGAGCACTTAATAAACAGGAGACCCTGAGTCCAAACCCTATTACCACCAAAAAAAAAAGATTTGTAATTATAGAAATGTAAGTCATATATATTATCAAACATAGAATGAAAATACCTAGCATTATAGCTCTAAAGAGCACTCTGTCCCACAGTGTGTCAGGAAGAAAACAAAATGCTTTATATTATGGAGTTCAATGACTAGGAGTCTTCTTTAAGGAAATACATCAGCAAGTACACAAATATCTAAATTCTATTCAAAATTAAATTTTGTCAATCTAAAATAAATGATTGTAAATGCCAGGTATCAATGACTCATGCCTGTAATCTAGCTACTTTGGAGGCTGCCATCTGAGCATTGTGATTCAAAGACAGAATAGTCCCTATCAAATTAGATTCTTATCTCCAATTAACCATTCAAAAATCAGAAGTGGAGCTGTGGCTCAAAGTAGAAAAGTGCTAACCTTGAGCAAAATAGCTCAGGAACATCATCCAGGCCCTGAATTCAAGCCCTATAACTGACAAAAAGAAAAAAGATTGTAAATATAAATTTTCATTTTGCTTTCTTCACTTTACTGACACTTCTATATTTCTCTATATACTTACATAACTCCCATTGTCCAGCATCTTTAGATATCCAGATCATATGATAAATTATAACTAACAAATCATAAGTCTAAGTGACAGATGGCACATGTTGAGTTATTTAAATAATATTTATGTGAACTCCCATCGCTCAGCTGGTACACATTCTAAATAGTATGCCTACAAGGCCCATGTCTAAATCACTCTATTTCTTATTAGAAGATAGCTGCTTGATCCACAACAAACTTTGAGATCAAGAAACAAATTTAACTGAGCATAGTGGCTGCCACCTATAATCCTTGCTACTCAGGTGGCTAGATCATAGGATGCAAGACCAGCCCGGACAAACAGTTGGCAAGACCCCATCTCAATCAGTGAAAACCATTAGGTGGGTGTGGCCATCTATACATACATACAAATCATCTCAGCAACCCAGGAAGTGTAATCAGAGGATCATTATCCAGGCTGACCCAGGCAAAAAGTATGCTTATTCAAAATATAGGAAAGCTAGAGTATACGACTCAAATGGTAAGAGAATTTTCTTAGCAAAAGCAAAGCCTTAAGTTCAAATCCCAGTGCCAAAAATAAAACAGCAAAAACCAAACAAGAACTCTTAAGTATATTGTCAGTAAGACTGGAGATTTATTAATTACTTTCATAGAGACTTGAATGATAAAACCATTTATAGATAATATAGTACACTATTATAAGAAAAAATAGGTAGTATTAGCTCAGTCATCAGGTAGAAGGAGCAAGATATAGATTCATTTTAGACAGGAGTAGAACATTTCATACAACAGATGACCATTTGAACTTGGTGATCATTTGAACTTGATGATTAGTATGTTTAAGTGAACTTAACAGTACCTGTTTGTTGTGAATTGACAGTGCATGGCCATGTTGCACAAGAAGCTCATGAAGTTCAAAATAGAATAAATTCACAAAAAATAGAAGATCATTTGGATCATGGGGATTTCTAAAAGACATTTCTGTTAGAACCTAAAAAGTTGAATATGACACTGTTTTGGAAGATGCATGAAGCTGTACAGAAAGGTACATCACTCTAGCTCTTCTGTGAAGTAGCAGCTTTAGATAGTCATCCTTTGCTATGTCACAGTTCACTTATTGCTATTTTGAGAATTTCTCACCTATCACGGGAATGTAACTATCTGGAATGTAACTACCTCGATAGGTGAGGGATCACTATTTATGTACCTCTTAAAGAAAAAATCCCGAGATACAGTAAAGCCGCCATAAGTAAACTGGCATATAACAAGGGACAACTATGTTGACAAATCAGGTCCATCCGCAAATCTTGGTGGTTAATGATGTAAGAGGAAGCAAAGAGATCATTGTGTCACCGAGAGCAAAGGTTTCCTATGTCCAACAGCAGCAAAATGTTAATGAAGAAGAAACTTCTTAGGTGGTGCTCTACTATTTGAGGATGCTTCCAGCCTGAATTTTGAAGATAGAGTTTCAAAAATATTTCTACTCAGGCTGGCCTCCTGTTACAGATCTTAGCCTCCTAAACAACTAAGATGACAGGAGTAAAACTGGCTGAGATAATAATTTTTAAAAGTATAACATATGCATTTGAGTATCAAACCTCTTGTTTGAAAAGTCAGGTGCCAGAGGCTCATGCCTGTAATCACAGCTACTAAGAAGGTTGAGATCTGAGGATCACAGTTTGAAGCCAGGCTGGTCATGGAGACTCATCTCTAATACCAATTGAGCCACAGTTAAAGTGGTAGAGTGCTAGCCTTGAGCAAAAAGCTCAGGGACAGTACCCAGACCCTAACTTCATGCCCCAGGACAAACACAAATGTGTCATATATATATATATATATATATATATATATACATATATATATATATATATATATATATATATATATATAATACAATATACAATATATACAATATACAATGTATTTTTATATATGTATATATATATAAACACAAATGTGGAATATATACACAATGGAATTCTATGCTTCCATCAGAAAGAATGACACCGCTCCATTTGTTAGGAAATGAAAAGACTTGGAAAATATTACATTAAGTGAAGTAAGCCAGACCCAAAGAAACATAGGTCCCATGGTTTCCCTCTTTTGCAATTATTAGTATATGTCTGGGATAATTTTATCAGATGAACAGAAAAGTTCAAAAGTTCAAAAGATAATGCTAAGTGAAATGAACCCCAAGATATGGACACAAGAGGTATGTCTTTGTTGTTGTTTTTTATGTACTACATGATTTTTTTGTTTCCTTTTTATGTTCTTCCTCCTATAGTATAACCCGTGTTGTCACTGTATTTGATTTTGATACCCTGCATATATTTTTCTTTTGTCAGTCATAGGGCTTGAACTGTGAGCTTGGGTGCTGTCCCTTAACTCTTCAGCACAAGGCAAGCAATCTACTGCTTGAGCCACAGCTCTATTTTTGGTTTTCTAGTGGTTTATTGGAGATAAGAGTCTTATGGACTTTTCTGCCCAGGCTGGCTTTGAACCGTAATCCTCAGATCTCAGCCTCCTGAGTAGCTAGGATTACAGACATGAGCCACTGGCACCCAGCAATACCTTGCATCTTATATATACATGTGTCTAATTTGGGGAGGGAAGGGGAATAACAAAACACTGAAACAAGGACACAGAATAACCTATTGCAACAATGGTACCCATAAGTCAGTATATTAGAAATGAACTTTACAACTGGGGGTGGGGAGTGGAGGGAGAGTGGTAGAACAATAGGGAAAGGGGTAACAATGCTTGACAAGAAATGTACTCATTGCCTTACTCACCCCTGTCACCCCTATGTACAGCATCTTTACAATAAAATAAAATGAAAAAAATAAAAGATTTCAAATAAGAAATGAACTCATTGCCTTACTCATGTAACTGTCACCCCTATGTACAGCATCTTTACAATAACATAAAATGAAAAAATAAAGATTTCAAATAAGAAAAAAATAGGATACAAACTGCAATTCAGAATTCATGTTAAAAAGAAAATATTTTCAAGAAAACAAGTTCCAATGAGATTAATTTATATAATCAATCAACAATTGGCAAGAAGAAAGTCAGAGATGTGCAAATAAGACTTCACAATGGGCACAGTTTATGAAGAACTTTGTATCACACGTTAATGATCATTAAGCACAACTATGAAGAACTCTTTGAAAAATCAAGTGGAAAAGATAAGCAGGTGCTATTGCTGACCACTGGTCTATTTTCCCAGCTACTCAAACTCTCAGAGCTACATGAAGCATGTTCATTTGACTCTCAGATAGGCCAGAAAATGAACTCCCCTTGACCACACATGGTCTCTTTATTGTTACAATCTGCCAACATCTGAGATCCAAACTGATCATCCTTCCTCAGGGCTGCTGAGAATACTACTGGGGCACTTTTTGAATTATTTACACTCAGGCCAGCTATATGATATAGAAGTAACCCACATCTAGAGGGAAGTAGTATATATTGAGGGTAGAAAATAGACTTACTCCATCCACCACACTAGTTTCTTCCAATTCCTGTCAGCCTAATTCCAACTTTTACTTCTATTGTGGAAGCAATAATTGGCTCCCAAACTTCACTTGATGATCCCTAGGATCCCATGGACCATGAAAAGTTTCAGCCACATCAGAAATGTTCACCTCTCAGAGGTGTGATTCTGAGCTTCTACTTACTATCTTACCAGCAGCAGCCAAGCTACAATAGTTCCTTCAAAACAGCTCCTGATGTAATTGTCTAACCCAAGTATCTCTAGCCCTATGGGGCAGGTGGGTATTTCTTCAGGAATTATTATACCTGTTGGACTTCTGTATCTCCTTTTGGATGTTTAGACTCCAGTAATTTTGGAATCAATCCCCTATATTAAATTCTTTCCATGAAAACATCTATAACTTCTACTCATCTCACTTGTTTTTGACATTACAATTGGAAGGCTCATTATTCAGTACCAGAGGACTGAAAACTTGAAGTATCAACTTGACTATTTGCATAAAAAGGATTTGAAAATAATTAAATTTTTATTTCAACCAAGAGAACTCAAATAGTGGAGAAACCCCATTACATAACAATGAGTATAAGAAACTCATCAACTAAAAATAAGCTCTTGCTGATTATCAGTGAATATAAAAATACAGAGAGAAGCATGAGGAACATAGAAAAGGTGATGAAAATCTTTTTGAAATCCTGTCTAACTAAAATTTAGCAAACACTTAATGGACATAAACTCTATAAATAGAGTATATGGGCAAAACTGACTAAAAAAAGTCATCTCTAACATTGAATGCAAAGATTAAGGGAGATTACATGCATGTGATATTTTTGTGACAATTTTTAATAAAACCTTACAATAAAGAACAAAGATAAGGAAAATGTGAGAAAGAAAATCATTGTGGGTATATCTTCAATAAAAGCTTCATGTCAACCTTTATCAGGCTTCTCACACTCCTGACACCTGTAGACTATGAAATTAATGCTCTGCTCTCAGGTGCTACAATTTGAAAGACCATTAGACTCTTCTTCAAGCTCTGTATATCCTTCCATGGAATCTAAGTACTCAAAAGCTGTGGCATGTCTTCTAAAATGTATGACTTATATCTCAGACTTCATAATTTCCTCTGACTGGCTAAAGGCTAACTCTGTGACTTCAGGAGCCTTTATGCTAAGAATGCATAAAGCATTGAACGCATCCAGATTCCTATAGTATTTTATAGACAATAGGTGACTATGGTGAAGAGCCTAACTGTGCCACATAACTACACAGCAGGTCAGGATTTTGTCTAAAAAGGACAGTGGAGCAGGCATTCTGTAGACCAAAGGAATTCAGCCATACCAATGATAACACTTAGAGATACAAGAACCCAAATGCAAGCACTTATGAATAAAGGGAAATAAAATAGGAACAAAATGTTATAGACACCTGAAAGTATGAATACGCTCAACAATAAATCAACATATATTATACTTCAAAAATGTATTTGAGAGGTACATTTGATAGTATGTATATTTCATGATGTTATAGAAAAATACAGCTTTGCTGCCATATAAAATTGTATTTTACATACTTATTTCAGATATGATAATGAATATTTTATGAGAACAAAGGAGGATATTCTTAGGAGAGGATTACAATGGCTCAATAGCTATGTGCACATGATCATATAAAATGATACTTACTGAAATAAACTACAAGAAATGGAAAGAAGTGGGTTTGTTTTTTATTGTACTGTTTGCAGTTATTCTTTTTTTTATTGTGAAAATACCGTACAGAGAGGTTACAATTACATGGGCATTGTTGCCTCCTCCTTTGTTTCCCCTTATGATGCAGTTATTCTTATGTAATTATAACACCTCTGTATATCACCTTTACAATAAAATTTAAATTGAAAAAAGAAAAGATATATGGGTATGTTATTTAAAAAGAGATTAATGCAATCCCATTTATCCCTATGACCCAGCAATTCCACTCCTGGGCATTTATCCAATATGCCTCAAACAAGGCCATACTAAAGCTGCCAGCATAACCATGTTCATTGCTACCACAGCCTTATATGGAATCAACCCAGATACCCCTCAGTGGATGAATGGATCAAGAAAATGTGGTATATATCCACAATAGAATTCTATGCTTCCGTAAGAAAGAATGATATTGCCCCATTTGTAAGGAAATGGAAAGACATGGAAAAATATATTAAGTTAAGTAATCCAGTAACATAGGTTGTATATAGTTTCCCTCATTTGTAGTAATTAGAATGTGCCTATAAATCTATAAGTAAACACAAGGGATGGTAAAAGACAAAAAAATCCACTTAGATATGATAAATTAAACAGGAATCTAAACATTCACACAGTGAGACCAAAGGAGGATATTCTTAGAAGAGAATCACAAAGGCTCAATAGCTATGTGCATATGATCATATAAAAGGATGTTTATTGAAATGAACTCCAAGAAGTGGAAACAAGAGCTTTTTTTGTTATTTTTCTTATCAGTCCCCTCTGCTCCCCTGCTTTGTTGCTGTTTTTGATTTCTGTACTTTTTGTCTTGAATGCGAGTTTATCTGATTTGGAGAGGGTAAGGGGAACACAGAAATGGTAATACAAAGGGTAAACTAATGTACAATGATACTCATTAGATAACTGTGTTGAAAATATACAACTTGTCAGGGAGGGGATCGGAGGGGAAAATCTGGGAGAAAATGAGGGAAAAGGTGACACTGTTCAAAAAGAAATGAACTCATTACCTGACTTATGCAACTACAATCCCTCTGTAGATCATCTTTTCAATAAAAAGAAAAAGGAAAAGAAAAAAAAAGAAGAAACTGAGGGCTGGGAAGGTGGCTCAGTAGTAGAGTGTTCACCTTGCATGCATGAGGCCCTGGGCTCAATTCCTCAGAACCATATAAGCAGAAAAAGCCGGAAGTGGTGTTGTGCTTCAGGTGACAGAGTGCTAGCCTTGAACTGAAGAGGTAAAGGACAGTGCCCAGGCCCTGAGTTCAGGCCCACAACTGTCAAAAAATAATGGAAATTGAGTGATTCAAAACTGGGTAATATAACTGTATATAAACATGTATTTAAATAGGATTTATATAACTAAAAATATATAGTGAATTTACTTGCTAATCCAATCATGAAAATTAATATTTTTATTAATAAATAACATTACATCTATAATACAAACATTAAGATGACTTATATTAATAGTACCAGTATGGCATAATATATAGTGGAAATTAGATGATATTTTAGAAAATTATTATCATTTCTAAGCCATTGCTATTATTTTCTGGCAAATACAAATAGCTCTGACATTTGTAAGTAAATTGTCCCTTTGAGATAAAACTAGTATTTTGGTCATATTGAAAAAAATGAGGTTGAGTGAAAAATTAAAAAATGAGGTTGAATGAAAAGCACTCTGTAAAAACACCTCAAAGACTGAAAAGTTTCAGTGTTAAAATTAGGTAGTAGGTATTGTCAGGAAGTTTTTTGAAGCATGTCTTACAAAACTCTGGACTTGACAAGACCTAGAAGTTAAACTGAATAGATTGTAAACCTTAGAGCTAGATTGGAGATTTATAGGCCTTGAGGGGTACATAACTTTAAGGAGGATGAGATCTGGGACTATGGAAATGTTCCAGGGTGGCCTGCTTTTCTGACCAGCATCCCTGTAGACAGTCATTCACATTCTAAAAGATAAAGATCAAAGACATGTGTGTTCTCTGTCCTGACAGAATTAGCAGAGGGAAGTGTAGCCAGCTTCCTCACTCAAGAGAAAAAGAGAAGCATCTGTTCTTTTCTACAGATTCCAAGATGGATAGTTTTGGGATTTCTTGCTTGGAGTAAAGGTCAATGTGTGTGCAAAGTGACATCAAGCAGATGTTTATTACTTCACCTTAGAGTGGTGTCATTGAGGAAGCCAATGAAGTGACTTCTCCAAATTATATGTGTATGTTCCAGAAGCCTGATGTGTAGTTTCAAAAAATATGAAAAACTCTAGATATTTAAAACTTATCCACTATGGTCTTTATATTTCCCATTCTTTATTAACTACCATGAAATTGAAATCACAAGGCATTTGTAGGCAAGAAGAGAAAGAAATAAAACAATCAGACAGAATATGCTTAGGCGGAACTATAGATAAAATGACTGACATGTAGAAATAAAGCCAATCTGAATGATGAGAAGCCTTTATAGACTCTCATAAAGTTACATTAAGAAAAGTCCACTGTACTTTAAAAAGTCCCTGAAGGGAAAAAAACAAATTGTTTAAATACAGATACAGGTAGACCCATTGCAACAATGAGATGTACAAGATGTTATGTCAAAAAACGAACTTTACAACTTTGGGTGGGGGGGTAGAATGGGGGGGGGCGGAAGGAGGGGAGAGGGGGAACGGATAAGAAGGGGAAACAAAGGAGGAGGCAACAATGGTTGATAAGAAATGTACTCATTATCTTGCCCATGTAATTGTAACTCCTCTGTATGGTATTTTCACAATTAAAAAAATGTCCATGAAGGATCAAACATTAAGACAACTCTTTGCCTGACAATCAATTCATGGACAGAAATTAGATCAATGCATCTATGCAGTGAGTCACCAGGATGACAAGACCATAACCCACTTCCAATGTCCCCAGGGGAGGTAGAAAATAAAATACCTCACAATGAATGGCCTGTTTGAGTCTCAAAAGCAAGCCGATATTGAGCCTTCTATAGGACTAATCACAAGACTCTTCCACTCCTATGATAAGGCACCTTAATAGCACCTGCTGGGCAGAATTTCAGAATTGCTTTAGACCAGTGATATATGGGACCCAAGAGGGAAACAGAAATATATATGGTCACCAAGTACCCATATGTTGTGGCTTTTTTTAGTACTTTGCATGTAGAAAAGGTTATGTTATGAGTCTTAACTAAATAGTAACAAGAGTCACTTTGAGAGGAAAGCACTAAAATCCAGCATTCTCAGCCAGGTGTGCTGCTTTTTTTTTTTTTTTTTTACCTATAACCCCAGTTACATGGGAAGTAGAAATAGGATAGTGAGTTCAAGACCAGCCTGGCCAAAGATAGTGAGACCCTAACTCAAAACCTGATTTTTCTTTTCTTTTTAAACTATGTGAAAAAGATAGGGTAGATTTAGAGGCTAGTACCAAGAGCTAGGGCTCGAGTGGTAGTGCGCTTGCCTAACAAGTGCAAGGCTCTGGGTTCAATCTCAAGAATGGAGGGGGGGAGGGGATTCTTTACCTTCCAGTCAATTTACAACTCACTACCAAGAAGCCCAAACCGGTGACCTTAACCCACTAAAACATTTAAATGGCCCATGACATACTGTTAAGTACCAAATCACAGATTTATTCCAATCACCTTACGCATCAATATGGGGTTGTAAGACTCTTCTCAGCTTCATTTCCTACTTGGAGAAGCTTTATTGTTATTATTATTACTACTACTACTACTACTACTACTATTTCTTATGTTGATAATGTAAACCAAATCATGGCAGATTCCCTGCTCTAAACTTTAAAGGGCTTTGATCATGCTTACAATATAAGTGCTACTCCATTGTGGACACTGACTCTTACTTCTCCATCATTATTGTCTTCCTAATCCATCCTTACAACCTTCATTGCTGTCCTAACCTTCCCAACACTTTGACCTGGAGAACTCTGCTTTTTTTTGAATCTGTTCTGTCTACAGACTGTGAGTGAACTACCCCTCAATAGAGGGCTCTGCTTCACGGTCTCCTCCTCAGGAAGCTTTTACTTGTTACCTGCTCGTAAGGTAGAAATAGATTGCAGCCTATTCACTTATCCCAGCATTCTTTCTTTCTTTCTTTTTTTTTTTTTTTGGGTCCGGTCGTGGGGCCTGGGCGCTGTCCCTCAGCTCTTCAGCTCAAGGCTAGCGCTCTACCACTTGAGCCACAGCGCCACTTCCGGCTTTTTTCTGTTTGCTTATGTGGTGCTGAGGAATCGAACCCAGGGTCTTGAGCATGCAAGGCAAGCGCTCTACCACTGAGCCACCTTCCCAGCCCCCTTTCTTTCTTTTTGTATTTCATGACACTTAGTTGCTTACCTAGACTTTTGCTATGCGCAGTTCACACATCATTTCCTTCACTAGAGTTAGATGTACAAAGTAATTTTAATACCCTGCTTACCATACCACTAAGCCTTGAGCCATAACTATATTACAATATTATGTGTGGATAATGAGATAGAAAAGTATAGAGATACATTTGGCCTACAAAGAAATGACTAAATAAATAATATAAAATACATTGAGGGATACCTAGAACTTCATTGAAATATTAATATCAGTCTCATTGCAGTTATTTATTTTTCAGGCATGTCTCATTTATAATTTTGTTCACTGCGTTATAACCTTCTAAACATACGTTATTTTGGAAAACCAATTTTTATTTTGCTTCTCCAAGTAAAAATACTAACTTGAAGGTCATATGCAAAGCTTGAATTTTGGAGGTGGCTTCACTATTAAATCCAAGAATAGGGTAAGAATGTGAGAAGTAATAGAATAGATTTATATTTTGGTCTGTAATACTCTCTTGGTATGAAATGCAGCTCGGATTCCTTATTTTGTATTTTAATGAGGATTTGTGGGGTGACTAGTAAACTCAATTGAGGGAGTACAGAAGCAGCAGGAATATTCCCTAATGCCTCAAAGAGTTTCAATGTACCCTGACAGATCAAGCTAAGAGAAAGGCCTACAATTTGTATAGCTATAGAATAATAACACATCTACTTAACCTCAATTTCAAAGCAATAGTCAGAAAGTAAGAGCAGGACTATGTTCAGTACCAGTGTCTCCAAAAAAACTGCAAAACAGTGATAAGGGAAACAGAAATCTGTCCTAGTAGGAAACACAGGGCATCAGACACATTTGAGATGATTAAAAAATAGTGAGCAGTGAATATTAAGACTTTCATCCTGTGTGAGACGATAGGATATTATAATTAAAATGTCTGCAGTTGCTTTGTGGAATGACAAATCCACACAAAACAAGCAAGCTTCACATGAAAGACCAATGTGAGTGAGTCTGGGTGGAGATGAAAGACAACACACTCTCTAGCTACTCAGGAGGCTAATCTCTAAGGACTGAAGCCAGAAACCAGCCTGAGATGACTCATCTTGCCAATCTACCAGCACAAAAACCACAAGTAGAAGGATTGCTCAAGTGGTAGAGTACCAGCAGTGATCAGAAAAGCTCTTCTGAGAGCAAGAGGTCCTAAGTTCAAGAACTAGCATTGGCACAAGAGAGAGAAAGAAAACAAAAAGAAATACACTTTCCTTACCTACTCCTAAGACATGAAATATTCTGCAAAAGCCAATATTGAAAGCAAAATGGTGTCTGCTTGGGGGTTTTAGAAAATTTAGTTTTAAAAATGTCCTAAATAAAGGTAAAAATGATAACTACTATTTTTTAAATAGTATTTGTATTTCATGACAATTGCTTACCTGGAATTTTGCTATGTGCTGCTCACACACCATTTCCTTCACTAGAATTAGATGTACAAAGTAATTTTAATGTTAAGGTTTGGGTTGTTTTTGTGCTAGACCTGGGGTTTAAATTCAGGGCCTGGACACTATCACTGAGTTTTTTTTTGCTCAAGGCTAGAACTCTACAACTTGAGCCACAGCTTCACTTCTGGCTTTTTGGTGATTAATTGGAGATTAAAAGAACTCATGGAATTTCCTGACTGGGCTATGGATCAAACTATGATCCTCAGACATCAGTAGCTAAGAACCAGGAAATGCTAAGCTTTTGTTGTTGTTGCTGCTGTTCTTTGTTTATTTTCAATTATTTCCAGTAGAAGATCAAAATATAAGCAAACAACTGGAAAGTACCTTACAGTTTAAAACTTAGATGTAATTGGCAAAATGATACTAAACTTTCCAATAATAATACCCATATTAGCAAACCTATTGATTGTGTCTTTAAAAGCTTGTCTCTCTGTATATTGGCTCATGCTTGTCATCCTTGCTATTTGGACATCTGAAAGATCACAATTTGAGGCCAGCCTGGACAAAAAGTTTAATATCCCTCCTCAAAGAAAAAACGTTGGACATAGTGGTACCTGCCTGTCATCTTAGCTCTGCAGGAAGCATAAAACTGGATGATCATAGACCAGGCAAGACCAGGCAAGAAAAGTAAGACTCCATCTGAAAAATAACTAAAAGCAAAAGGATCTGGGAGCATGTCTCTTAGTGCCTGACTAGCAAAAATGAGGCCTTCAGTTCAAATCCCTGTAACACCCCCAAATAGAACTTACATATAAAGCATTGAGGTTTTAGTTCAAGACCAAAAAAATGTCTATTTCTATAAATGTCCAATCAAGTAGAACAAATAATTCTCAGATGATATATCCAAGAATCTGGAGCAATAAGCCAGTAATGTGACACAGCTAGACTTAATAGATTTTCTTTTACTTAATAGCGTTACCCCAACTGAAGAATGTGAATATGAAAAGCATATAACACAGGCTCTCTATTAGGGTTTTTCTAATGATTTTGACAAGATGTCCCCTGATATTTGACTTCTAAAATTAATACAAATTGGTTTGGATATGAGCACAATTGTATAGATAGGAAACTGATTTTTGGATTACATGAAAGTTAACCACAAATTAATATTAATGAAGTTCATTGGACAAAACTTCAATCAGCTCACATAGCAGCAAACTTATGCATGGTGAAGCATTGGATTTAATGGTAAACATGACATTTAGTTGAGTTTTTATTAATGAGTAAAAAAATGAGCTTTAATTACGTTTACTGAATATATTAAAGTAGTAGAATGGTAAAATGACAAAGTGTTCTGGGCTTTAGCAAAAAAACTCTAGGTATGCAGTAAGTACTTTGGACAAATATTACTTGGAAACCATTCCATGAGATGGTATTTGAGAGTCTTATGTATGTATTTTATCCTAAAGCAATTATTTTTTCTTGCCTGATGAAAGCTGCAACTATAAAGTTGGCCGCAAATTGTGATCTTTCAGATGTCCAAATAGCAAGGATGACAAGCATGAGCCAACATACAGATTTGGAGAGTTGTTTCTAAGTGCTTATTATGTGAATTCCTAGAAGTTACTTGTCAGACTTTGGGTACTTAAAATACTAGAAATAGATATGAACATATACTTTGATCAATTGCTATGTTACACATTTTATTTTGGTTTGAATTTGTGCTGAGTACTACTGTAAGAGTTTAGAATACTTACGACAAAGCAGAGTAATCCTTGCCCCTAGTGGAATTTGTATTCTAGCAAATTTACTTTACCTTGAATTTCTTTTCCCTCCCTAGTGACATGATAGGATGTTTTACAAGGCTGAAAAATTTTATAACCAGGAAAATGTTTCTAGGATGGTTTACATCCTAGAAAGCTGGAGGAAAAAAAAAAAGACAGAAATCAGAACTCAAGCAGCACCTACTGGTGTTGTGTGTTGAGTCTTGTACTAAATAATTGCCCAATGGTTACATTCAAAGCTTGTGTAACCATTGGGCAATTATTTAGTACAAAATGAGTTACAGAAGACTTGATAAAATTGGTTAGACAGTTAAATAGAGGATTGAGAGCTAGAAAGAGCCAACAGTATCTAAGAAGACACAGGGGGTATTAGAAAATGTGACTTACTCTAGGTAAAGAATGGCAGTAGATGAAGGAATGCTATCTTTTTATCGTAATGAGCCTTGTGCATCAAACAAACAAGCTCAAATTGATACGCTGCTGAAAGGGAACATGTTGAAGGTTTATAGTGGTGGGAAAGGATTAGATTTGTATATGGCTCATGCGAATGAAGAGGAAAATAAACCTGGAAAAGCCCTGGCAGTAGCCTTTGGAACAACCAAAAGACCTGGGGCGTCTAATGTGGTGCCAATAGTTACAGGTCCTTTGTAAATTTCAGTTGAAATGAATTTAAAGTAAATTTAAAACTCCAGTTCCTTAATGACATTCACCATGCGGTGCCATTTTATGCGATGTACAACAGTTCAATCGTGCCAGCCCTCCGATGGCAGCTCTAGTCACTGAACTATGGCAAGAGTTCCCAATTACTGGGAAGACAGTGACTAGTCACTAAGGGAGGAAAAGGTAGTATTTTAAAGGAAAGGATCTCATAATTTACCTGGCATGTTTCTATGTTTTTATGCTTTTACCATAAGAAGTTTTTAGAAGACAAGGGGAAAAGTCTACTTGAACACGACCTACGGAATGAAGAGAAAGGTAGATAGAGGCGCTGCTTGGGCGCTGGTCGGATGCAGATGCAGACAGCACAGACGACTGTAACTAGTGCCATCTTCCAGGGCAGTGTGCCACTCCTTTTGTGTACTTGAGGGTTGCCTAGAGAGCTCAAGCAGAGTGAACAACATGAAGTACCTTTGCTCTTCTTGCCAGACTCTGAAGCTGCCATAGCAAAGAACACTTTACATCCTGATGCCAAAGAAATTTTAACTTGAATCTCATCTATCTTTCCTGCTGTGGTGAATGTTATCTTACCTCTTTCACCAAAATCATGCAAATCCAAGTGAAGGATGAAAATACTTTTACTGTGGGGGAGGGACCTACAAAGCAACAAAGAGATAATCTTATAAATGCGTTAGAAACACATGCATGAAAGAAAAAAAACATTAAAATACACATCTAACGGTTCATTTTCTTGACATCACATTATCTGACCTTTTCCGCTTGACTCATACATATACTAGATATTACAAATAAGGGAAACCATGGGACCTATGTCCCTGCTTTCACTATATTTGATGTCAGTATAACTTGTGGAGGAGATGGGGAAAAACCAGTTGTTTAAGGATACAGGTGGACCTGTTGCAACAATGAGAAGTACAAGTTGTCGTGTCCAAAACGAGCTTTACAACGTCGGTGGGGGGGGGGAGAAGGGGGGGAAGGAGAAAGATTGGGATTGGGGGGGAGGGGGGAGGCTGGGAAGGGATGTGAAGGGTAAACAAAAGGAGGAGGCTGCAATGCTTGGTAAGAAATGTACGCATTATCCTGCCCATGTAATTGTAACTCCTCTGTACAGTATGTTCACAAATAAAAAAAAAAGAAAAGAAAATACTTTTACTGGAAGAACTGATAGAATTTGGAGCTAAATTACTGGATGGTGTCAGATGATTTCCAATTCACCATACATCTATACATATGGATGGTTGAATTTATATTTTGAAAGAGATTGTGTTTTAAATTCCTGAAATGAAAGGATAAGCTTCTCACTGAAGTGCATATGAAATTTCATGTTACCCATAATAAATGAACCCCTTATCAATAAACCAAAGAGCTTAAACATTCTCTAAATCCTGCTAGCTGCAGACTTTCTTAGATTTAGATTGCTTCTGTAGAGAACTAGTTTTAATTTTTGCCATAAAAACAAGACTGGCTATAAATACAACATAGAGATTATATTACACAGTTATCACAGCTGAAATATTCTGTAACATGTTCTATTACAGCTTTTCTTAGGATGGTTGAAAGTCATTTCTATTCGCTACATACCCTATTCTACCCCTAAAAAAATCTGGACAGACTACTTAAATAGTTACAGTTATGCATCATTCTTTACATCACTGTATGAATTTCCTACTTTATAATTATGTGAAAGCATAGATAATATATCCACTGAACTATTTTTTAATACATAGAAAAGAAAATTGAGTAACAAACAATGAATATCCATGATGAGATGTGAGAATGGAACACAAATCAGGAGGCCACTTGTGAGAGATTAAGCTCTAAACCATGAAGGAAATGGTAGAAAGCATTCCATAAAAATAAAATTAAAGATTGATGGTTTTCCTTTTATTCTAACTCTTAGAATTAGCATGCTGTTTTCCCAAGTTGTCTCTAAGTGAACCCCCTGATGTTATTTTCTGAATAGCTGGGCAGCCCATTTCAAGGTCAAATGGTGTTTGTGTGCCTCTACAGCCCATCTTTTCTATCTGAAACCTGCTGCCATCAAAGACACATACCCCAGGCCAAGCTGTATAATAGTGCTTCCCAGCAGAGACAGAGGGCACTTTGACTATTTCCATTCAGACAGCTGGGCAGTGGCTCAAACTTCCCCAGGAGAGCACGTCTGTCACACACATGTGAACTTGGAGGTGCTCTGGAAGCCAGTATCATAGATTAGTTATTATTTTCTGTAAAATCGTACAAGTTCTATATAAAGGACAATATATGTTTTCATCATGATATAAGAAAATACTTATAGATATTTATATATTTAGACATGCAACTAGACACATTTGTTTCTTTCTATATATCTGTGTCTAAATATATGTGTACATATACATATATGTATTACCAAATATGTATTAATTTTGCAAATACATACTGAACATCTTACTAAATTTATATAGATTTACAAACTGTGATCCATAATCTTTAGAAAGTTCTAGTCTAAGTAGAAGGAATGGTATTTATTTGCGTCTCTAAAACTACTTGATATAATTGTGTTTTGTTCCCAAATTAGATGATAAAATAAGCCTAACAGTTGTAACTATACAAGATATCATTCTTCTAGGAATTTGTCATCATTTGATAAAAATGTCTAAGAGGGAGAAGATGAGGGAAAGGGTAACACATTAGACAAGAAATGTAATCATTCCCTTACTTATGTAATTGTAACCCCACTGTTTGTCACCTTGACAAAGTTAAAATAGTCAAAAAATATCTAGATGGCAAAAAAAAATACTGATTTTTTTCCAAATCCATTCACAAGCTTGGGTAGCTTTGTTTATTTGTATATAAAATAGATATCTGAAGTGTTTGCTTCTCATTAGTTTTGGATTCATCTAAACACCCCACTGGTTTAAACATCTGTCCAGGTAGTAATAGAAAAAATGCTTAGACACTCAATCCTTCTTAGTTGCTAATAAACCCCAAAAGCCCAGAATATTCTTTGATTGAAAGTAGTCCTTCTTATATTGTATGTTTTCTAAATTTCTTATAAGCGCAAACACAAAAACAGAGCAATTGAAATAAAACTTGAAATAACAATGATATAAATTTATTCAATGTTTTGGTCTAACAATGACCACAGAAATAAAGCTGAAGGTTTAAAATTATGTGACATTGTGTCATTGATATGATTATACAAAACTTAATTTAAACACTGGTAATACTGAATACTACTTTCTGTGTGCAGTCTTCTCTTACTCCTAATTTCTGTCTTTCTTTTTAATTGTGCCAGTTCTGCGGCTTGAACTCAGGCCCTGGATGTTGTGGGCTGGCAGTCTATCACTGGAGCTGCAGCTCCACTTTTGGTTTTGTGGTGATGAATTAGAAATAACAGTCTCATGTACTTTCCTGCCTGGGATGGCTTTGAACCATGATCCTCAGATCTCAGCTTTCTGAGTAGCTAGGAACACAGGTCTGAGTCACCAGAGCCCTGCTTCTTTCCCCACTTCTATGTGCCATCTGTTCTTGCCTACCTCTATTAAGAACTAATGAATTATATTGAGCATACATCTGAAGAAGAGAAAATATGCCAGAGGTACACCTGCATAACTTTCTTTATTGCAGCATTGTTTACAGTAGCCAAATAAAGGATTCAGCAAAGATGCCCAACAACAGACAGATGGATGAAGGTGAGATATATGATATATATGAATATAAATAGATATATATCTATTTAAGATATAGATGTAGATAAATAAGATATAGATGTTTATATTATATATGAAGATAACACATACATATATACACATATATACATACATACACATATATGACTATATGTGTATATTATATAGATAATAAAGGTAATATATATCAATATCTATCCATCTACATATCTATAAGGTATATATAAAATCTATGTATCTATAGATTGCTATATATCTATATATTGAACCAATATATCATATATATATATCTTACATATTTTATATATCATATATAGCAATGTATAGATCTTATATATAGGTCTATTTATCTATAGCTATGGAATTTTATGTAGACATAAAGAAAAATAAAATCATGTCATTCAAAAGAAAAGGGATGCAAAAAAATGAAAAGCCAAGCTCTCCAAACAAAATATCATGTTTTCATTCCTATGTAGAAGCTAGACCTAAAAGACCTATATGCATTCATGAAACTATACAGATTAACACATAATACATATATTCATTTACATATCTATAGATATATAAACAAAGACTTTGAATTTAACTAAGGGTTCATCTAGGGGATGAAAAGGGGGAAGGGAAAAATTACAGAGGGTAAGTAATTTTTAAATACATTTTGAAAAAGGATAAGTATGGTCAAAAAAGATTATTTGAGACTGAGAACTGAACCAGAAAATCCATTGAAATTATTTTGGGTTGGGGAAAGAGAGAATAATGGAAGGGATTAGGATTGATTTGACTATACTGTAATCATGTGTAGAAATATGGAACCAACCCAGATGCCCCTCAGTACATGAATGGATCAAGAAAATGTGGTATATATATACAATGGGATTCTATGCCTCCATCAGAAAGGATGACATTGTTCCATTTGTTAGGAAATGGAAAGACTTGGAATAACAACAAAATCTTGTAGAACTAATATAAGTGAATAAGATAAACAAATTTTAAAAAGTCAAGGAATTGGTGCCTTGCATAGTAGTGTACATCTGCAATCCCTCCCTGAACTTGGGAAGCTGAGGCAGGAAGACGTAAATTTGAAGTAACCATAAGCTACATAGAACCTGTCTCAAACTAATCAAGGACTAAATATTGTACTTAATGAGGAAAACCTGAAATCATGAATGAGAGTGCCTACTCTTTTCATTCCTATTCAACTTAGTGCTTCAATTCTTAGCCAGAGCAATAAGGCAAGAGAATCTGTGTTCTCTGTTAACTATTCCAAATGTGGAGTCTCTCCACGTGGCATTTATTTCCTTTAAATAGCCTTTTATTCGTATTTCTCCTGTTTAATTTATCATAATAAATCACACATAATAGTTGCCTACATTCTCATTATGTCTTGCTATTTCAAAAGCACGTGACATGAGGGGGTAACAAGTTTGACAAGAAATGTACTCCCTACCTTACCTATGTAACTCTAACCCCTCTGTGTGTCACCTTGACAATAAGATTAAATATTTCAAAAAAAATTTTTTAAAGAATTCATGGTTTCATTTTTTTAAAAACTTGATGGTTGTGCTGAGGTTTGAACTCAAGATCTCATACTCACTAGGCAGGTGCTGTACCACTTGAGTACTTTATTGCTTTGGTTACTTTTAGATAGACTTGTGTTTTTCCCCAGGGATGCTCCAGATCATAATCCACCTAATTTGGCCTCCTAGATAGCTAGAATAAGTGTCACACCTATCTTCTTTGTTGAGCTGGGTCTTGCTAACATTTTCCATGTGCTGGCTTTTAGCTAAAACTCCTCATTTCTACCTTCCAAGTAGCCTGGATTATAAGCATGTTCTACCATGCCTGGACAATCTTTGTATAATTGGGTACAGAATTGGGGTTTGAACAAGGTTTATTATATTTTCTAGGAAGATGTTTACCACTTTTGTCATTCCCTGGGTCCCTGTGGTTTCTTAAAACATCTTTAAAGCCCTTGTAATTTGTAATAAATCAGCATTCAACTGCATCACAATTTCAACGATCACAAGATATAGCTGGATAAACAGCAAAGTGCTTATACCTCAACATTTAATCTATCTGACTGGCTCTGAGTTATTAGGGATTTTGCATCAAGTATTTCTGATTTTTTTGGTATTTTTCTTTCTGTGTGTTATTTGTAGAACCCCAATCATAAACTGCAGCAAATAGAATCTGAACTCTTGAAGTCACATTCAATTCAATCAAGTTGCAGATAATGAACTTCAAAGCATCTATTATTTCTTCACTTCCTATCACCTGTACCAGGACTACAGTTATTAAGGCTCTGAGTGTATGTGCATGTTAACATTACTAGTGCCAATACACTGGAACAGGAAACAGCTAGGAAATATTAAGGTTCAAAGTGTCAGAATCACAGTGTGAGCACTCCAGAATTCAGCACTGTCTAAACAGTGATATGAAAGTTTTATTGTGTGCATGTTCCAATTTTGTGATTTTTATCCTACCTCATTTCCGTATGAGGTTTGAATCTACAATACACTAAGAGGGAACACAATTTTACACTTCCCATGACAGAGTCTAGCTCATTCTCAACAAAACCAAATAAGGAAATCATTAACTAACGCATGCTAGGCATCTCTTGAATCCACTCCTTTGGAATCATCTCTGCTATCTATTTCTATGGTAAGGGAAATTTACAAATTCATATTCCATTTATTCTGTAGTAGGTGAAAGTAATGTAAGCAATTTTCCTCAAACACAATAGCTCCTCTTCTAGAATACTGTTAATCTGAAATACTTGGTATCTTTCTGTTGGATTGCTCCCTCCATTGTGCTTTAAGCATCTGGAAGCCAGCAGCTGCTTTAGCATACCTGCTCACTCATCCTGACTCTTCTATATCAGAACCCACCATCCTACCTACTTAAGGAACCCTTGTAAGTAATACAATGATCTATTATAGGACTATTTATATTCAGAGCAACATTTTTCAGAAGGAAAAATCTTACCTCAGACAAAAATGTGTTGTCAATAGCTTACATATCTCAGATAATAAGGAGGAAATATGAAATATGTTCAACTGCTCTTGATGAACTATGACAGTTCAGAGTCTGACTGGCAGAGATCAGTGTCTTCACAGTTTTGTTTTTGACATTTTTTTGCGGCTGTCTCTGTGTTGGGGTGCACATTTCTATGACTTGGGGAAAGTAAAATTGAAGTGGGGAATACTAAGAGTGAAAAGCCTGTAACCACGCATTAATGAAGCAGAAACCTAAGCCCACCTTACAAATGTAGTACATTGACATTATACATTTAGATTACAAGTAAAATGAAGCCTTCCTCAGGGTAAAATTCCTTTCTGATAGAAATCCATTCAAATGTTATTAAGCAGAAGTTGCTGAACCAAACTTCCCTGACGTTTATACTCATCACTCAGATATAAATAGAGTTACATACAGGTAAGAAATACTTTAACTGATACATTTCAAAGATTCATTCCACATTAGTTGTTATAACATTTTTTCCAAAAAGTAATCTTCAAACAACCCCACCACTCTTCATTCTCAGATGGCTACAGAATGGACAAAGTATTATACCAATTACTCAGTAGATTTTTAGCAATTCAAGGTTTAGAAAAAGCTACATGGTAATTCATCTCAAATATATCTGTAGGGATTAATTACAGAACAATCACACCTGTGTCCAAAGAGAATATAGCAATGCAAGGATAGGTTTGATTATGTCTAGACTAACTCTGTAAATTGCTCAGTGAATAAGGCCATTGTAATTTTCGGCAATATTTTTATTATCTATTGCCATGAGATTGTTAACTTGTGTTTATATAATGTCTTTCCTAGATTAATTGGAAATGCTCCATTTGAAATCAGAGCAGTCTCCAGAGAATGCAACTAAAATGCTTCATCCATTAAAAATAATTCAAAGCCAGTTAACTGGCCACTGAAAAGATGTAATGCTTTAGGAAGCCTCTTCGAAACACTTACTTGAGCCCCCATGCATGTCTATATTTGGCTTTTGAATTAAACTTCCATGTTACACAGGAATTCTGTTAGACACAATCAACAGAAATGAACAGACTATGTGACACATGGGGTTATTGCAGCATTTAAACTGATGCTTTCATCTTGATCAGTGTGCTTCCTCCCTGCCCACTGAAACAATTTGTTGTAGACTGAACTAAAAAAGCAACAACCAGGCTACAGGTACTTAGATTTCATAATCCTAGCCACTCGGTAGGCTGAGATCTGAGAATCTCAGTCTAAAGCCAGGCCAGGCAGACAAATCTGAACATCTCATCTCCAATTAACTAGCGAAGAGCCAGAAACAGAGGAGTAGTTCAAATGTTAGATTGCCAGCTATGACCAAAAAAAGTTGGAGAGCCTAAGTTGGATGCAAGCCCCAATAGATGCACACACATACACGCACACACATGCACATACACACACAAAAATATATTTTAATTGTATATACTATTTTGTTCAGTGGTTGGTTGATAAATAATTTGTGTCTTATGGAGAGCTCCAAAATATAAATCCTCTTCTATAACTCAAAACTCACTGTTCAATATTGAGTTTTGATACAGGTAAAAAGAAATATTGGAATTCTGAAAATAGTTTGAATATTTGAGGATATTGATAAGTATTCAGGATGGCTTTATAAATAACATTAATCAGTTTAAAAATATTAATTTATTTCTAATCCCATGGGATCCTCCTAAAAAATTCTACAAATCCCTGTAATATTGTAAAAGTCATGACGATTTGCCTTGATTTATTGTCTGTGACCTGGATTGCAATTGGATAGAAGTTTCACATTTCCTGCTCTCCTCAATTTTTTTCACAGACATTTCTTTACGACTCATTCCTAGTGGCAACTCCCCTTCCTCAACAAACCTTCTTCCTTACAATATCCGTTATCTAACTTTATCCTAAATTCAAATGCTTTGGATGTTTGCATCCCATGAAAAAAGTCATATGGAAGTTCTAATGCCCCATTCAACAATAGTAAGAGATAGGGGTTTAAAGGGAAAGCAAGATTTTATGGATAGAATCAGTGACTAAATCGGTTCTAGTGGAAACCATTAGGACATCTTTTGCCCTTCTGTCCCTTCTACCCATATAAGGACATGGCACAGGAAGAAGACTTTGCCTTAGCAGCAAGACATGGAATTGACCAGCTGCCAGATATGAGATTTCCTAGCCACCAGAAATGTGAGGACAATACTTCTGTTCATATAAATTACTTGCCTGCAGATGTTGGGTTAGAACAGCAGGAACAAACTAGGACAAATCTCAATATTTGAAATGAATTTTGGATTAGTGTAAATGTGAGAAATAAGCTTCAAACCAATGACTTTTCAATGCTCACTGCCCACAAGGATGCAAAGCCAACGTGTGAAAAGTAAGAATGCATTAAATTATTCCATATTGTCAATTTGGTATTTCCACCAAATCACTCTCAAAACCAATTATCGTAATGTAAATCATAAAGAACCATGATGATAATACAGAAAAAATGTTTATTCTGGTTTGTGGTACAAATGTTCCAAATGGAAAATTAATGGTTTCTTTTTTTCCTTCTGAGAGTTTGTTATAGCCAGTAAAAGAGCTACTAGTAGGTGGTCAATGAACATCCTCAATCATACCGAAGATTCATAATCCATCTAATGTCCTTTGCTGGACACTACTGAGTAGCTTCTATTCCAGGAAGCTTGATGAAACTTGGCAGAAGAATATCAAAAGCTTGGGATAGAAATAGATGTAAAACATAGAACCACAGTGACTGGGTTTCTGGTCCTTTTTATAGGATCATTAAAATTGCTGCAATCTTAGCAGCCACAAAATGAGCCTCTTAGCATTTGAAACTTTCTCACATGCTCAAGTTCTATGATGTTGCAGTGCTCAGAAAAGACTATCTGGGTGTATAAAAATAACAGGCATCAGACCTAAATAAAAAAAGGACATTTATTGCTCCATATCAAAATGTAATAATTTTTGTTTCCTATTAGCATCACCAAGAAGACCAATTTTCTAATTAGGATCTGGGCTGTGTTGCTAGTAGGAGTTAGCTCATAGTTGCCTAAATGGGAGACAAGTTTAAATGACTTCCAAATTCTTATAGGCAAAAGGTAGGATATTATTAAGACAAAAGAGATAAGAGATGTCACAACCTTTCCCAACAATGAAGATTATCTTAGGTCAAAGTACACAGGACTGGAAAGAGAAAGAACACAGTTCAACTAGTTTTAGTAGAATTAAAATAGCCAGGATCCTCTGCAAGTCTTCCTTCTGCATTTTAATATAAGCAATCGTGAAATTGATGATACTGTACTGACTCTGCTTAGGTCATATTTCCTCCTCTGTTATATCACACCCTGCACTCACACATCCAAGAGACATTTTACTTTGTAGTGGCCATGTATATAAAACTAGCAGGGGAAAGAACACATCTTAGACATTTGTTTCTGTGTCCATTACTAAGGAATAAGGGCAGAAGTAACACTGCCCTATGGCTGCTACTAGTTTTTATCATGCTATTTAAGAGAATGGTCTTCCCACTGGGCATGCTTTCTGGGCAAGAAATTACCTACATTCATTTCACAGACAGAGTAAGAGGCACAGAAACAAAATTATAGAGCGAGGTAACCATTGTCCTGAGGGAATTTTTGTGTTTGTGAACCTCCCAATGATTCATCTACACAGGGAAAACTGAGAGAGATTCACTTTGCTTTCAATTGTGAGAAAAGCCTATGTTTGGAAGCTTTTAAGGTTATCCATGTTCTATCCATCCATCGTTTTTTTTTTCTGTCTTTCCTTTCAAGAAGTCATCAGTTCTATCAGGTTTGATGCTACAAATTCAAGAGAAAGAAAGGAAAATAAAGGGTTAGAAGACTTGCCAACAACTTTGTAGCACATTCTTTATTTCCATTCTGTGGATTCCAGGCAATATCACAGAATTCTAGAAAAATAAATCACACTTAAGTCCCACCATAAGTACAAGGTGCTTAGTACTTAAAACAGGACAACTGTATGATCATAGGGTTTATAAACAGACAGTAAATAAGATAAGTGTGATGTAAAAATACTATTCTACATAGTATAGATACAAAATCATAATGGAGAGGATTAAAAGGGATTAAAGAAAAATAAAAGACTTGGAGTCTTCTACCTCCCTCCTCAATGTATCAATTTTGACAATGACTCATGGATAAGAATCATTTTTCAAGACCTCTTGATAGGAGTCCCAAAGGACACCACTGGGGGGGAAAAAGACACACTGAATGAAGATAGCAAGAATATTTTCTGGAAACTTGCATGATTCCTTCCACAAAACAGCACAATTTCAAGCCACACACATTCCCACACTGCACAATGTCTTCCAACATTGTGGTGAGCACTGGTTATTAAAATGGGGAGTAAGCGTCCAACCTTACATAAGCTATTTCCCAAGAAGCTTGATTCTTTCTTGATCCATCCAGTTTAAGTTGAGAGGTTGGGAGAGATTAAGAGCAGAAGTAAGAGGCCAAGGACCTTACAAATAGCTCTTCAGACTCCCTCAGATAAAGCTATTTCAAGATAGTTGGGACACCTTATCTACAGAAACCCGATGGCATTAGAAACATTCTGATGACCAAAGGACTCAGTCTCCTCAGGTCAACTTCCCAGCCCTAGCTCCACAGAAGCTGAAGGGGAGCATCTTGTTCAGAAAGCCAGATAAACTCTGTAGAATCAGGATAAGGCCTATACACATGAATATACAATGAAGTTTCCTAGGAAGACCAAATGGGGGGCTCTCAGAATCCAGATTTGCTTTACAGAATCCTGAAAAAGGCATACAACTGGCCAAGTTGTTTCACTCCAGAAGGCCAAGCAATAAAGACTAAAGAAGATGACACCTTCTTCAAATGCATGGACAACAAGATAGATTTCAAAGAACATAAAAAAAAACAAGACATGTCAGTAGCAAAAGGATACAATACTTAGTCAATCAATGATCCTAGCGAGATGGAGATTGATAAATTATCTGACAAAGAATTCAAAATAATTATTTTACTGAATTTTGGCTTCAAGATAACAGAGATAGAAATATCAGAACAAGAAGACACACAAAAAATGAGAAGCTCAATGAAAACAGGGAAAAATAAAAGGACCAACCAAACACAGATCATTGGGTGACAAGAAAATCATTGTGAACAAGAAGAGGAAAAAAAATTGCCTTGATGCCAGGACCTTGATGAACAGGACCTGCAGCCACAAGCAACAGCCAAGCTCAATAGCCAACACCGTCAACCTATTCTGTTCAGCCTCCTGTCCTTGCCTCCGTATGTACTGCTTACTCAGAGTTACTTCATCAAAATGTTGTGTTCCCAGGAGCTGTCCCAGTTCCCACATGTTACCTTTATTATTGAAGCTTCTCTGTAGGTCCCCTTGGCCCCAGTCTGTGGCTGTTGGGATTTCAAGTTCCATAGTTCTAATGGCATCCTATTCAGTTGGTCCCATATACCAGTTTGCTTCTATGGGACTACTGGTGGGAGAAGAATGTGATACAGGAACCAGATTTGGAGTTGAAGCCAAAACTAACCATATTCTTCCCTTCTGTATTTCTTTCCACTGTTGCTCAGCTTTCAGTGTGGCAAATAGCCAATGTTCTCACAACTCAGAGAGAAGCAAACTTATTTATGGGTGGTTACACCATCTGATGAAGAACCAAGGCAGCCTCCACATCAGGACAGAAAAGATATCTTCAGCCCTTCTCACAATGTAACTACTTTAGTCATATTAACCTACACCGGCAATGTAGGCACAGGTTGTAGGGTTGTCTTGCTGGAATCTACACATTTAGGCACTTTTCCAGCTTAGTAAGGAAGTTGGTAATGATAGCAATACTTACCTAAAGCATTTTGAGGTAGAAGAGATATTCATTCATAAAGTAAATGTGACTGAGGCAGGCCCAAGGATCTTCTTCTCAACCCGCTGGAGTAATACTGTCCCATACAATTCTTTGTTTTTAATAATTATAAATATAATAAAATATATAAAAATAATAACGATAATAATAAAATATCAGATTCGGTTTGAAGGAAACTTTGATCTTCCTAAGAATTAAAGTTGCCATATTTGTTGGTATTGAACTTAAGATTTGATTTATATTTCTTGTTCATTGAAACACATGAGCTGTCTGCCTTTTCACTTCTACCCCTTGCCTTATGTAACATTGCCATCCCTGGTCTTCCATCCCTGCCATCCAATCTCCATGGACCCCTGCCAGACAATCTCCATTGAGATTGTCCAGTGAGATCAAGACAGAAGGTGAAACTGGAGCAAAATAAGCCAGACACAAAAAGCCACATTTGCATATCTTTATTTATTTGTTGAACCTAGACTAAATAATTAAAAGATATAATAGGACACAAATGTAAAAGGAGGAATGGCTGGGGAAAAACAGGAAGAGCAAGCAGAGGAAGAGACAAGGATACTGAGGAAAGGAGAAGACTGAAGTATGCTATGTATGCATGTGTTTGTGTATGTGTACCTAACATAGACAGCATAACAAAACTAACTCAACACTGAAAATGGAGTTGGAGGAGAAGAAAAGCGAATACAAAGAGGAAGTGAACATGTTGAAAGTACACTGTGTGAAACCTCCCAGTGTTACCAATATATGCTAACATATCACATACATTTTATTATACATAAAATAAACCCAGATAAAACAAATGAATGAAACTCTCATGTAACACAGAAGGCAGGGTGATATGGAGAAGAGGACCAATAATAGAATGTGGCCAGGTATATATGGTGAAGAGAAAGGAAGTGAATAACAACAAGCTCAGAAAAAAATGGGAATGTCCAAAGAGAGAATTCCATAGTCCCCTAGGTAGGGGACTCAATATTGAGAACCTCTTGAAAACATTTTAACTTTGACGAAATGGAAATGTACAGATGTTAAGGAAGACCAGAGTTACTAAACACCACATTTAAGGGTAGCAATGAATCTGCGTTGGCATTTTGACCATTGTGCTTCCCACAATATCCAGGTAAGGTTTTTATTGGATATTGCTGCTTCTTTTCTCTGCTGTTGCTGAGGTCTAAGACACATGGATGGAGGGAGAGAAAAAAAAAAACCTATTCAGAAGAGGCTAGCAATGAGTGCAAGATGATCATATTATTTCTGGGGTTTTTTTCCTAAGTGGTGAATAACCAGCAAAATGGTTTAAAATATCAAGAGAGGAAAAAGAGAAAGAGGTTTAGACACTAAACTTCAATAAACAATGAGACATAAAATGATACCCATTTAAATTTTCTCCTTAAGATTAAGAAGAAACGTCAAAGAAATCTGAAAAGATTACAGAATTCCAGTTTAAAAATGAGTTCTGCAGAATGAGATTTCAAGATCCATCCTTCCCAACTCAGAGCCACCAGAGAAACCAAGGAGGTCCCTCATGAGACACCAACCACAAGACACTGAAAGAAAACCCACAGGACAAGAGGATGCCAACTTGACTTTACCACTCTCCAAATCCAATTACTTCTGCCTGCCTAAAATAGCAGCCCACTTGGAGATAAAAATTTTCTGACACACTAGCAAATAGAAGCTAGTCTTTAGACTTTGTTAAAGACTTATAATTAGCAGAAAGAATTTCTGAGACACTTTCCTGTACTATTTACCTTTCCCTGGAGGGCACCATTATTGTGGCATGGACTCTAAAATATAATTTAAACCCACCTAAGAAGATTTACTAAAGGTTTGAGCAACTTGTAATTATTTACAGCAGGCAAAAGCAAGCATGCACAGCTGCCTGTGGAAACACATAATACAAAGCTAGGTAATAAATTAAGATGTAAATCTGAAATCTTATATGTAAAAAAAGAAATAAATAGCCCAATCTGAAAAAAATGGACTTAAAGATTTAGAGAAGTGTCAGAGTTCTGTAAAATGATTCTACCCATGAGAAATCATCCGAAGTATTAAAAATATAATTTAATTTCAATTGTTTTTATAATTGTTCTTATTGGAAACTAATATGTACTACCATTTGCCAGTCTTAGTAAATATTTATGAATAAGATGCATTTTATGCTAATTGATTTTAGCAGATATATAAAAATCATACATCATATCATATGACATCTCAATACATGTATGCATTGCTTAAAGTTCAAGTTAAACATATTTACCTTCTCAGACACATTATTTCATCACGCTGAAAATATTCAAAATTATTTTTCATGTTTTTCAAAATACATAATGAATTCATGGCTATCTATAGTTACCTTCCTGTGCAACCACATGCTAGACCTTCTTCCTTTGATGTAATAGTAACCCACTAATCACCCTCATCCCTTTCCTCCCTCTCCCCATTTGCCCTGGCCTTGGACAAGGACCAGGTCACCTCCTCTGATTTCAACATTCTTGGATTCCACATGTAAGATACTATGGTAATTGTCTTCCAGTGCCCTGCTTATTTCACTTCACAAAACCATCTTCAGTTTCATGCACATATTGCAAACCTTCTTAGTTTCCTGTGGTTACAGATATAAGTGCTACTGGGAGAAGATAATGAAAGACATACAACATAACATTTGAATGTATTATTCAGGAAAGAAGGCAAGCTTAATCATTTGAAGTTGTGTATATGTTTACTTTAGAGGATGTTCACTGTATAGGTAAGCTAAGTAATGAGCAAAGAAAACAGAAATTCCCTTTATGATTAAAGTTGCAGAACATGAACTGAGGACTTCTGTGATAATTAGAATCAACCATACACTAGAATCAACCATACACTAGAATCAACCATACACTAGAAAAAAAACTAAACTAAAAATTCAGTGATTTTTGAAAAATTTTGCTTAAAGTATAATAGACTGACAAGATAGGAATTACTGAGCAAAAGTCTAGGAAAAAATCAAGAATCTGAAGATATTAATATAAAACTTGGAATTGTAATTATTATGTGGATATTTTCAACCTAAAAAAAAAAACAGCTACAGAATTACTGGTGACCACCCTGATCTAGGAGAATAAAAGTCCTGCTCATGTTGGAAATGGACAGACTGGCAGTCTCTCTTGTATTGCCTTCCTTTTGATGTTGAAATTGGAAGTTTGCAAATGACATTTCTTAGTTGGGGAAGGTGTTTTTATGGATTTGGATTGAACCCCTTCTAGGAATACATCAAGATTCAGATTTGGCTTTGATATTGAGTCAAATTTAACAATTATTAAAAGGCTTAGTGGCTAGATTTCTTTTATAACTGTATTTTAAATTTGTGCGGAGCTCCAAGTTATCACCATGTAAGATCTGCTTAGCAATGACAGTAATGTGGACACGTATACTGCAAGTGTTCTGAGTGGATGAATCTGCCAGATAACCTTTGGAAGGATATAATTTTTTTCTCAAGAGTATTTTTTAAATTTAAATAATAAAATATGGCAGAATATTAGAGATCACATAGCATCATTATTTCAAGATTGCTAGAAATTTTACTCGATTCTATTATTGATGCTATTTAGCAAAATAATCCTTAAAAACCAATTCCACTAATTCATGAGCCATGAAGATGTTATATTTGGGAATTCTGCTGAATGTCATTGTGAAAGAATTAAAGTCTAGTCTTATCTTAATTTTATAAGAAGGAAAACCCCCAAATTATGTATTACAACAAATGTGACAAATTATCTTTCATCTAGACATGACAGAATTTAAATATGAAACATGTTAGTGAATGATAAGGTACCCAAAATGCAGTTTTCTCATCTGTTGTCCTCATTTGAAATGTAACAACTATTATTACAACTAGTATACTAAGAGTAAACAGCCATATTACCATAATTTATTATCCCTTCACGGTGATGTTTGATGATCTGACCACCCAAATCTTGATAATAAAATGATGATATTCTTTGAAATTCTGATGTCATTTATATTCATGTCAATAGCTGTTCTATGATGAAGTTTGCTTATTTTTCAGTCTTAGCCAGTATTTCCTTTACCATATAATAATCAGCACTCATGGGAAGGGACGGGAAGGGGAACCAAAGGAGGAGGCAACAATGCTTGATAAGAAATGTACTCATTACCTTGCCCATGCAATTGTAACCCCTCTGTACGGTATTTTCGCAATTAAAAAATACGTATTGGGTGTTGATTTACCTCTACTTCAGTAAAATACAAGTCACATTCATTGTCCCTTACTGTCTATATCTTAAGTTGAAATTATTCAAGCTTTTGAATAAGATTATCAGTCTCAACTCATTTATCATTATGTTTGGCATAAATTAGGTATTTCATAAGTATCTATCTTCTCATTTATGTCAGTAGTCTCTTTTTGTCTTAATGATATATTTCAGTAAATTTATGTTGACTTCAAACCTACTTCAGAGATTGTTTTTAAGGGTTATTCTTCACCAAAATCAACTTAGGCACAAAAGCTGCATAGGCTTGCGTAGACTATGTATTTAACACGTGCAAATGTGTGTAATCAGATTCAAATGTCCCTTTGGAACTCTGACAGCAATACACTGATTTCAAAGATGAAAGGCACATTACATTTCTAATTTATTTGATCTAATTACTCAACAAGTTTTCCTAGTAGTGAGTATTTTGACTCAAGCATCCATTTGCAAGCCTAGCCAAAAATAACCTCAAATTCATGAATTATTTATTAAGAATAAAAGGCTTTTTTAAAGGTGGAAGAGAATGATCAAGCACTCAACATAAAAACAAATATCTTAGAAAAACAAAGAGATAAAACCCAAATCTAGACTGAATTGTACAAAACAGTATTTACTCCCTAATTGTGGGTCCTACAATCAACTTTATTTCCTCTTTCATATGAGCTACATTTCATGTGCTTCATGTACACAGTCATTTAGTGGCCACTGCCTTGCTCACCAAAAATACAGAATTTTTTGTGAATTTGGAACATTTTATTGAATAATGCTGGTAGATGATGTTTATGAGAACATTTGTGGTTGATTTCCCCCCAACAGAAATAAAACCTGATCAAAAAGAAACAAACTATTTAAAGATTAAACACTTAGCTTAGGGATTTGGCACTGATATTCTGTTGATCTAAAGGTGTTTAGGCAGGTGTGCTAGGGGCAGAAGGGATGTTAAGAATAAGTGTTAGGGTTGTCACACTCAAATCATTCCTCACCACTGTTAAAAAGATCACACCCTGGACATGAATACTCACAGTTGTTTACTATCAGTGTGCATTGCTTTGATTGCTTTCTTATAGAAAAAAGAAACTTCCTGTGAGCCATCTTTGCTTCAACTGTGCAGACAGACCCACCTAAGCCAGGAGGATGAACTGAGAGCTTCCTATGTTTAGAAAAGGAGGGAATCTTTTCTCTGCCAATGGTGTGCTGGTGTTTAACAGGTTAGGGGGAAAGGCAAGGCAAGGCATCACTAATCTGTACAAGTATTTTTCTGATCCATCTCGTATAAACTTTCCTGATACCTCTGCATGTGAAGCTTCCAACATGATGCACACTAATGCAGAGCAAAGGAGACATTTACACAACAGATTTTGAGTCTAGATCTATCCTTGCCTAGACCCACTTCACTGTCCCTATATTCATTGCTATACTGACGTCATACACTCTCTCTAGCTCACCACTCACTTTTCTACCAAATCATTTCATATGTCAACAAACTAGTCTTTTCAGACTTTAGAGACCATAGAACTGAAATTCATTTCATATAAACTATCCTAGATTAATAAAACTTCCTCTGCCTTAATTAATTAAAATCAACTTAAGTCAGAATTACACCTTCTCCAGAGATCTCTGTAAGTTTGAGATAATGCATCAAACCTGCCAAGGTAACTCCACATCTCAAAGGCAGATTAGATGTTCCCAGACATCTCATCATGTGGATGTGTGAAGCCGAAGGTGTGCATCCAGTACACCCAGGAAGATGCTGCTCCTGACCACCTCAGTATTACTGACTTGCCAGGAAAAGAAAAAAAGTCATTAAAGATTCCTCCTTGAGTCTAGTCCCATGACAGGTGCTTCTGAGAATTCAGGTTTATCACATGATAAGAGTTGATTTAGGGTCTCTTTAACCCTAATTAGAGACAACTTAATTTTCTTTTTAGTTAAAAACATTCTTTTTCAGTAATTGTATAAACAGGGCAGATTCTCAAAATGTTGAGATAACAGCTTAATCACTTGGGGAAAAGAAATCTTTAATCCGATAAAAGAAAATGAGCAGAAAAGAGCATGTAACATGTCTAGCTTGTGCACAGCTTCTATATTTCTCAATCATTTCAGAGAAACTCAGAGCTTTTCTTATTACTGTTATTATTTTGCTTCCAGTCTAAAAGCAGGTAGAAGAAGCTAAAAACTGTTTGTGATTTCTATCTCACTGAAGTGAAGGTTCTAAAGATATGCAAAACTTACAACTGGTACAAAATAATTCATGTATTGAAAAAGATTATGGGTGTGTTAATTATATAATAGGCTGAATAAATTAAGAATTTGGATGATTAGAACATTTTGTCTTAGAAATACAAAGAAAATCTATGAATCCAAAAATAAAATACCTATCTTTTTTTTTGTCATGAACTCTTGGCCTGGACACTGTCCCTCAGCTCTTCAGCTCAAGGCTAGCACTCTACCACTTGAGCCACAGTGCCACTTCCGGTTTTCTGGTGGTTTATTGGAGATAAGAGTCTCACAGAGTTTCCTGCCTGGGCTGGCTTTGAACTGCAATCCTCAGATCTCAGCCTTCTGAGTAGCTAGGATTACAGGCAGGAGTCACCTGCATCTGGCTTAATACCTATCAATCTTGCCTGCACATTTTTCTTATAGTTGTATCCTACTCATTCTGAAGAACTGTCTGAGATGCAGCTGTGCCTGGAGTAACTGGATAGACATGCCCACATGTACATTAGCTTGCCTTTGATAAACTTTAATCTTACCTAATCTCCAGTACTCTCCCTCATCAACATCAGTTAATTAGAAAGGAATTTCTAGTTTAGAGCACTGTTTGGATTTTTTATACATAGTGTTAAACTAATAAGATAGCCTGATAAACCATTCATTGACCTCATAACCATCTTGAGGACCTGTGTTGGCCTCCCCACAGATGCATCTTCAATAACAAAGAATTTGGCAATCAGTCATTGAATACTGGATGTCTGAATAAAAATTAAATATTTCAGGAAACCTCTTCCTCTAGTTCCTTAGGGAGATAAAATGAAATACCACTTTATTGAACTAAATACACATCAGCTAGACTACCATAGTCTTTATGTTCACTCATTGTGATGTGTTTCACACATTTGGGTGAGCATGTGAGTCCTTTTATTGACTCAGAATTTACCCTGGGAATCTGTATTTTAAGATTCCCCCAGTAATAATCATTATGGAGTAAGTTTAGTAATTGTTATCAAATTGTTTCATTGCTGCCAAGCCAACTAGAAGACTTGAATGAAAGAGGAAAACCCAGCCAGAAGTACTACCGAGGCCTGGCAAGCCTTGGAAAATTTTAACAACAGAGCAATGTTGTATAGTCAGTGGAGAGTAATTGGTCCATGAGCAGCAATAAAGCAATTCTGGATCTATTCTTGACTGGATCAACATGACTGTCCCTACATTCATTGTTATGCTGAAGTCTTATATACCATCTTGTAGTTGCTCCCATTTATGTGGATTAACCCTTTGTTGTGGTTAATTAGCTACATATTTTGGTAGCCTAGCTATTTATAAACTTTCAACACTTAACCAGCCATCAAAGTTCACTTGTTAATCTTGAGACCTCAGAGCCAAAGTTTGAATCTAGAACAGTAACCATGACCTTTTCTTTTCATCAAAAACACTATAAATAAATGTTGAAGAGCTTGGAGTATATGGGGGTAAGGAACCCTCATTTACTATTATTTGAAAGGTAAAGTAGTGAAAATCAGTGTGGTACCTACTCAATAAATGCTAAATATAGACCTTCCATATGATATAGCCAAATCCCTCTTGGGCATATATCCAAAGGAATGTAAGTAGAGGCTTTTACACATCCATGTGTTTTACAGCACTATTGTCAATATCTAAACTATGGAAATGTCTCAGATGCCCACAACTAAGGGGTAGTTCAAGAAAGTGCTATATATACACAATGAAGTATTATTCAGCCAAAAAGAAGAATGAAATTGTATCACCAAGAGATGGACAGAACTAGAGCTTATCTTATGAAGCAATGCATAATAGGTCAAGAAGGAAACAGATTTTATGTTTTCTCTCATATTTGAAAGTTAGGCCTAAAAGACAAACATATGTAAATGGGATTATATATGTGTGAATAAAACATACATACATGCATATGTATATACATGTGTGTAATTATGAAGTTTTATGAGATGATTAAGAGGGGAGAGTTAAAAAGAATGTGAGAGAGTATAGAATACCAAAATACATTGTATCTACAGATTAAGATAGCAAAAGTAAACTCACTGCATATGAGGGTAAGGAGCTTGGGGAAAGTGAGAGTAATTGAGGCTCCATTTGATGAAAGTACTGCATGTGTGAAATGCCACAGTATAATTAAATAATTAAGGTAACACATTAAGGAAATGAATGCTCATGCTATAAAGAAGATCCTGTCTGGGATGTGGATAACAGTGAAGGGAAGTCAAATGGCAAGGAAAGAGGGTCAATATGGTCTGATATTGTACATGTATATAAGTGTAGTGTATGAAAACAATGAAGGTTGTTGAGACTGGTTTTTGAAATGGGGGAGGGAGGATAAAGGAAACTAATGGAGTAGTTGAATCAGATGAAGGTACATTATATGCATTTTGAGTCATGTTAGAATGAACCCCCTCCACCCTGTACAATTAATGATAATAAGAAAAGCAGGGGGGTTGGTAATACACAGCTTCTAGATAACAATTGAAAAAGAAGACAACCTTATAGCAATTTCCCTTTTTCAAGCCTGCATATGGAAACAGAGAAGTTAGCTTAGGTAATTGAAAAGGGGTCCTCTCTTCAGACCAGAGGTATCAGTGATTCTGAAAAATAGTGAGAGCAAACACTATCCTAATGATCTGAAGTAACATTTGTGGGGCCACTGTTAATAGTCACAATGACTTTAGGTCTCCATAATCTATAGAATGATTATACCATGTCTGAAGACAAATTTATATGATCAGGTTAAAATAAGATTGCAATAAATTCACCTACTTGATATAGAATATGAGCATTCTGGGCCAGAACGTTGGAGCATATGAAGCTGAATCAAGCAGGGAGGCAAGTTAGCCACATTTTGATTTTTGCCCCACTGATTTTTTTCTGTGTTTCTCTACCTTATTGTTGGCCATGCTGAAAGGTCACATTCTTCTCATTTGTCAAACTCACATCAAATGAAGTAAGATTCCCTTTACCTATTTACTTGCTGATTGGGTAGAGCAACCTCTCTCACTAATAGGCTATCTCAAACTACAGCTGGCTTCATTTGATAACAAAATCAGTAGCATGTTCCTGCCTGAAAATTGGAGACTGAAGCAGGCGACTTCTCACACCATACTCCCCTCTCTGCTACAGAGCACTGATGAATGGAAGGCTGCTTTTAAGTTTTTATTTCAAAATGAGAGAAGAAAAATAGGGTTCACTGAAAAGAACCACCATCTAGGAGAAGTACAATGTTAATTTGGAATAAAGTGGGGTTTTATATACTTTTATTGTACAGATACTGTATAGAGGGGTTATAGTTACATGAATAAGGTAATGAGTACATTTCCTATCGAGCTTTGCTACCGCCTCTTTTGTTTTTCCCCTACCATGCCTTCTCTACCCACCTCCCCAACTCCTCCCTCTGCCCCCCAAGTTGTAAAGTTCATTCTCAACATAGTGCCTTGTACATCTCTTGTTATAACGGGTCAATCTGTATCCTTGTTTCAGCATTTTGTTATTTCCCTTCCCAAATTAGAAAGATGTATATACAAGAAAGTTATTTTTAAAGTTTGTAGTTACCAAAAGGATAAAGAACAAACATGGAAAGAGTTAAATATTTTTCCATTTTAGTTTGTAATAAAAGACAACTAAAACATGCTAAAGTTTAGTCATAGCCAACATTGGTACAAACCAACTTTTGAGAGCCATTATTTTTATCCTTGAAGCATATGGCAAAGTTTCCTGCTTCTTAAGAAATGTTTACATATATCTACAAGGGATGGTGGAAATTGTATTTAAAATAACTGAACAGAATCACAGGATAGTTGATTCCATGTAAAATTCCTAAAGAACTCTTTAAGGGGCTGGGAAGGTGGCTCAGTGGTAGAGCGCTTGCCTTCATGCATGAGGCCCTGGGTTCGATTCCTCAGCACCACATAAGCAAAAAGAAAAAAAGCCGGAAGTGGTGCTGTGGCTCAAGTGGTAGAGCGCTAGCCTT